>NC_089839.1:271128814-271447425 GCF_035609145.1 Eleutherodactylus coqui | reverse complement strand
GCTGTATTGTGCTTTTGTCAGGGAAATTCTGCGTACAGCACCAATCAGGCCCACCCCAATGCCCCGCTGCCGGCGGTAAAGAAGAGACACCACACACGGAGGTCTGGTATAGTTCCTCACATGGGGACATAACTGTGCACTTTATTACAGATTACATGGGGTCTTATACCCTTTGGTCACATCACTAGAAATGGGTAATGGTCTCATTGGCTCAAATTCACCGCATAACCATATATGTGAAGTCCGCATTTCCGCCTGAGGCAGTGATAGTTATATACATAGTTGAACAGTCGTTATGTAGATACGGCGCTTCTGGGAAAACAGCCAAGCTCATGGCCTCCGTATCCGGTTCTGTATCATCTCTGAATTTCTGGACACATCTCTCTCAACCTTGCAAACCTTTGGAATATCTGATGTAAGGCGACATATTAAGTTTTTCTCATTTTAGCATTGAATAGAACTTGCATACAGGTATAAAAGCATAAAAAACATATGGCAATATATACATATATCCTCACACTATCATAACAGAGCTTTGTCCTTTTTTCAATTTTAAATTTAGTTTAATGCCCTTGGCTGCCTGCACCAGGCTTCATATTGTCTCCACTCAGGCTTGTTATCCATGAGTTTAGACCTCAAGGGTTCTCGCAACCCCTCTACAAAGGCCATGCTAAGCACATGGTCACCCAATTCTTGTATGCCCCTATACCCCAGATCTGACCAACGTTGTTGAAGGCGGGCATAGAATTGTTCTACACTTTCATCCTTCTCTTGTGTGATATTAGAAAGAGACAAGGAGGATTCTTTAAATTTTTCTTTTGACCAACATTCTAGACCAATTAAAAAATATCTTACCACTTCTTAATTCTCTATATTTAATTTTATCCCAATCTGTGCCACAATAGTCTTTCACATAATTTAAAATTATCATTCCCACTGCCTCCCCTATTTTCAACATAATCAGAGGACTCAGATCAGCTGATGTTAAAGAGTATTTGTTTTATATTTGTGCTATCTGTCTAAAGAAAGGCATAGGTCTGGTCATGGGGTCTGGTAATTGCTATATGAGTGACATGCTTTTGTGGCGTCCATGGTCTATATTTAACTTTTTGTGAGGTCGCATCATATTGGCTCCTTCTGCCTTCCCCCTGTTCTATATCTGCTCCTGTACCACCCCCCGCTCCCTGCATCTCCTCCTTGTCCTCTTCCCCATGCTTTTACTCACTAGCCTTGGATCTAGTGAGCATAGGCATAGCCGGTTTGAGCCAAGGAGCTCCGCAAGCAGGGCAGCTCTCTCTCCAATCTGGGATTTGTTGTCCACAATGCCAGCAGGTCCATCACTCCAGTCCAGTGTTTGACTTTGGAGGGGATGGCTTGGCATAGGGTGGGGGAGACTGTTGGAATTGAGATGAAGGAGGGGTTGGAGGTGGAGGAGGGAACTGACCTGGCAATGGGGGAGCATAATATACCTGTCCTTTGAATTCTTTTCTCTGATATCCTGCATCTTCTATATCTCTACTTGCCTTTTTCCAACTATTCAACATTTCCTGTAGTCCATTTTTTTTGCCCACCCAGCATGACTGTCTGAAAACTTTTCCCACTGCTGGAGATCTAATACTCCTGTCCCTTTATATCCTACATGCTTCAACAATTTATCACATCCTCTACCCACTGCAGCTCTGCCTGCTATTTCTTGTACAATTTCTTTAGCTGTCTTCCACACTTTATCCTCTTTACCAGCAGTATTGCCCATGGCTGGCTACTTATGTACACCAAGAGGCTTATTCTTTTTATTCTATCACACACATAAAACAATCCCCTGGCCGTTGAAATATACAAACGTAACCGCAGAGGACCCTGTCCAGAATCGTGGCCTTGTTAGGGACTCCTTCCAGCATCACTGATTGGGCTCCTGTTAACACGGGACACAGAGATTTATATTTGCACCCCGGAGGTCAGGTTCCGTCGATCAGGTCAGCTCATCTCAATCACTCACTCATGCATAAACAGGCACACATAAAGACAAAAACATTTGCATGTCAATTCCTTCTTTTAAGTGTCAGTACTTCCTCACTGTCTGTAAGTGTCAGTACTTCCCCACACTGCTTATTTCCCCCCGCCTCTACTACTTCTCTTATACCTATAAGAGGCTCCCATCAGGGATTTTATCCCCTGAAAACTTTAGGCTTCCCTGGTACAACTTATACCATGCCTTCCAAAGATCGGCAAGAGAGTTTCATATTCTGTAAACTGACCACGCAAAGTAACAAATAAAAACAATAACAGTAAAGAACACCCGCGCAGCATATTCAGCCCACCAAATGGATTCCTAAAAGCGTGAAGATTTATAAGAGGCATGCACTTCTTACCCCTCGGACAGGAAAGGAGCAGCCAAGAAGCATGGATAGATTGTGGCAAGATAAAGCCTTAGCTTACTGCGCAGTTTTTGTCAATCCATGGTTCCGAGTGGGTCCTTATCCCATCTGTGTCCGGGGGGGGGGGGGGGGGGGTTTGAGGTGTAGGTGATGCTCTTGTTCCTTGTTCCTTCAAGCCCCACGTTTCTTGAGTGCCAATTAATGCTATGGAAATTCAATGTTCCGTCAATATGCTGTGAGGCTCCAAATCAGAGGTGGTTATGGCGGCCGCCGTGAGAAAGCAATAGACACAGACATAATGACCGTGTCTTAAAGCAATCTACCTTTATTACAAAACATCTTTCTTTATATAGTATTTTAACCCCTTAATGACATGGCCTATTTTGGCGTTGAGGACCAAGCGATTTATGGTATTTTTCCATCTCCATTTTTCAAAAGCCATAACTTTTTTATTTTTCCATCGACCCAGCCTTATAAGGGCTTGTTTTTTGCGTGGCAAGCTGTAGTTTTTATCAGTGCCACTTTTGGATACATAGACTATATCGTAAAACTTTTAGAATTTTTTTTATGATAACAGGGAGAGAAAACGCATCAATTCTGCCATAGATTTTTTTTTTTACAGTGTTAATCATGCAGCATAAATGACACATTAATTTTTTTCTGCGGGTTGGTATGGTTACAACGATACCAATATTCTTATATTTTTTTAGGTTTTTACGCTTTTTTGCAATAAAAACCCTTTTTTTTGGAAATCTTTTTTTTTTCTCTATAGCTGCTTTCAAAGTCCTGTAACTTTTTTATTTTTCTATGTATGGAGCTCTATGAGGGCTTATTTTTTGCGAGACGAGCTGTAGTTTTTATTGGTACCATTTTAGGGAATATACAGCTTTTCTGATCACTTTTATTGCATTCTTTGGGAGGCAAAGTGCTAAAAATTAGCATTTTGCCTCTGTTTTTTAACGTTTTTTTTACGCTTTTTAACGTACAAAATAAAAAGCATGTTCAGCTTTTTGTACGCATCGCTACCGACGTGTCAATATTAAACATGTGGGGTTTTAATTTTTTTTACCTTTTTTTATGCTAATAATAGAAAAAGCACAAAAAAGGCAGTTTTTTACATTTTTTTAAACATTTTTCTTTTTTTTACATTTTTCTTTTCTTTTTTTACAGTATTTGAGTCCCTCTGAGGGACTTACATCACTGCACTTCTGATCGCTGTGATAAGGCATGGCAGAGCTACTGCCCTGCCATGCCTTATCGCTTATACAGCGATCATAGGCATTGGCACTACAGGACGCCAGTGTCTGGCGTTCTGCTGGCATGGTGACAGGCCGGGCTCTCGCGATATCATCGCAAGAGCTAGCCAGAGACACAGAGGGAGCGCGCTTAGATCTACTTAGATCGCGGATCACATGTTAACACAGAGTTAACTCCTATGCTAGGAAAGGTTACCATAGTAACACAGGGTTCCCGTGCCCAGCGTTATCACACCAATTACGTCATCACGTCAATCAGCGTCATTACGCAGCTTCACGCTACCGCTCTAAGTAACAATCACATTATTTAATCCTCCATCCGAGAGCTATTAAGCCGGTGACATAATCCTGCCACCCGGCGTCACTACATCTTCTAACGCTGCTTTCTAATGCAGCGGAGAGAGACCCCAACTCCCCATCGTAGCGTCACCACGCCGATGACGTCATCACGTCAGCCGACGTCACCACGCCGACTGACGTTGCCATCCTACACTGTAGAGAGTAAACCCAGCCCCCACATCCACCTACAATAAACCTTACATCATTCAGCTACTGGAGTGGGCGGGCAGGCACACTCGCATCATCGATCATGTGACCTCCGTGTCACATGATCTCCCCGAATCCCGGAAGTAGTTTCGGTTTCACTTTTTCTACAATCCAACACCGCACATATGACGTGGAGGTCATGTGAGCGGCCATCACCCGGAACAACAATGAGATAACCACCCTATTACATTTGTAAGTAACTATATAAAAATGTCTTATCATGTAATTGCATTATGTACTTGATAAAGTCGTGTTTAGCGAAGAAACGCGTTGTACCTAATAAACTTTTTAGACAATATCACTATTGTCAGAACCGGTCGTTTGTTTGAGGCAGCGCAGGAGCATTTTTTATTTTATTTTTTACCCTATTACTACACCATGGGTCCAATCCAGCATTGGACACAGCAGCTCTGCAGCAGCACTCCAGCGACCAGGGAACCGGTTGGACGCCATAGGAAAGATCCCATAGAGATCTGATAAGCCAACTCGGACTTTGGAGGCGGTGGTGGAACTCCTCTCCACAGGAGTTTTCACCACATGCCGGGTGAGTCATTTAATTTTATTTTATTTTCATCTTTATTCTCTTCTACGTTATGATCATTCATTACGTTTTTATCATATGGACACACTAATATACTCTCCCTATTAGCCACCTGAAGCGCCTCCCTGACCATTTCTTTAAATGTCTATTTTTTGGCTTTTTTTAGATGTTTTTGCTCAGACTTCTCCATGTATAATGGTAGAAAAAAATGCATGCTTCACATTAGTAAACAAATAATCACCACCTAAAAAAGACATTTGAAAAGCTCTTGTGTTGCTTAAAAAGAATATTTAAATTCATTTTTGGGGGGGGGGGGGGCGAATAGGAGGGGGGGGGGGGGGGGAGATAACCAAATATTGATGGCTTGGGGAAGCCTTAAAGGAAATGTATCATCTGTATTCTTTTCACTAAGGCAAAACAGATAGTGAAACATATTCCATTTTTTTTTTTTTTCTATTTTTATTTTCGCATTATAGATTTTCTTTTTATTCTATTGTCTGTACATGACTATAGGGTGGCCATCTTGTCTTTACTGCAGTTCACAGCATTTAGAGAGATGCTCTATTGCAGAACTCATGGGCCTTTCATACAGTGGACAGAAGCTGACCTAATAATTTCTATGGCAGACTATTCCAGCATGCACTGTGATCTGTGCAGGGAGGGGGAGGAGGTAAGCTGTGACCATCACTTTAGCCTTAAGATTCTTGTTAACGCTATGTGTTTCAGTAGTATTGTGTGAGAGGCGTTTTTCAATACTAAAATTAATCAAAAGCTCTCTTAGGTCCAATATGAGTCAGGCTCGCCTCTCTGGCTTAGCCGTCTTGTCAATTCAAAACAAAGTAGCGAAAGGAATTGATTTTGATGATGCGATTTCAACATTTTCAGAGAACAAAGTTAGGAGACAAAGGATTTAAGTGTTAATGCCCACAATGTTAAGTATATAAACCAGAAAATTACACTTGTAACAGTAAGTATCTTGTCTTTCCTTCTTTCAATAATTTCAAAATTGGGGAGGGGAAAAAATTCTGCATCGGGTACCACCTGACCTTGCTACGCTTGTGACTGGCACACTGGACAAAAAGGGCAACCGCAGCAGTATGATACGCAATGCAATACCCTCTGGTTTATGTCTAGTAGGTTAGAGGTCCATATTACAGCAAGAATATGATCCAAAACCTAATTCTAAGTTATAGCAGAATTACGTTTTAATACAAGAAGAAACTGCTATGCTTCCAAGAGTGGAACAGCCTGCCCAGTCTCCAGGCTTAGACCCCATTGAGTTTGTGTGGAATGAAATGGACAGAAGGGTGAAAGCAAAGTAACCTACACATTTGCGGTGTGCACATTTGTGGAAACTTTCACAGCAATGTTAGGAAGAAAATTCTAAACAATATGTGAGTGAAAGTGTAGAAAGAACGCCTGGATTGGGTAAAGCTGTTGGAGGAGACTACTGTGAAGAGTCAAAAATGTTGTGTTTTTTTTTGTTGAAATAAAGTTAATCCATTATTTTAATTCATCTCCATGTGGATCCCTCAACACATCTATCAGAATTTGCTGGTAAGCGTACACGGGTTTTGTGTATATTATTTCCACTGAGTGCTAATAGGGAGATTCAAGGAGCGGTCAATGTAACTTTGTTGCACTCTTATGTAAAATGTGTTCCTATACAAAATTTCCAATAAAAAATTATTTAAAAAAAAAAAGAATTTGCTGGTAAGCATGCCCAGGAGGGTGACTGCAGTCATTGAGGCCAGCGCAGTATTGGACAATGTGAAGAAAATCAAATGTCCTCACTTTTTATTTGAGTCCCAATACTTTTGTCAATATAATAACATAGTATGTTAAGCTGAATAAAGACAACGTCCATCTAGTTCAGCCTGCAATAGTTCCTACCTGTCTGTAAGAGCAAAATCAACAACCCGCTGGTCACCTAATATTTATATCTTGCAATATCCTTCCGCTCTAGAAAGACATCTAGTCCCCTCTTAAATTCCTCTACGGATTTTGCTATCACCACGTCCTCAGGCAGAGAGTCTTACAGTAAAGAACCCTTTTCTGTGCTGGTTATGAAACCTGCTTTCTTCTAGACATAGAGGATGCCCTCTTGTTAGCGTTGCAGTCCTGGGTATAAACAGATGGGAGATCTCATCATGGGAGATCTCCTTGTATTGTCCCCTAATGTATTTATTAGAGATGAGCGAACGTACTCGTCCGAGCTTGATGCTCGCTCGAGTATTAGGGTGCTCGAGATGCTCATTACTCGAGACGAGCACCACGCGTTACTCAAGTCAATTCCATTTCCTTCCCTGCATGTTTAGCGCCATTTTCTGACCAATAGACGTGCAGGGAAGGCATTACAACAATCTCCTGTGACATTCCAGCCCTATCCCACCCCCCTGCAGTGAGTGGCTGGTGAGATCAAGTGATCGCCGAGTATTTAAATCGGTCCCGCCCGTGGCTCGCCTCAGACACACGCTGGCAGAAATTAGGGAGAGTGCTGTTCCTGCTGTAGGGAGAGTGTTAGGCTACTGTTTGCGTCTTCAAGAACCTCAACGGTCCTTCTTAGGGCCACTTCTGACCATGTGCATTACTGTTGTGGCTGCTGGAAGCAGTTTTGCACAATTTTTTTTTTCATCTTGGTCTGTGCAGGCTATAGCGTTCTCAGTCTGCAGTCAATAATACAGGGTATAGGGATAGTACTGGTGAGGCAGGGACAGTGGTAGTGTAGAATCCTGTCAACAAGTACCCCAAAAAAGCTCCTTCTTAGGGCTACCTGTGACCGTGTGCATTACTGTTGGGCTGCTGGGAGCAGTTTTTCACAAACTTTTTTTTTTATCTTGGGCTGTGCAGGCTATAGCATTCTCAGTCTGCAGGCAATTATACAGAGTATAGGGGCAGTACTGCTGAGGCAGGGACAGTGGTAGTGTATAATCCTGTCAACAAGTACCCCAAAAAAAGCTCCTTCTTAAGCCTACCTGTGACCATGTGCATTACTGCTGGGCTGCTGAGAGCAGTTTTGCAGAATTTTTTTTTTTTCATCTTGGGCTGTTCAGGCTATAGCGTTCTCAGTCTGCAGGCAATTATACAGAGTATAGGGGCAGTACTGGTGAGGCAGAGACAGTGGTAGTGTATAATCCTGTCAACAAGTACCCCAAAAAAAGCTCCTTCTTAAGCCTACCTGTGACCGTGTGCATTACTGCTGGGCTGCTGGGAGCAGTTTTGCACAAATTTTTTTTTTTCATCTTGGGCTGTGCAGGCTATAGCATTCTCAGTCTGCAGGCAATTATACAGAGTATAGGGGCAGTACTGGTGAGGCAGGGACAGTGGTAGTGTAGAATCCTGTCAACAAGTACCCCAACTTCTTTGGGCCACCTGTGACCGTGTGCATTTTACTGCGTGGCTGCTGGGAGTTGTAGTGGCTAACTATTACCCAGCTAAGCATTTTTGCAGCCTTGCGTATAATTTTTTTCATACTGCAATGTGCGTTACATAACCGATGTGATCCTTCAACTGCAGGCCAATAATTGCATAATTTTTTACACCGCTCTGTGCGTCCCGTCAACTTCACGCACAGCGTGCGGCGACAGCCCCTGATAGAGGGAAAGACATATACACGCTATCTAGGCTGCTTGCTTTTTCAAACAAAATTTGAAAAAAAACTCCTTTTTAGGGCTACCTGTGACAGTGTGCATTTTACTGCGTGGCCGCTGGGAGTTGTAGTGGCTCACTATAACCCAGCTAGGCCGTTTTGCAGCCTAGCGTATAATTTCTTGCAGACTACATTGTGCGTTACATAACTGCTGTCAGCCTTCAACTGCAGGCCAATAATTGCCTAATTTTTTTCACCGCTCTGTGTGTCCCGTCAACTTCATGCATAGCGTGCGGAGACAGCCCCTGATAGAGGGAAAGACATATACACGCTATATAGGTGGTTTGTTTTTTCCAAAAAATTTGAAAAAAAGCTCCTCCTTAGGGCTACCTGTGACCGTGTGCATTTTACTGCGTGGCCACTGGGAGTTGTAGTGGCTCACTATTACCCAGCTAGGCCTTTTTGATGAGGCTGGGGACTTCCGGCAACTGTCTCAAGAGCTTTCAGTGGGTGAGGAGGTTGATGATGATGAGACACAGTTGTCTATCTGTGAGGTAGTAGTAAGGGCAGTAAGTCCAAGGGAGGAGCGCACAGAGGATTCGGAGGAAGAACCGCTGGACGATGAGGTGACTGACCCCACCTGATTCGCTAAGCCAACTGAGGAGAGGTCTTCAGAGGGGGAGGCAAGTGCAGCAGCAGAACAGGTTGGAAGAGGCAGTGGGGTGGGCAGGGGTAGAGGCAGGGCCAGAGCGAAAACTCCCCCAACCGTTTCCCAAAGCACCCCCTCGCGCCAAGCCACCCTGCAGAGGCCTAGGTCTTCAAAGGTGTAGATGTTTTTCAGTGAGACTGCGGATGACCGACAAACAGTGGTGTGCAACCTGTGTCGCACCAAGATCAGCCGGGGAGCCACCAGTATCAGCCTCACCACCACCAGCATGCACAGGCATATGATGGCTAAGCATCCCACAAGGTGGGACGAAGGCCGTTCACTGCCTCTGGGTCGCACCACTGCCTCTCCCCCTCTGCCCCAACCTGCCACTGAGATCCAACCCCCCCTCTCAGGACACAGGCACAAGCGCCTCCTGGCCTGCTGTCACTAGCGCAAGCGTTGGAGCGCAAGCGCAAATACGCCGCCATGCACCGGCACGCTCAAGCATTGAACGTGCACATTGCCAAATTGATCAGCCTGGAGATGCTGCCGTACAGGCTTGTGGAAACGGAGGCTTTCAAAAACATGATGGCGGCGGCGGTCCCACGCTACTTGGTCCCCAGTCGCCACTATTTTTCCCGGTGTGCCGTCCCAGCCCTACACCAGCACGTCTCCCGCAACATCAATCGTGCCCGCACCAACGCAGTTACTGGGAAGGTCCACTTAACCACGGACATGTGGACAAGTACTGGCGGGCAGGGCCACTATATCTCCCTGGCAGCACATTGTGTGAATTTGGTGGAGGCTGGGACCGAGTCAGAGCCTGGGACCGCACACGTCCTACCCACACCCAGAATTGCAGGTCCTTCATCGGTTCTGGTATCTGCAGGGGTCTATGCCACCTCCTCCAAACCCTCCCTCTCCTCCTCCTCCTACGCAACCTCTACCTTTCAATTAAGAAATGTGAGCAGCACGTCGCCAGCAGTCGGTGTGGCGCGGCGCGGCAGCACAGCGGTGGGCAAGCGTCAGCAGGCCGTGCTGAAACTACTCAGCCTAGGTGACAAGAGGCACACGGCCCCCAAGCTGTTGCAGGGTCTGACTGAGCAGACCGATCTCTGGCTTTCGGCGCTGAGACTGCAACCGGGCATTGTCGTGCGGACAACGGCCGTAACCTGGTGGCGGCTCTGCAGCTCGGCAGCCTCACACACGTGCCATGCCTGGCCCACATCTTCAATCTTGTGGTTGATCGGTTTCTGAAAACCTACCCGCACTTGCCAGACCTGCTCGGCAAGGTGCGCTGCGTCTGCGCACATTTCCGCAAGTCCACCACAGACGCTGCCACTCTGCGGACCCTGCAACATCGGTTTAATCTGCCAGAGCACCGGCTGCTGTGCGACGTGCCCAAATGGTGGAATTCTACACCCCACATGTTGGCCAGGTTGTATGAGCAGCGTAGAGCAATAGTGGAATACCAACTCCAACATGGGCGGCGTAGTGGGAGTCAGCCTCCCCAATTCTTTACCGAGGAGTGGGCCTGGATGGGGTGCGAGAGTGATGCAATACCACAGGACCCTGGTGGACAAACTGATGGTAAACTTCCTATCTGACAGCGCTAGCGGCAGAAGGCGAAGTTCCGAGGGCCAAGTAGCAGGGGAGGCTCGGAGTAAAGGCAGCATGTTCAGCGCAGGCAGGGGAACACTCTCCAAGGCCTTTGCCAACTTTATGGCTCCCCAGCAAGACTGTGTCACCACTCCCCAGTCAAGGCTGAGTCGGAGGGAGCACTGTAAAAATATGGTGAGGGAGTAGGTAGCTGATCGTACCACTGTCCTCCGTGATGCCTCTGCTCCATACAACTATTGGGTGTCAAAGCTGGACACGTGGCACGAACTTGCGCAGTATGCCCTGGAGGTGCTTGCTTGCCTTGCCGCTAGTGTCTTGTCAGAGAGGGTGTTTAGTGCAGCTGGGGGAATCATCACGGACAAGCGTACCTGCCTGTCAACTGCCAGTGCCGACATGCTTACACTCATAAAGATGAACAAAGCCTGGATTTCCCCAGACCTCTCCACCGGCGGAGAGCAGCGGAACCTAAAGATTCTTTTCACTGCAACCGCAGATAAAAGCACTCTTCTCTATCACCGGTAAAACGGGGCATTTAGCTTTATCAATCTGTCTCTGACATTAGTCCTCCTCCTGCTACTCCTCCTCCAGAAGCAACATGTCATCGCGCTGAATGGCCAATTTTTCTGCGGCGCAAAAGGCTCATCTACAACTACCAATGTTTTTACAATTTTTCTAAGTTTCAAAAGTATTGAGACTGTAACATGAACCAATTTTTTCAACAGGGCTGCCTCCAGGCTCTGTTACAAATTAAGCAACAGTGAGCTGTATCTTTTAAAAAATGATTTTGGGTTTCACCTGCCCTCTTGGTTGATAAATTTTTCAGAGGTACACTTGTACTCTTGGCACACTAATTTTTGGGGCCCACGCCTACACTCTTATCCAACTAATTTTTCCGGCCTTCGCCTGCGCTCATGGTATCCCAATGTTTCAGAGGTTGGCCTATACTATTACTATAGAAATTTTACTTGGGTCTGCCTGCCTGCCTATACTTCTGCTACAAGAAAGTTACAGCGGTCTGCCTATACTGCTGCCACTTACATGTTACAGGGGCCTGCCTATACTACTGCCCCGTTAATTTTACTGGGGTTTGCCTATACTGCTGCCACAAGAATGTTACAGGGGTCTGCCTATACTGCTGCCACTTGAATGTTACAGGGCTCTGCCTATACTTCTGCTACGTAAATCTTACAGGGGTCTTCCTATACTGCTGCCACAAGGATGTTACTGGGGTCTGCCTATACTGCTGCCCTGCTAATTTTACTGGCGTTTGCCTATACTGCTGCCACAAGAATGTTACTGGGGTCTGCCAATACTGCTGCCACGTTAATGTTACAGGGGTCTGCGTATACTTCTGCTACAAAAATGTAACTGGGGTATGCCTATACTGCTGCCACATAAATTTTACAGGGGTCTGCCTATACTTCTACTACAGAAATGGTGCTGGGGTCTGCCTTTGCTTCTGCTACAGAACTGATACTGGGGTCTGCCTATACTGCTGCTACATAAATGTTACTGGGGTCTGCCTATACTTCTGCCACATAAATGTTACAGGGGTCTGCCTATACTGCTGCTACAAAAAGTTACTGGGGTCTGTCTATACTTCAACAACAGAAATGGTGGTGGGGTCTTCCTGTACTGCTGTTACAGAAATGATACTGAGGTCTGCCGATACTGCTGCTACATAACTGTTACTGGGGTCTGCCTATACTTCTGCCACATAAATGTTGAAGGGGTTTGCCTATACTTCTGCTACAAGAATGGTACTGGGGTCTGCCTATACTTCTGCCACATAAATGTTTCAGGGGTCTGCTTATACTGCTGCAACAGAAATGTTACTGGGGTCTGCCTATACTTCTACTACAGACATGTTACAGGGGTCTGCCTATGCTTCTGCTACATAAATGTTACAGGGGTCTGCTTATACTGCTGCTACAGAAATGTTACAGGGGTCTGCCTATACTGCTGCTACATAACTGTTACTGGGGTCTGCCTATACTTCTGCCACATAAATGTCACAGGGGTCTGCCTATACTGCTGCCACTAAAATGTTACAGGAGTCTGCCTATACTTCTGCTACAAGAATGTTACTGGGGTCTGCCTATACTTCTGCCACGTAAATGTTACAGGGGGTCTGCTTATACTGCTGCTACAGAAATGTTACTGGGTTCTGCCTATGCTTCTGCTGTTGTGGATTTCCTTTGTGACCACGGCTTGATTAATTGGAATGTTTACACCCTTCCAGATTGAAAGTTGGGAGACCGTGCGCACAGACTGAAGCAATCACACTGACACAAGTTCAGCATATGAAAACTTCCTTCTTTATTTGTGGGCCTCTAGCCTCTTTTATAAAGTTTAACATATCTGCCCTTTTGGGGCAGGCCAAGGTTACATAGATACAACGTATTATCTGGTTATTGGATAAGCGTCTTCCTTCATCCGGTCATCTGTTATTGCCCGTCACGTGGTAGCAGTCTGGAGAGGGCAGGAGGAGACGAATGGGTTGTCTCACACCCCACGTGTAGACAATCCGATATGATTGGCGGTTACAGCTTGAATTAGTATTTGCATAAATCTCCCATGTTATTTGCATAAGTTTCCAGTAAAACTGCTTGGGTTATTATTGCGGTATCTAAAAGCAGAACTGTTTCAGGCTGCAGTTATTTATGTCTGATTTTACTTCTTCTAGATTTACAAGAAATCAGAAAATAGGGCGTTCTTGCTAAATACTAGCTTGTTTACAGAGTTTAGAGAATAGAAGTTTCATTATAAGGAAGTAAATATATTGGATACATGAATGAATACATATCTATATTTGTAGGAAAACAACCAACAATGGAAAAGTACTGTCATTTGGTATATAAAATGCTAAGCATATAAAAAACAGGTCCACCGTTCACTACCCAGGTCCACTGTCCAAAATATAGATATATTGGATTTCCACTACAAACCCCCCTTGAAACTATCTGGTTCACTAAACTCACTACACTAAGTGTCTCTACTCTGCCCCACATTAATCCTTAACCATTGACCCTAGATCTGCAGTGTGTTGTAGACTGGGGCTACCGCTGCCATGGGGGTATAGGATGGTTCGACATCATCATACTCCTCTGGATCCATGATGACGACGTTTGCATTGACAGTGGCCTTTTTGTTGAACATCATAATGAACCAGGTGGGCCAGGTAGTCATCAGGGTCGGAATACACTGTATGCAACAACAAACAGAAATTAGGACAATTATAATGGCAACAAATATAATTAGTACCTTTTTTATCAGCGTAAACCCAACCCAGGACCCTGCCAACCAATCGAACCACCCTTGATCCGTTCCTTGTTTGATACTGGTAGCTAGATCTTTCAGGTGGTTGATTTGTTGATGGATCGATGCAGAGTTGTCGGAGAGATTAAAACAACATATAATCCTCTAACATTCAAGATCATCCCGAAGTCGTGTGCCACTCCATGAGCGTACCGTGAGTCTGTGTAGATGTTAGCTGTATGATCCTGGGCCATCTCACACACCCGTGTGAGGGCCTGTAGTTCAGCTTCCTGTGCTGATATGGTGGGAGGAAGTTGTTGTGCTTGGATTATCTTTGTGGTGGTGGTAACTGCGCAACCGGTATGGTAACGACTAGAGATGAGCGAGCACTAAAATGCTCGGGTGCTCGTTACTCGGGATGAACTTTTCGCGATGCTCGAGGGTTCGTTTCGAGTAACGAACCCCATTGAAGTCAATGGGCGACCCGAGCATTTTTGTATTTCGCCGATGCTCGCTAAGGTTTCCTTGTGTGAAAATCTGGGCAATTCAAGAAAGTGATGGGAACAACACAGCAACGGATAGGGCAGGCGAGGGGCTACATGTTGGGCTGCATCTCAAGTTCACAGGTCCCACTGTTAAGCCACAATAGCGGCAAGAGTGGGCCCCCCCCCTCCCAAAAACTTTTACTTCTGAAAAGCCCTCATTAGCATGGCATACCTTTGCTAAGCACCACACTACCTCCAACAAAGCACAATCACTGCCTGCATGACACTCCACTGCCACTTCTCCTGGGTTACATGCTGCCCAACCGCCCCCCCTGGCCCCCGCAGCGCACACCAAAGTGTCCCTGCGCAGCCTTCAGCTGCCCTCATGCCACACCACCCTCATGTCTATTTAGAAGTGCGTCTGCCATGACGAGGAACCGCAGGCACACACTGCAGAGGGTTGGCACGGCTAGGCAGCAACCCTCTTTAAAAGGGGCGGGGCGATAGCCCACAATGCTGTACAGAAGCAATGAGAAATAGAATCCTGTGCCACCGCCATCAGGAGCTGCACAAGTGGGCATAGCAATGGGGAACCTATGTGCCACACACTATTCATTCTGTCAAGGTGTCTCTGCATGCCCCAGTCAGACCGGGCTTTTTAATTCATAGACACAGGCAGGTACAACTCCCTATTGTGAAGTCCCTGTCGACCGACAGCATGGGTGGCTCCCTGGAACCCACCGGCGATACACAAAAATATCCCATTGCATTGCCCAACACAGCTGAGGTAGTAATGTCGTGCTTAATGCAGGTGGGCTTCGGCCCACACTGCATGCCCCAGTCAGACTGGGGTTCTTTACAAGTGGAAACAGATGCATTTATAATTCCCTGTGGACCCACAGCATGGGTGGGTGCCAGGAAGCCACCGGCGGTACATAGAAATATCCCATTGCATTGCCCAACACAGCTGAGGTAATAATGTCGTGCTTAATGCAGGTGGGCTTCGACCCACACTGCATGCCCCAGTCAGACTGGGGTTCTTTACAAGTGGAAACAGATGCATTTATAATTCCCAGTGGACCCACAGCATAGGTGGGTGCCAGGAAGCCACCGGCGGTACATAGAAATATCCCATTGCATTGCCCAACACAGCTGAGGTAGTAATGTCGTGCTTAATGCAGGTGGGCTTCGGCCCACACTGCATGCCCCAGTCAGACTGGGGTTCTTTACAAGTGGACACATGTAGGTTAAACTCCGTGTGCACCTACAGCATGGGTGGCTCCCTGGAACCCACCGGCGATACACAAAAATATCCCATTGCATTGCCCAACACAGCTGAGGTAGTAATGTCGTGCTTAATGCAGGTGGGCTTCGGCCCACACTGCATGCCCCAGTCAGACTGGTAATATGTACCTTAACAGTAACCGCGTTGGTGGTAATGTGTTGGTGACTGCGGACCTAGTAGCACGGTTTTATTTTGTTTGTTTTCGGAATGTGGCCAGGATTAAGTGGGCTGTGGCGGGGGATGTTTTTGAGGCACTACGTGTCCTCTCCACGTGTCCGTGGTTATATGCACCTTAACAGTAACAGCGTTGGTGGGAAATGGCCTCGCCGCCATCATGTCTTTGAGAAGCCTCTGTTTCCACACCCCAGAGACATACCATTAGCAGCGGTATAGGCAGAGCTCATAATTAGTAACATTTCAGCCGTAGCATTAGGGACAGGCCCCACTAACATATCACTAGCAGCATTATAGGGGGAGCACAGTATGCGTTCCATTTTAGTAATAGTAGCACTCAAGACAGGCCCCAGTAACAATTCCGAAGCAGCAGTATAGTGGGAGCGCAGTCTTCGTTCCATTTCAGTAGCTGCAGTATAGACAAGGCACAAGTTACATTTATGTAGCTAAAGTGTAGGCCAACCCCACACACCTTTCTGTACCATGAGTGCAGGCGAAGAACATAGAAATTGCTATGATTACACTGTAGGCGAGGGGCCACAAAAATTGCTGTATCAACAGTACTAATGTACATCCAAAAAATTGGCCATGGCCAACCAAGAGGGCAGGTGAAACCTATTAATCGCTTTGGTTAATGTGGCTTAAGTGGTAACTAGGCCTGGAGGCAGCCCAGTTTAACGAAAAATTGGTTCAAGTTAAAGTTTCAACGCTTTTAAGAGCATTGAAACGTATAAAAATTGTTTAGAAAAATTATATGAGTGAGGCTTGTGGCCCTAAGAAAAATTGCACGTTCGGCGTGATTACGTGAGGTTTCAGGAGGAGGAGCAGGAGGAGGAGGTATATTATACACAGATTGGTGAAGCAGAAATGTCCCCGTTTTGGATGTTGAGAGAGAACGATGCTTCCATCCGCGGGTGCGTAATACGTATTGCTTAGGTATCGCTGCTGTCCGCTGGTGCAGAAGAGAAGTCTGGGGAAATCCAGGCTTTGTTCATCTTGATGAGTGTAAGCCTGTCGGCACTGTCGGTTGACAGGTGGGTACGCTTATCCGTGATGATTCCCCCAGCCACACTAAACACACTCTCTGACAAGACGCTAGCCGCAAGACAAGCAAGCACCTCCAGGGCATACAGCGCGAGTTCAGGCCACGTGTCCAGCTTCGACACCCAGTAGTTGTAGGGGGCAGAGGCGTCACGGAGGACGGTCGTGCAATCGGCTACGTACTCCCTCACCATCCTTTTACAGTGCTCCCGCCGACTCAGCCGTGACTGGGGAGCGGTGACACAGTCTTGCTGGGGAGCCATAAAGCTGGCAAAGGCCTTGGAGAATGTTCCCCTGTACATGCTGCATGATCTCTGCGCCTCCCCTGCTACCTGGCCCTCGGAACTGCGCCTTCTGCCACTGGCGCTGTCGGATGGGAAGTTTACCATCAGTTTGTCCACCAGCGCCCTGTGGTATAGCATCATTCTCGAACCCCTTTCCTCTTCGGGAATGAGAGTGCAAAGGCTCTCCTTATACCGTGGGTCGAGCAGTGTGTACACCCAGTAATCCGTAGTGGCCAGAATGCGTGTAACGCGAGGGTCATGAGAAAGGCATCCTAACATGAAGTCAGCCATGTGTGCCAGGGTACCTGTACGCAACACATGGCTGTCTTCACTAGGAAGATCACTTTCAGGATCCTCCTCCTCCTCCTCCTCCTCCTCCTCAGGCCATACACGCTGAAAGGATGACAGGCAAGCAGCATGGGTACCGTCAGCAGTGGGCCAAGCTGTCTCTTCCCCTCCTCCTCATCCTCCTCATGCTCCTCCTCCTCCTCCTGAACGCGCTGAGATATAGACAGGAGGGTGCTCTGACTATCCAGCGACATACTGTCTTCCCCCGGCTCTGTTTCCGAGCGCAAAGCGTCTGCCTTTATGCTTTGCAGGGAACTTCTCAAGATGCATAGCAGAGGAATGGTGACGCTAATGATTGCAGCATCGCCGCTCACCACCTGGGTAGACCCCTCAAATTTTCCAAGGACCTGGCAGATGGCTGCCAACCAGGGCCACTCTTCTGTAAATAATTGAGGAGGCTGACTCACACTGCGCCGCGCAAGTTGGAGTTGGTATTCAACTATAGCTCTACGCTGCTCATAGAGTCTGGCCAACATGTGGAGCGTAGAGTTCCACTGTGTGGGCACGTCGCACAGCAGTCGGTGCACTGGCAGAATTCACCGATGTTGCAGTGTCCGCAGGGTGGCAGCGTGCGTGTGGGATTTGCGGAAATGTGCGCAGAGCTGGCGCACCTTTCCGAGCAGGTATGACAAGTGGGGGTAGCTTTTCAGAAAGCGCTGAACCACCAAATTAAAGACATGGGCCAGGCATGGCACGTGCGTGAGGCTGCCGAGCTGCAGAGCCGCCACCAGCTTACGGCCGTTGTCACACACGACCATGCCCGGTTGGAGGCTCAGCGGTGCAAGCCAGCGGTCGGTCTGCTCTGTCAGACCCTGCAGCAGTTCGTGGGCCGTGTGCCTCTTCTCTCCTAAGCTGAGTAGTTTCAGC
Source organism: Eleutherodactylus coqui (assembly GCF_035609145.1). Classification (NCBI taxonomy): domain Eukaryota; kingdom Metazoa; phylum Chordata; class Amphibia; order Anura; family Eleutherodactylidae; genus Eleutherodactylus; species Eleutherodactylus coqui. Next base: position 271,429,107 of record NC_089839.1, on the reverse strand, counting down.
ACGGCCTGCTGACGCTTGCCCACCGCTGTGCTGCCACGCCGCGTTACACCGACTGCTGGCGACGTGCTGCTGACACATCTTGATTGCGAGACAGAGGTTGCGTTGGAGGAGGAGGAGGAGGAAGGTGCTTTAGTGGAGGAAGCATACACCGCCGCAGATACCACCACCGAGCTGTGGCCCGCAATTCTGGGGGTGGGTAGGACGTGAGCGGTCCCAGGCTCTGACTCTGTCCCAGCCTCCACTAAATTCACCCAATGTGCCATCAGGGAGATATAGTGGCCCTGCCCGCCTGTGCTTGTCCACGTGTCTGTTGTTAAGTGGACCTTGGCAGTAACCGCGTTGGTGAGGGCGCGTACAATGTTGCGGGAGACGTGGTCGTGCAGGCCTGGGACGGCACATCGGGAAAAGTAGTGGCGACTGGGAACTGAGTAGCGCGGGGCCGCCGCCGCCATCATGCTTTTGAAAGCCTCCGTTTCCACAAGCCTATACGGCAGCATCTCTAGGCTGATCAATTTTGCAATGTGCACGTTTAACGCTTGAGCGTGCGGGTGCGTGGCGTCGTACTTGCGCTTGCGCTCAAACTGTGGCGCTAGCGACGTCTGGACGCTACGCTGAGAGACATTGCTGGATGGGGCCGAGGACAGCGGAGGTGAGGGAGTGGGTGCAGGCCAGGAGACGGTAGTGCCTGTGTCCTCAGAGGGGGGTTGGATCTCAGTGGCAGGTTGGGGCACAGGGGGAGAGGCAGTGGTGCAAACCGGAGGCGGTGAACGGCCTTCGTCCCACCTTGTGGGGTGCTTGGCCATCATATGCCTGCGCATGCTGTTGGTGGTGCCTCCCCAGCTGATCTTGGCGCAACACACCACTGTCAGTCGGTCGTCTGGCGTCTCTGTGAAAAACTGCCACACCGTAGAGCACCTTGACCTGTGCAGGGTGGCATGGCGCGAGGGGGCGCTTTGGGAAACAGTTGGTGGATTATTCGGTCTGGCCCTGCCTCTACCCCTGGCCACCGCACTGGCTCGGCCTGTGCCCACACCCTGACTTGGGCCTCCGCGTCCTCGCCCGCGTCCACGTCCTATAGGCCTACCCCTACCCCTCAGCATGGTGTATTACCAGTGATTTGATTTCCCAGGCAGGAAAGAAAGTGGCGCAAGCCTGCAGCCAAAATAGAATTTTTTCCCTTGTTTTTCAAAGGACAAGCCACACTGCGTGTATTCAATGAATACTACTAAGTTTAATAACTGTGTTGTTGCCCTGCAAATGTGTCAGAGAACTGCAGTGATGCAAAGTTATTCGCTACAGCAGATCAGGGATTTCCCAACGCAGGAAAGAAATTGGCGCAAGCCTGCAGCCAAAATAGAATTTTTTCCCTTATTTTTCAAAGGACAAGCCACACTGCGTGTATTCAATGAATACTACTAAGTTTAATAACTGTGTTGTGGCCCTGCAAATGTGTCAGAGACCTGCAGTGATGCAAAGTTATTCGCTACAGCAGATCAGGGATTTCCCAATGGAGGAAAGAAATTGGCGCAAGCCTGCAGCCAAAATATAATTTTTTCCCTTGTTTTTCAAAGGACAAGCCACACTGCGTGTATTCAATGAATACTACTAAGTTTAATAACTGTGTTGTGGCCCTGCAAATGTGTCAGAGAACTGCAGTGATGCAAAGTTATTCGCTACAGCAGATCAGGGATTTCCTGCTAACAGCAGCCTGGACAGTACTGCACACGGATAGATGTGGCCCTAGAAAGGACCGTTGGGGTTCTTGAAGCCTAACACTCACTGCTAACACTCTCCCTGCCTAACCATCACTTCTGTCCCTATTGCAGGGCGCAATGCTCTGCAGATCCAATTTTGAAAAAAAAATAAAAAATACAGTGCTAACACAGTACTGCACACTATTAGATGTGGCCCTGAGAAGGACCGTTGGGGTTCTTGAAACCTACACTAACTCCTAACGCTCTCCCTACAGCAGCTCCAGCACAATACCACTTTCCCTCAGCTAACTCACAAGGCATCTGAGCCGAGCCGCGGGAGGGGCCGATTTTTATACTCGGGTGACATCAGATCTCCCCAGCCACTCACAGCAGGGGGGTGGTATAGGGCTTGAACGTCACAGGGGGAAGTTGTAATGCCTTCCCTGTCTTTCAATTGGCCAGAAAAGCGCGCTAACGTCTCAGAGAGGAAACTGAAAGTAACCGGAACACCGCGTGGTACTCGTTACGAGTAACGAGCATCCCGAACACCCTAATATTCGCACGAATATCAAGCTCGGACGAGTACGTTCGCTCATCTCTAGTACCGACCCATCTCATCGGCAAATCTGGAGCCGTCCACGAACAGTGTGTAGTCTACGGGTCCCAGTGGTTTGTCATAGACTGATGGTAGATGAGAGATTTCCTGTTGCATCATCTTGACACAGTCATGTGATGGACGTGGAATGTCGTAGTAGGAGACGGAACCATTTGGCCTCTCCTCAGCATCATCCTCCTCTTCATCCTCACACTCCCCCTGAAGAATTGGAAGGAGGGTGGAAGGGTTGAGGACATTACAACTTTGCAGCGTGAGATTATCTGGACTCAGTAGTGAGCATTGCAAACGTAGATGTCTTGCTGCTGACAGGTGTTTCGGCTGAGTCTGGTTGAGTACGGCAGCAATATCATAAGGAGCTAGGACAGTCAGAGGGTAGCCCAACACGAGATCTGAAGTTTTGTCCAGCAAGACATGGGCTGCAAAGACTGCCCGTAGACATGAAGGCCCCGCTCTGGCCACTGGATCGAGCCTGGCCGAGAAATAGCCGATGGGCCGCGATTTTCCAGAATGCTTCTGCGTAAGGACACCGGATGCGTGTCCCTGATTTTCAGATACAAATAGAGCAAATAGTTTGTCGTAGTCTGGCAGTCCTAATGCAGGTGCTTTAGAGATCAAGGCCTTGAGCGTGTTGAAATTTCTTGTCGAGTCTTCTGAGAGCTCACACGAGGCCTTGGCTCTCCCCCCCTCTTTGCTGATTCTTCTAACACCCTCATACAGGGGCTGCATCAATAAGGACGCCTCTGGAATCCAGGCTCTGCAGTATGAGATCAGGCCAAGGAAAGCCTGAAGAGCCTTCTCAGTCCGAGGAAGAGGTACTCGTTGAATGGCTGCAATACGGTCATCTGTCAGGTGTCGTACTCCTTGGGAAATGCAGTGGCCGAGGAAGATGGCGGTGGTGCAGCACCACTGCAATTTGATTTCTGAGACTTTACATCCCTGATATGCCAGATAGCATAGAAGATTTTCAGAGGAGGAGGAGGCAATGTCCAGATCATCTGCACAAAGTAACAGGTCGTCCGCGCATTGAAGCAAGACCACTGTGGGGTGCTCCTCCATCCATGGGTTTAGAATTAGAGACATTGCCTTGGAAAACTGGCTGGGTGAATTCTGTGCACCTTGAGGCATTACAGTCCATGTGAGTTGGCCTCCATTGTGCGTGAAGGCGAACAGGAACTGGCATGATGGGTCTAACAGAATGCTAAAAAAGCGTTCGTCAAATCGATGACTGTGAAGTACTTCGCTGTGGGTGGAATTCCAGACAGTAGAGTGTGTGGATTCGGCACCAAAGGAGTCTCCAATATGGTAGCCTGGTTCACTGCTTGGAGGTCGTGAACCATACGGTATTTGCTTGGCTCGGCCCTTCGGTGTCTTCTTCTTTACTGGGAACAAGGGGGTGTTGCATGGTGATTCACAAGGGACAAGGGCTCCATTCTGGACAAATTCTTGATCTGGTTGTCAATGGCTAGTGAAACTGAGTGCTTCAGTGGATACTGTGGTCTTTTTGGGAACGGCATTCCGGGCTTCATCTTCACCTTCACCGGGGGGACTCGCAGACGACCAATGTCCTCAGGTCCCTTTGACCACAGTGTATCAGGGATTCTTGCTTTCACTTCCTCCGGTATTGTCTTCTGCACTTCTTGGCAGGCCATGAGAAATGGTTCTGAGGCAAGCGTCATCTGGTCATCTTCGGATAGAGGAGAGGTAACGGTTATGCCACCGTCTTCAGTGTAGGAAATTGTAGCTTGACGTCTTGATAGAAGGTCTGCTCCCAATAGGTTGAGAGGTGAAGTCTTGTGGATCACAAATATAGCCAGGATATTCTGTATGCCGACACGAAGTGGCTTGCTTAGTGGGTTTTCAGAGGGCCTTCCACCTACTCCTACAGTCAGTATGGTCTTATCATCTAGCAGGTGTTTTGAAGGAAAGTCATCAGCACGAATGATGCTCCTGGCTGCACCAGTGTCCAGTAGAAAGGTAGTTGGTTTCCCTGTGATGGAGAGAGTCACTTGGGCGTGGGGTCCGGTATTATCTACTGCAGGGTTCTGCTGGAAAGAGGCCATACTGGACACTGGCTTACCAGCATCCTAGTGGGGCGGGCCATGGTAAGATATCGGAGGTGGTGGAGGTGGAGGCAGAAAGCCATCAAAAGGTGTTGGTTCGGTTGGTGTCCTGGTCTGATTTGATTGTCCGCGTTGCTTGTATGGGGCATGGCAATCTTTCTTGAAGTGCCCTATTTTTTTACATTTATAACACCTTCTTGGTGCAGGCCCATCCTGACTATGATTCTGTGGAGTTCCCATTGCTACCATGACAGGGGTAGGTCCTTTCCCTGCTACTCCCTTTGCGACGGGCAGCAGGATGTCAAGGGTCAAGATTTTGTATTCAGGCTTTGCTGCCATCAGTCCCTTTCTGATTGGGTCTCGTAAACCAGAAACAAAGGCAGCGGAAATCATCAGTTGGTGTGTCCTGATTTGTGAGGAGTATCCGAGATCGTCAAAGAGTTGAATGAGGCGACCATAGAATTTGTCCACGGATTCTCCTTTTTCTTGAGTCATGTCCTGCAGTGTGATTGCTTGATCCGCCAGCCTGTCTTGCGCCCAGGCCTCCACTTGTCTGCAGAATTCCCTTCCAGAAGCATAGGTTGTCTCTGGAGTAGCATTTACATTAGCCAGGTCAAGGGATTTCTGGATGACTGGCCAATACGTATCTCCTGCCTTTAGTTCCCTCAAGGCTTGTAAATCCTTCCAGGTGGCCGAATAATTACGCTGGTACTGGACCAACTTCCGGAAGAACGGCATGGGTTGCTTTTCTGGATCTGGCAATCCGGCCTGGAGGGTGGTGGCTTGGCTTGGAGTGAAGCTGACGTATAGGAGTGGGGCGTCTGCCGCCACAAAAGGCATCCTGTGCGGTTCCAGTTGAGGTGTGATTTGGGGTGCCAGGGATTGGTGCTCATCTTGTGTGAGGGAGTCTTGAGATCCATAAGGGTCATCTTCTTGTGGAGACATGAAATGGACCTTGGGGTAGATGTATTGGGAGGTGCAAAGTTAAGCTGTTCTTGTATACTTGTTCCAGTTGCCCGGCTCTTATGTAAGCTGGGCTTCATCAGTGAGAACTGTTCCTCTGCCCCCCTGGGATTGCCGCTGGGGGTTGCTTTGGCCTTGCACCATAATTCTTATTAGCTAAAATGCCAGTATCCCGGCGGCGCACTGGTTTCAGAGGAGGTGGTCGGCCTCAGAACTTTTCTGCAGACCTGGTGACTCCTGTTTTCCCATCTTCATCACTGGCTTCCCACGGATCTTCATCTTCCTCCGTGGGTGGGGGTAGACCAAGGCCCCCCTGAGCTCCTTCACATCCTATCATATTCTGGCCACCTGTAGGTCCTGTGATTTGCTGATCCCCTGCGATTGGTTGGTCTGGAAACGGGAACAGCTTGACTCTGGGCTTGTAACATGTAAGGATCTATCACTGGATATAGTGGAGATATGGCAGGTGTATTATGCCTCCGAGGAGTAGCAATATGGCTGCCATTATGAGTGGACGGCTGAGTATTAGGCCTTTGGGGTGTACCAAGATGGCCACCGTAGGGAGTGGATGGCTGTGCACTAGGCCTCTGGGGTGTATTAAGATGGCCGCCAGAGGAAGTGACCATTGAGGAAGTGGCTGTGGAACACATATTGGAACGCCCAGTAGTTCCTGTGACATAATCGCAGGAAACTGCAGTGTTGGAACGCAAGGCAGTTCCGGATGTTGGAAACGTCTGTTCCTGTGCAACAGGAAGTGTGATCTCATTCACATCACCCCGTGGGCGAGGAGCACCACAATTCAGAAATGTTTCCCTTTGCTTCGGGTTCTGCACACCACAGACTAGGCACATCCAATACGGTAAGCTTCTTGGGTGTAGGGGAGGTGCTGACGGGGACTTAAGGAGCGGGTTCACAGAATTTGCATGATACACATAACATTTATATTTTCCACAATCCTTCTCCTCCTCTACCCAGCCGTCCCTATGCATAGTCCTAGCTACGCGATACCAGCCTTCTGCAGCGGAGAGCAACTTTTTGTCTTGTAAAATTCCTCGCTTGTCCTTTATCAAGACCCCCCACCGCTCTGCTTGTAACCACCCACCAGCCCCCACTGCGCATAATTGCCTCTATTTACTAGAGCAGTGCTTCCCTTCCCTCTCCGCTACTAGATCTCATGCCCGCCGGCCCCTATTGTTACTTCGCTTGTTTCCCATTCTTAGCTCATCAGGCTAATGTCCATAATTTATGTGCTCTTGTCCTATCTGCTAGTTTATCCACCCTGGCTGGGCGCTGTACTACTAATGACTTTTCTTCACAGAACTTCCTCTTTTTAGAATTCCCCCTCCTGTGACAGCCCCTCCTTTCTCTAACCCAAAATGGAAGAGACACAGAGACAGGATTTTCTTTAGGGAGAACGTAGCTAGTTTACTCTCATGACAGCTCTGTCCAAGACCTGCTCCTTGGTCATCCCTCTAGCTTCCCCGTCGCCCACAAGGCCCTACTCCTAGGGTGGGTGTAATCCCTACCTCACCTCAGAAGGAGCACATGGATACCCTGGCCTGTGTTTTTTCAGGAAATCCACGTCCTCTATCTGTACAAGTTAACACTCCTTGGAGCGTGCCCTCGCCAGAACCTATGGCTGTCTACGCTATCCCTAGGCGAACGGGAAATTAACTGACCGATAGGAGACCGGAGCAGGTGCAGTCCTAGGCAGAGCTGATAACACCAAACAGTGGTGGAGTCCAGACAAAGGACAAGCAGTGCTGCAGAAGGTGGACAAGTACTGCAATTTTAAATGCCAGATATCTCTAATCTTTATTATACGTCCTTCATACAAGTGTAATGGAGGCGAGGGAGTGCTACTTCTCTTTTTCTGCGTGGTGTATATCCACCGTACAGCCCCTCCTATCCCCAGTGCAGAACACACTCTGAGTTTAACCCTATATCACAGACTTGTAGATCTAATTCTAATTCTATGCAATATACAAACAGACTATTTCTATATGAATTGTAAGCAGGATTAACTCTACACAATAGACAAACACATTAAATTCTATGCAAACACTAATTCTATGCAAAGGATGAGCAGGACTACTTAAATTCAATCAAATGTAATCAACTTATTCTTTACAGTTGCATAACTAGCAATAGCAATTCTTAGTACTGTCTATTACAGTTACAAACGTGACACTTTTAAACACACCAGAGAGTCAATGATATCTTGACTCTCCACACTTCAGTGGAGGGTGTAAGAATTGACCTTGATAGAGTATTTGCTGCCTCTCAATTTCAATTATGGCAGCCAGATCTATGATTATAGGATTATCCCCGGACGCCGGACACAGTATGTCCCGTCCTATAATCTCATGGATTTCTGCCGCTACACAATTCAATAATCTAGCCTCAGACCATGGGATCCACTCGTGGACGTTCAAACGATAAACAAATATTTGTGGATCCTAACCCTCAACCAGTGGACCATAGCCGCAGCGGTGGGCGGGGTAGGGGTTATCCTGTCTACAGATCTCCCATCCCCATGTGCTTATGGTTAACAATAATCCTTTTTTACAATTTGGACAAGACATGGGCGCACACACACAAATAGACGGAGCACCAGTACAGCTGGCTTAGTCTCACTGCCCCTTGGGATCCTGTCTGGCAGTTCCCTTTCTCCTAGGTCTATTACCAGACTCTCCGAAGTAGCGATACCTGTCCAGACGTTTGACAGTTCCCTTACTCTTAGATTTTGTAGCCAAACCTCTCCCGAGTAGGGATACCTGTTCAAACTCCCCTGACAGTTCCCTTACTCTTAGGTTTTGTAGCCAAACCTCACCCGAGTAGGGATACCTGGTCAGGTTCCCCCTCCCTTAGGACAACTCATTGACCTCGCCAGTCGACCAGTATTCTCAAGACAACAGGCATGCAAACATTTCTTTTTTTTATCTTATGACAGGTTTCATTGAGTGGTCGAGACCTAAAATACCTGTTGGGCGGATCCAAATCGATCGGCCTTGACACGGTACACAGACAAGCCTGAAGTCAGCCACACAGGTATAGATAATTAATTTATCTTACCGTGTTCTGATGATCTGTTGGGCCCGCCAAGTCCAAGGTTGCCTATGGCTGTGCCTTGGTTCCGATCGTCTCTGGAGCCAATCGACCACGCCCCGTACGGGCCACCAGCTGTCGTGGATTTCCTTTGTGACCATGGCTTGATTAATTGGAATGTTTACACCCTTCCAGATTGAAAGTTGGGAGACCGTGCGCACAGTCTGAAGCAATCACACTGACACAAGTTCAGCATATAAAAACTTCCTTCTTTATTTGTGGGCCTCTAGCCTCTTTTATATAGTTTAACATATCTGCCTTTTTGGGGCAGGCCAAGGTTAAATAGATACAATGTATTATCTGGTTATTGGATAAGCGTCTTCCTTCATCCGGTCATCTGTTATTGCCCGTCACGTGGTAGCAGTCTGGAGAGGGCAGGAGGAGACGAATGGGTTGTCTCACACCCCACGTGTAGACAATCCGATATGATTGGAGGTTACAGCTTGAATTAGTATTTGCATAAATCTCCCATGTTATTTGCATAAGTTTCCAGTAAAACTGCTTGGGTTATTATTGCGGTATCTAAAAGCGGAACTGTTTCAGGCTGCGGTTATTTATGTCTGATTTTACTTCTTCTAGAGTTAAAAGAAATCAGAAAATAGAGCGTTCTTGCTAAATACTAGCTTGTTTACAGAGGTTAGAGAATAGAAGTTTCATTATAAGGAAGTAAATATATTGGATACATGAATGAATACATATCTATATTTGTAGGAAAACAACCAACAATGGAAAAGTACTGTCATTTGGTATATAAAATGCTAAGCATATAAAAAACAGGTCCACCGTCCACTACCCAGGTCCATTGTCCAAAATATAGATATATTGGATTTCCACTACACTGCAACATTAATGTTACAGGTGTCTGCTTATACTGCTGCTACAGAAATGTTACAGGGGTCTGCCTATACTGCTGCTACATAAATGTTACAGGGGTCTGCCTATACTGCTGCTACATAAATGTTACTGGGGTCTGCCTATACTGTTACTACAGAAATGTTACTCGGCTCTGTCTTTACTGTTACAACAGAAATGTTACTGGGGTCTGTCTATACTGTTACTACTGAAATGTTACAAATACTGGGCTCTGCCTGTACTGCTTCTACTGAAATGTTACAAGGGTCTGCATATACTGCTGATACACAAATGTTACAGGGGTCTGCCAATACTGCAGGTACATAAATGTTACAGGGGTCTGCCTATACTTCTGCTAATAAAATGTAACTGGGGTCTGTCTATACTGTTACTGCAGAGTTGTTAATGGGGTCTCCCTAGACTCCTGCAACATAAATGTTACTGGGGTGAGCTTATACCTTTGCTACAGGATTTTACAGGGTTCTGTGTATACTATGGGTGCACTAAGTCTTCCCATCGTGGTGTTCTACCTATCTGGCCCCCCAAAAAACCCAGACTGACTAGGGCATGGATTGTGGGCTGAGGCCAACATGTATTTTCTCTCACGTTACCACAGCTATCCGGGGCACTGCAATGGGATTTCTATATGTACCGTCTGTGCGTTCCTCCTAGACACCCATGCTGTGGGTGCACACACACTTGCCATAGCGGAGTTGTACCTACCTGGCACTTTAAAAAAAAAACAGAATGTCTAGCGCATGGACTATAGGCCGCAGCCATCATGTATTTCCTCTCACGTAACCTCAGCTATCCGGGGCACTGCAATGGGATTTCTTTATGTATCGTCTGTGCGTTCCTCCTAGACACCCATGCTGTGGGTGCACACACTTTCCATAGCGGAGTTGTACCTGCCTGGCACTTTAAAAAAAACCAGAATGTCTAGGGCATGGACTGTAGGCCGCAGCCATCATGTATTTCCTCTCACGTAACCTCAGCTATCCGGGGCACTGCAATGGGATTTCTTTATGTACCGTCTGTGCGTTCCTCCTAGACACCCATGCTGTGGGTGCACACACACTTGCCATAGCAGAGTTGTACCTGCCTGGCACTTTAAAAAAAAAACAATGTCTAGGGCATGGACTGTGGGCCGCAGCCATCATGTATTTCCTCTCACGTAACCTCAGCTATCCGGGGCACTGCGATGGGATTTCTTTATGTACCGTCTGTGTGTTCCTGCTAGCCACCCATGCTGTGGGTGCACACACACTTCCCATTGAGGTGTTTTACCTGTCTGTCCCCAAAACACTGACAGATTTGGGTAGGGTGCAGAGTGCAGATGTTTTACCCCTTACGTTGTCGATGAGGTATCCGACACCCAAACAGAATGAGTAGTGTGTGGACACATGGAGTCCCCATTGCTATGTCACTCGCAGCACCTTGGGACACACAAGGTGTTTGCTGGGACAGAGGCTGACCCAGGGCCCGCTCACATACTTCCCACACCGAGTATTGCTGCATTGTGGAGATGTGTAGAAGTGCTGGGCTGGTAGCCGAGTCCCCTTTATGCCCACGTTTGCAGCTCCTGACGGAGGTGGCAAAGGATTGGAATGAAGATCGAACGTCAATTTCTCATCGATTCTCTACAGCATTGTGGGCTATCGCCCCCCCCCCCTTTTTAAAGAGGGTTGCTACTTTGCCCTGCCAACCCTCTGCAGTGTGTGCCTCCGGTTCCTCCTCATGGCAGACGCACTTTTAAATAGATATGAGGGTGGTGTGGCTAGGAGGCCAGCGTGTGGCATGAGGATAGCTGAAGGCTGCGCAGGGACACTTTTGTGTGCGCTGCGGACGCAGGGTCGTGTGGGGGGGTTGGACAGCATGTAACCCAGGAGAAGAGGCAGTGGTGTGTCCAGCAGGCAGTGATTGTGCTTGGTTGGAGGTAGCGTGATGCTTAGCTAAGGTGTGCCTTGCTAATGAGAGTTTGTCCGAAGTAAAAATTGTTGGGGGGGGGGGGGGACACTCTTGCCACTATTGTGGCTTAATAGTGAGACCTGGGAACCTGAGATGCAGCCCTGCATGTTGCCCCTCGCCTATCCTATCCGTTCCTGTGTCGTTTCCATCACTTTCGTAGGTTTTGCAGATTTGCACAAATGAAAACCTTAACGAGCATCGGTCATATACAAAAATGCTAGAGTCACCCTTTGACTTCAATGGGGTTTGTTACTCAAAACGAACTCTCGAGCATCGCGGAAAGCTTGACTCGAGCATCGAGCACCCGTGAATTTTGGTGCTTGCTCATCTCTAGTATTTATACATAGTTATTTGATCATCCCTTAGCCGTCTTTTTTCCAGGGTAAATAATCCCAATTTTGCTAGCCTCTCTAGGTATTCCAGTCCTCACATTCTGTTTATTAATTTAGGTGCCCTTCTTTGAACCCCCTCAAGCACTGCAACATCTTTCCTGAGTAGCGGAGTCCAGAACAAATGTAAATCATAAAACTAAATTAAAGGCACCACATTATCTCTAATATAAGGGCAACAAATGTATCAAATCTTGTGCAAGATTAGATAAATGTGTCACAAAATAGACGCCAAAATAAGTCATTAAAAAATTCAGACTGACGTAATCACATGGTCCTATGTGTCACATATGGTGGTTTCATAATACCATCTTTGGCACAGCATTGCATTCAGTTGAGGATAGAAGGCGGTGTCTAATGTTCTTGGATCAAATGATAGCATAACAAACATCTTTTCATTCTATTGTTTGGCAATATACCATTCATCATCCAAGAGGAAGGAATCCTGTAGTAAGAGGTAAATAACAGGTGGAATATTACAGTTTCATCTTCCAATTTCTGACGTGTTCTGCCTGAAGGTACGGCTGTCCAAGATCGTGAAGGTGACTCTCTGGAGGAAAGTTTTTCTGCTTTTCACATTAATGTTTCTTCCAAATAACCAGTGCTCAATCTATTCAGTATATGTTATATGGGTATATAAGAGGGTAGGACCCCATACTCACAGTCCATATGTATAAAACTAGTGGGGGTGCCAGATCATTGTCACATTATAGCGTATTCAATATATCACTATCATATACTTTCTATGGAAATAGCCCCACAATACAGGATCAGAGGAGAGAACATGAGTATTTGGTTATTTTAGGCCTTTGCAGCAAAATGCCGTTATGGGGTTTGCAGGAATTCCTGCACTTGCTGCAGCAACAACCTTATTCAGATGTGAACTAGGGTTTAGTGCCAATTAACTAATACTAACACATCAATATACCGGTCTCTCCTTGTGTGCTATATTCTTCATAATGTAAGGGATGTGAAGAATTATCACTTGGAAAAGAACCTGCGAAAATAAATATGATTTGGAACAAAAGTGTCATCTCTGCTTTATTAACAAAAGCTGGAAATTATCAAAATAAAAGATGCAAAGGGTTAAGGCCACCCATGTATATGACACAACGTCTCGCAGTCCTTAATAGTCCATTATATTAGAATTAAAAAATAATCTGAAGAAGGAAGGGGGTCACCTGAAACATCTCGCCGGGTTCACATACTTGTCTCCTAAAGATCAGCTGAAGCACCAACCTTCATATGGACTATTGAAGATATATGAATCAAACTGCACTTGGGTGAAATAACCTGATGAAATGTCTCTTATCATGAATGGAAGACAGAAAGCTGCTGGATCTGAGAAGGAAGAGATGGATTTGCGCATGTCTTTAGGATCTTTACACACCAGCACACAGACTATATAAACCGATAGGATATAGTTACAAAGGTTCATCTTTATCCATATAGAAGGTCATAAAATAAATGAGGGTTCGTCCTCACTGTTTAAACGGTCATGGGTGAAACGCACACGTTTTTACTCCAAGAACAGATACTAACGTAACGTTTAGGCCTCATGTCCACGGGGAAAATCGGGCCCGCTGCAGATTCTCCATGGAGAATCTGCAGCGGGTCCCTCCTGCCCCGCGGACATGAGCGCTGAAAATCAGAATAAATCAGAATTAACTCACCTCCCATCCGCTCCGTTTCTTCTCTTCGCGGCGGCGTCATCTTCTCTCGTCGCGGCCGGATCTTCTTTCTTCGGCTCGGCGGATGTGCATGATGACGTCGGTGACGTGCCCCGCGCATGCGCCGGGCCGAAGCAAAATGATCCGGCCGCGACTGAGAGAAGATGGTGGCGCGCCAAAGAGAAGAACCGGAGCGTGTGAGTAAAATATGATTTTTGTCTCCCGCGGATCCGGACGGCTTCCATAGGCTTCAATAGAAGCCCGCGGGAGCCGTCCCCGCGGGAGACACGCATGAAAATGGAGCATGGTCCAGATTTTTTCATGCTCCATTTTTTTTAAAATCCTTTTTATTGACCATCCGCGGGTATTTATCTACCCCGCGGGTGGTCAATGCATCCCTATGGGGTGCAGATCCGCGGGCGGAAGAAGAGTTAAAATCCGCTGCAGATTTTAATTCTTATTTTGCCCGTGGACATGAGCCCTTAAAGGGGTTGTCCCGCGGCAGCAAGTGGATCTATACACTTCTGTATGGCCATAATAATGCACTTTGTAATGTACATTGTGCATTAATTATGAGCCATACAGAAGTTATAAAAAGTTTTTTACTTACCTGCTCCGTTGCTAGCGTCCTCGTTCCCATGGAGCCGACTCATTTTCGCCCTCCGATGGCCAAATTAGCCGCGCTTGCGCAGTCCGGGTCTTCTGCTCTCTTCAATGGAGCCGCTCGTGCAGAATGCCGGCTCCGTGTAGCTCCGCCCCGTCACGTGCCGATTCCAGCCAATCAGGAGGCTGGAATCGGCAATGGACCGCACAGAAGAGCTGCGGTCCACGGAGGGAGCAGACCCCGGCGGCCATCTTCAGCAGGTAAGTATGAAGACGCCGGACCGCCGGGATGCAGGTAAGCGCTGAGCGGTTTGTTTTTTTAACCCCTGCATCGGGGTTGTCTCGCGCCGAACGGGGGGGGGGGGGTTAAAAAAAAAAAACCCGTTTCGGCGCGGGACAACCCCTTTAATGAACCCATAGGCGATTGTGGGTTAAACAGTCAAATAATGCATACCAGGGACTATATTTATCATGTGCATTTATTGTGAGTTTGAAAAACGAAGCCCGCTATGCATGTCTGTCCCACAAAAAAAAAAAAATAATAACCATATGGAAATATACACTTTTTTTTAACATGGTATTCACTGAGAAAACCCACGACTTTTTAATTAATACTAAAAATTAACTTTTAGTAAAGATATTTAAAAACATGGAACCCACTATTATAAACACATAACACACATATAGTGCTGTAAACAACCCAAATATTTCCCGTGGGTTAAGACGACAGCTTCTGACCACAACACAATTTTAGGGTACAGTGTTTTCCCGAATACAGGGATTACAGGGAATTTTTCTGACAGTCGTGTCACTTCAAGGTAAGTTGGAAAAAATCTTGTTAGGAAAATCCCTGTTGAAATTTTATACCCCAAAAGGTTATCGGTGCTCCACTGAGCTGCAATTATGGCTATGGAGCCTACTGGTACCACTTCAAAATAGTCGCATCCAATTTAATTCTTGAAAATTGGAATACAGTGCTGAAAATTGTGGTCTTAAAGAAACCATGGAATGTGTATGTCCCAATGTTAACAGGACCTATGACACTAATTACTGCCCATTCACGGACCCAAAATAGATTAGGCCGTGTGATTATCACGGACTTCAGTGCATACGTACCATGTTACGGATATCTGGTTATAAAGTCCTAAAATCTTAAACTCCTGAAATGATCGACGCATTTCCTCAATTACATAAAATTTGTAATTGATTCATCAGGATTTTTGAGCTAGATTTATAGGTTCCTTTATTAATTTGGAACAAGAACTTGCGGCTCCTGTTATCACACTAAACATACTCAGTTGTTTGATTGTGTGTGAAGTAGGAGATAATATTTGGAACAGATGAATAGGCTGTATTTCTGGCGATTGTGGATGAACTAGATATTGTGCATCACAGTAGATTGTTTTGCATAAGTCAAGTCTATACACAGCGTAAGGGCAGAGAAATTCCTTTTCATGCAAACTTGGACCGAATATCGAATGCTGCTAGATACTCAGCATTCAGAGCCTCTGATGTTATTATTTAACTGCTAGGGTTCCAACTATAATAGTTTCATTACATTATAAAAGTTTAAATCACCCTCCTTTTGCCATATCTATTATTAAAAAATCTAAATCATAAAATAAAAATATGTATTTGGTATCGCCGCGTCCGTAAAAGACCAATGTATCAAAGTAGCACATTACTTTTCCTGCATGGTGAACGTCATCCAAAAAAAAAAAAAAAAGAACGCCAGAAATGCACTTTTTTAGTTACCCTGTCTCCCAGAAAAAACGCAATGAAAAACGATCAAAAAGTCGTATGTATTCTGAATTGATACTTTCAGAAAATACAGGACATCCCGCAAAAAAATGAGCCCTCGCTCAACTACATCGACGGAAAAATAAAAAAGTTATTGCACGCACAAAATGACCGCAGAAAATAATTGAAAAAAATTAAATGTCTTTTAAAAAAAAAAGAGTCGTACAGTAAAAAAAAACCTATACAAGTTTGGTATTGTAGTACCAACCTATAGAATAAAGTTATCATGTCGCTTTTGTTGTAGTTTGTGCGCCGTAGAAACAAGACGCACTGAAAGATGACAGAATGTTGTTGCTTTTTTTTTCATTGTACTCCACTTAGAATTTTTTTAAAAGTTTTTCAATACATTGTGTGGTACAGTAAATGGCATCATTTAAAAATACAACTCCCGCAAAAAAACAAGCCTTGATACAGCAACGTTGATAGATAAATAAAGGAGTTACGATTTTTTTGAAGGGAAGAGGAAAAAACGAAAATGGAAAAAGACAAATGGGGCCGTGTAGAGATGAGCGAGCACCAAAATGCTCGAGTGCTCGTTACTCGAGTCGAACTTTCAGTGATGCTCGAGAGTTCGTTTCGAGTAACGAACCCCATTGAAGTCAATGGGCGACTCGAGCATTTTTGTATATGAGTGGTGCTCCGCTAAGGTTTTCATTTGTGAAAATCTTAGCAAATCACCAAAGTAATGTAAAAAACACAGAAATGGATAGGGCAGGCGAGGAGCAACATGCAGGGCTGAATTTCGGGCTCCGAGGTCTCACTATTAAGCCACAATAGTGGCAAGAGTGAGACCCCCCCCCCCCCCTGTAACAGCTGTGGCAGAGCAGAACGATGTTAGCCCATTGAATTCAATAGAGCCGGCAATACAGCCGGCTCCATTGAAAGCAATGGGCTGCCGGCGAGCACGGGATGAATTTTCGGGAAGGGCTTAAAAATATAAGCCCTTACCTGAAAATCATCCTAAAATGTGTAAAAATAAAAAAAAAATGTATACTCACACTGCTGAGCCAATCAGAGGCAGCACTCACTCACCCATTCATGAATTCATGAATGGGTGAGTGAGAGCTGCCTCTGATTGGTGAGGCTGTGACCAATCAGAGGCAGCTCATTCAGCAGGCGGGGATTTTAAATCCCCACCTGCTGAATACTACAGAAAGCAGTTCAGGAGAACTGCCAGCCAGACGCGCTGAACTTCGGCTGCAGCGGAAAGATGAGTATACATTTTTTTTTTATTTTTACACATTTTAGGATGATTTTCAGGTAAGGGCTTATATTTTTAAGCCCTTCCCGAAAATTCATCCCGCGCTCGCCGGCAGCCCATTGCTTTCAAAGAAGCCGACTGTGTTGCCGGCTCCATTGAATTCAATGGGCTAACATCATTCTGCCGGGACAAGGAGAGTATTTTTTTTTTTTTACTTTTTACACATTTCTAGATGAATTTCAGGGAAGGGATTATATTTTTAAGCCCTTCCCGAAAATTCATCCCGCGCTAGCCGGCAGCCCATTGCTTTCAATGGAGCCGGCTGTATTGCCGGCTCCATTGAATTCAATGGTCAGTGCTCGTTTAATCGAGACGAGTACCGCGTGGTGCTCGTCTCGAGTAACGAGCATCTCGAGCACCCTAATACTCGAACGAGCATCAAGCTCGGATGATTATGCTCGCTCATCTCTAATGCCGTGTGACTAAGGGGTTAAAAGTGTTGAACTACAAAACTTTATTTTTTCTTAAAGTATACAGTGAAAATTATGCAGTGACCCATAAATGGGTCCTATAAAACACCTTGCCATTATATGGCAGCATGTAAATGTATCCCAGGCAAGCAGACGTTAACCACGGATTAACCTGCCCTGCAACTGAGCTTATTAATTGTCTGCTGGCAGCCATTTATTTCTTACTAGGCGATATACCCGTACATTGCGCATCACCTCATAATCTAATTTTTGACAAAGGAATGATTTGGGAGCTCTGCAAAATGGCGTAACAACATCAGTTATTATGTAGAAGAAGGAGATAACTTTGAAAGCCTAATTTTTAATAACCAATCCCCGCACTTATAGCTCCGTGCAACGTACGGGTATATCACGTTGTTTCTAATAAATCATGGTGGGAGAGCTTAAAAGTGCCATAGAGTAAATTACTAATTTTCAGCGAGCAGCAGGGTGCCGGCCCTCAAGCATACAGAAGTTTCATGTAAGTTCTGAATATATCAGTCTAGGAGAAGTTGTTCATATATGGTGTTAGTAACTCACATGAACACTATGGAACAACAACAATGTACATTCTTTAGGGCAGTGTTTCTCAACTCCAGTCCTCAGGACCCCCAACAGGTCATGTTTTCAAGATGGCCTATAGTAAGAACACTGGTAGCAATGTCTGAGGCACTGACAATAATTACATCATCTGTGCAATACTAAGGAAATCCTGAAGACATGGCCTGTTTTGGGGTCCTGAGGACTGGAGTTGAGAAACACTGCTTTAGGGACCTTTCACAGGATGAAATTATGCCGCAGGATGCAGCCAAATCCGCAACTGCAGAATTCCATACCAAAATCTGCAGGTCTAAGGGTGGGTTCACACCAGCGAGCGTGTTTTGGTGCGTGCATACGCACGCACAAAAACACGCTTGTATTTACAACAATGCATTCCCTATGGTGTGTGCACATGTCCGTGTTTTACAGTTGCGTGCCTGCAAAGATAGGACATGCTGCACCATAGGGAATGCATGCATGTCTGTCAATGGTGCCGCGGCAGCTGCCGGCGGCTGCATTGAAGACAAATGTCTGCTGGCACCACTGAATTGTTTTTCAGGGAAGAGCTTTACATATAGGCTCTTTCCTGAAAAAGAAAAATTTTGGTGTAAAAAAAAACAATTCAGCCATTTACTTCAATGGAGCCGCTGCTGCTGCCGGCGGCTCCATTGAAGACAATGGTCTGCTGGCACCACTGAATTGCTTTTCAGGGAAGAGTTTTACATATAGGCTCTTCCCTGAAAAAGAAAAATTTTGGTGTAAAAAAAAAAAATGCAGCCATTCACTTCAATGGAGCAGCTGCTGCTGCCAGCGGCTCCATTGAAGACAATGGTCTGCTGGCACACCTGAATTGTTTTTCAGGGAAGAGCTTTACATATAAGCCCTTCCCTGAAAATCAAGTAAAAGTGATTTAAAAAACAAAAAAAATAGATACTCACCTCCCTTCAGCTGCTGGGGCTCAGCCATGCCTTCTCCTGCTGTCCCCTGCACTGTGGTGCTGCCGAATGACTGACAGGTGAGAGCTGCCTGTGATTGGCTGAACACCTCAGCCAAACACATTCAGCTCTTTCAGCAGGTGGGGATTTTAAATCCCCGGCTGCTGATAGATCAGCACCACAGTGCAGGGGACAGCAGGAGAAGACGCGGCTGTGCCCCAGCAGCTAAAGGGAGGTGAGTATCTATTTTTTTGTTTTTTTAAACCACTTTTACTTGATTTTCAGGGAAGGGCTTATATTCAAAGCCCTTCCCTGAAATCAATTGCCGGCAGCAGAACCCTCTACCGCAGCTGACACGTGTGACAGCTGCAGTAGAGAATTACAGAATTCCTCTGCGGGGGACACAGCAGCGTCAGACAGGTAAGAAATTTTTTTTTTACACTACTTTTAATTGCTTTTCAGGGAAGGGCTTATGAAGCCCTTCCCTGAAAAGCCATTGACAGCTGCTGGGGCTCAGCATTGATTTCTGCCGCTGTCACCGGCTCTGTAGCGCTGCTGAGCTATCAGCATCTGGGGATTTAAAATCTCCGCCTGCTGGTAGCTCTGATTGTGATTAGCTGAAGCACTTCAGCAAATCACAATTAGAGCTATCAGCAGGTGGGGATTTTAAATCCCTGGCAGCTGATAGCTGAGAGCTATAGAGCCGGGGACAGCGGCAGAAGCCAACGCTGAGCCCCGGCAGGTGAGTATTTTTTTTAA
This sequence comes from Eleutherodactylus coqui, assembly GCF_035609145.1. Taxonomy (NCBI): domain Eukaryota; kingdom Metazoa; phylum Chordata; class Amphibia; order Anura; family Eleutherodactylidae; genus Eleutherodactylus; species Eleutherodactylus coqui. The sequence continues at coordinate 271,409,440 of NC_089839.1, read as the reverse complement.
CTATTTTGAAAGGCTTTTCAGGGAAGGGCTTATGAAGCCCTTCCCTGCAAAGCCACTGACAGCTGCCGGGGCTCAGCATTGACTTCTGCCGCTGTCCCTGGCTCTGTAGCGCTGCTGAGCTATCACCAACTGGGGATTTAAAAATCCCCGCCTGCTGGTAGCTCTGATTGTGATTGGTTGAAGCATTTCAGCCAACCACAATCAGAGCTACCAGCAGGTGGGGATATTAAATGCCCGGCTGCTGACAGCTCAGAACTACAGAGCCAGGGACAGCGCCAGAAGTCGAGGCTGAGCCCCGGCAGCTGAAGGGAGGTGAGTATTGTTTTTTTTATATTTTTTGCACTATTTTAAATGGCTTTTCAGGGAAGGGCTTATGAATAGAGATGAGCGAACGTACTCGTCCGAGCTTGATGCTCGTTCGAGTATTAGCGTGTTCGGGATGCTCGTTATTCGAAAAGAGCACCACGCGATGTTCGAGTTACTTTCACTTTCATCTCTGAGACGTTAGCGCACTTTTCTGGCCAATAGAAAGACAGGGAAGGCATTACAACTTCCCCCTGCGACGTTCAAGCCCTATACCACCCCCCTGCAGTGAGTGGCTGGCGAGATCAGGTGTCACCCGAGTATATAAATCGGCCCCTCCCGCGGCTCGCCACAGATGCATTCTGACAGAGATCAGGGAAAGTGCTGTTGATGCTGGAGCTGCTATAGGGAGAGTGTTAGGAGTGATTTTAGGCTTCAAGAACCCCAACGGTCCTTCTTAGGGCCACATCTGACCGTGTGCAGTACTGTTGAGGCTGCTTTTTGCAGTGTTGCACTTTTTTTTTTTTGTATATCGGCCGTGCAGAGCATTGCGTCCTCAGAGTGCAGTAATTTTACATTGTCCAGGGCCAGTAGTGGTGAGGCAGGGACAGTGAAAGATATATACTGTCTATATAGGCAGTGGGCTTTTCCAATGCAATTTGGGGAAAAAAAATCTATTTGGGCTGCCTGTGACCGTCCTCAGTGTACTGCGTCTTTGCTGGGGGTAGTTGTCCTAATTAATACGCAGCCAGCTAAGTGTTACAGCAGGCTTGCGCAAAATTCTTTTCTGGCTCTGCGTTTTCCGTTACATCACCGCTGTCATCCTGTCCATAGGGAAACAGTCTGCAGTAATTTTACATAGTCTAGGGCCAGTAGTGGTGAGGCAGGGACAGTGAAAAAGGTGAAAGAGATATACTGTCTATATAGGCAGTGGGCTTTTCCCAAAAAATTTTGGAAAAAATAATCTATTTCGGATGCCTGTGACCGTCCTCAGTGTACTGCGTCTCTGCTGGGGGTAGTTGTCCTAATTAATACACAGCCAGCTAAGTGTTACAGCAGGCTTGCGCAAAATTCTTTCCTGGCTCTGCTGTGCGTTCTGTAAGCGAAGTCAGCCTCCAACCACAGGCCAATAAGCGGCACATTTAAAGGGGTTGTCTCGCGAAATCAAGTGGGGTTAAGTACTTCTGTATGGCCATATTAATGCACTTTGTAATGTACATCGTGCATTAAATATGAGCCATACAGAAGTTATTCCCTTACCTGCTCCGTTGCTGGCGTCCTCGTCGCCATGGTTCCGTCTAATTTCGGTGTCTTCTTGCTTTTTTAGATGCGCTTGCGCTGTGCGGTCTTCTCCCTTCGGCTCGTCTCGGAAGCATCGGTGGTTTGGCCCCGCCCCCTTGTACGCGTCATCGCGTAGCTCCGGCCCATGACGTGTGTCGGTTCCAGCCTCCTGATTGGCTGGAATCGGCACGTGACGGGGGCGGAGCTACGCGATGACGCATACAAGGGGGCGGAGCCAAACCACCGATGCTTCCGAGACGAGCCGAAGGGAGAAGACCGCACAGCGCAAGCGCGTCTAAAAAAGCAAGAAGACACCGAAATTAGACGGAACCATGGCGACGAGGACGCCAGCAACGGAGCAGGTAAGTGAATAACTACTGTATGGCTCATAATTAATGCACGATGTATATTACAAAGTGCATTAATATGGCCATACAGAAGTGTATACCCCCACTTGCTTTCGCGAGACAACCCCTTTAATTACAGCGTTCTGTTTCTGCACTACTGGTAATACAGCATGCTGAGGGGTAGGGGTATGCCTAGAGGACGTGGACGCGGGCGAGGACGCGGAGGCCCAAGTCAGGGTGTGGGCACAGGCCTTGCTCCTGATCCAGGTGTATCGCAGCCGACTGCTGCGGGATTAGGAGAGAGGCACGTTTCTGGCATCCCCACATTCATCTCACAATTAATGGGTCCATGTGGTAGACCTTTATTAGAAAATGAGCAGTGTGAGCAGGTCCTTTCGTGGATGGCAGAAAGTGCATCCAGCAATCTATCGATCACCCAGACTTCTGCGCCGTCCACTGCTGCAACTCTGAATCCTCTGACTGCTGCTCCTCCTTCCTCCCAGCCTCCTCACTCCATTACAATGACACATTCTGAGGAGCAGGCAGACTCCCAGGAACTGTTCTCGGGCCCCTGCCCAGAATGGGCAGCAATGGTTCCTCTCCCACCGGAGGAGTTTGTCGTGACTGATGCCCAACCTTTGGAAAGTTCCCGGGGTCCGGGGGATGAGGCTGGGGACTTCCAGCAACTGTCTCAAGAGCTTTCAGTGGGTGAGGAGGACGATGACGATGAGACACAGTTGTCTATCACTCAGGTAGTAGTAATTGGAGTAAGTCCGAGGGAGGAGCGCACAGAGGATTCGGAGGAAGAGCAGCAGGACGATGAGGTGACTGACCCCACCTGGTTTGCTAAGCCTACTGAGGACAGGTCTTCAGAGGGGGAGGCAAGTGCAGCAGCAGGGCAGGTTGGAAGAGGCAGTGCAGTGGCCAGGGGTAGAGGCAGGGCCAGACGAATAATCCACCAACTATTTCACAAAGCGCCCCCTCGCGCCATGCCACCCTGCAGAGGCCGAGGTGCTCAAAGGTCTGGCAGTTTTTCACTGAGAGTGCAGACGACCGACGAACAGTGGTGTGCAACCTTTGTCGCGCCAAGATCAGCCGGGGAGCCACCACCACCAGCATGCGCAGACATATGATGGCCAAGCACCCCACAAGGTGGGACGAAGGCCGTTCACTGCCTCCGGTTTGCACCACTGTCTCTCCCCCTGTGCCCCAACCTGCCACTGAGATCCAACACCCCTCTCAGGACACAGGCACTACCGTCTCCTGGCCTGCAGCCACACCCTCACCTCCGCTGTCTTCGGCCCCATCCACCAATGTCTGTCAGCGCACCGTCCAGCCGTCGCTAGCGCAAGTGTTTGAGCGCAAGTGCAAGAACGCCGCCACGCACCCGCACGCTCAAGCGTTAAACGCACACATAGCCAAATTTATCAGCCTGGAGATGCTGCCGTATAGGGTTGTGGAAACGGAGGCTTTCAAATACATGATGGTGGCGGCTGCCCTGTGCTACTCAGTTCCCAGTCGCCACTACTTTTCCCGATGTGCCGTCCCAGCCCTGCACGACCACGTCTCCCGCAACATTGTACGCGCCCTCACCAATGCGGTTACTGCCAAGGTCCACTTAGCAACGGACACGTGGACAAGCACAGGCGGGCAGGGCCGCTATATCTCCCTGACGGCACATTGGGTGAATTTAGTAGAGGCTAGGACCGAGTCAGAGCCTGGGACCGCTCACGTCCTACCCACCCACAGAATTGCGGGCCCCAGCTCGGTGCTGGTATCTGCGGCGGTGTATGCTTCCTCCACTAAACCACCCTCCTCCTCCTCCTCCAACGCAACCTCTGTCTCGCAATCAAGATGTGTCAACAGCAGCACGTCGCCAGCAGTCGGTGTCGCCCAAGAACTGCTGCAGGGTCTGACAGAGCAGACCGACCGCTGGCTTGCGCCGCTCAGCCTCCAACCGGACATGGTCGTGTGTGACAACGACCGTAACCTGGTGGCGGCTCTGCAGCTCTGCAGCCTCAAGCACGTGCTATGCCTGGCCCTTGTCTTTAATTTGGTGGTTCAGCGCTTTCTGAAAAGCTACCCACGCTTGTCAGACCTGCTCGGAAAGGTGCGCCGGCTCTGCGCACATTTCTGCAAGTCCAAGACGGACGCTGCCACCCTGCGCACCCTGCAACATCGGTTTAATCTGCCAGTGCACCGACTGCTGTGCGACGTGCCCACATGGTGGAACTCTACGCTCCACATGTTGGCCAGGCTCTATGAGCAGCGTAGAGCTATAGTGGAATACCAACTTCAACATGGGCGGCGCAGTGGGAGTCAGCCTCCTCAATTCTTTACAGAAGAGTGGGCCTGGTTGGCAGACATCTGCCAGGTCCTTGGAAACTTTGAGGAGTCTACCCAGATGGTGATCGGCGATGCTGCAATCATTAGCGTCACCATTCCTCTGCTATGCCTCTTGAGAAGTTCCCTGCAAAGCATAAAGGCAGACGCTTTGCGCTCGGAAACGGAGGCGGGGGAAGACAGTATGTCGCTGGATAGTCAGAGCACCCTCCTGTCTATATCTCAGCGCGTTGAGGAGGAGGAGCATGAGGAGGATGAGGAGGAGGGGGAAGAGACAGCTTGGCCCACTGCTGAGGGTACCCATGCTGCTTGCCTGTCATCCTTTCAGCGTGTATGGCCTGAGGAGGAGGAGGAGGAGGATCCTGAAAGTGATCTTCCTAGTGAGGACAGCCATGTGTTGCGTACAGGTACCCTGGCACACATGGCTGACTTCATGTTAGGATGCCTTTCTCGTGACCCTCGCGTTACACGCATTCTGGCCACTACGGATTACTGGGTGTACACACTGCTCGACCCGCGGTATAAGGAGAACATTTCCACTCTCATACCCGAAGAGGAAAGGGGTTCGAGAGTGATGCTATACCACAGGACCCTGGCGGACAAGCTGATGGTAAAATTTCCATCCGACAGCACTAGTGGCAGAAGGCGCAGTTCCGAGGGCCAGGTAGCAGGGGAGGCGCGGAGATCAGGCAGCATGTACAGCACAGGCAGGGAAACACTCTCTAAGGCCTTTGACAGCTTTCTGGCTCCCCAGCAAGACTGTGTCACCGCTCCCCAGTGAAGGCTGAGTCGGCGGGAGCACTGTAAAAGGATGGTGAGGGAGTACGTAGCCGATCGCACGACCGTCCTCCGTGACGCCTCTGCCCCCTACAACTACTGGGTGTCGAAGCTGGACACGTGGCCTGAACTCACGCTGTATGCCCTGGAGGTGCTTGCTTGTCCTGCGGCTAGCGTCTTGTCAGAGAGGGTGTTTAGTGCGGCTGGGGGACTCATCACAAATAAGCGTACCCGCCTGTCAACCGACAGTGCCGACAGGCTTACACTCATCAAGATGAACAAAGCCTGGATTTCCCCAGACTTCTCTTCTCCACCAGCGGACAGCAGCGATACCTAAACAATACGTAGGCTGCACCCGCAGATGGAAGCATTGTTCTCTATCACCATCAAAAATGGGGACCTTTTAGCTTCATCAATCTGTGTATAATATTCCTCCTCCTCCTCCTGCTCCTCCTCCTGAAACTCACGTAATCACGCTGAACGGGCAATTTTTCTTAGGCCCACAAGGCTCAGTCATATAACTCTTGTAAACAATGTTTATACGTTTCAATGCTCATTAAAGCGTTGAAACTTGCACCTGAACCAATTTTTATTTTAACTGGGCTGCCTCCAGGCCTAGTTACAAATTAAGCCACATTAACCAAAGCGATTAATGGGTTTCACCTGCCCTCTTGGTTGGGCATGGGCAATTTTTCTGACGTACATTAGTACTGTTAGTACACCAATTTTTGGGGGCCCTCACCTACCGTGTAATCCAATTAATTTTTTGCCCACCTGCATTAAAGCTGACGTTACATCAGCTGTGCTGGGCACTGCAATGGGATATATTTAGGTACCGCCGGTGGCTTCCTGGCACTCACCCATGCTGTCGGTCCACATGGACTTCCCATTAGGGAGATGTACCTGCCTGTGTAAAACTCGAGCCTGACTGGGGCATGCAGTTTGGGCCGAAGCCCACCTGTATTTAATCAGACGTTAGCTCTGCTGTCCAGGGCACTGCAATGGAATATATTTTTGTACCGCCGGTGGGTTCCAGGGAGCCACCCATGCTGTCGGTCCACACGGACCTCACATTAGGGAGTTGTACCTGCCTGTGTCTATGTATTAAAAACCCCGGTCTGACTGGGGCATGCAGTGTGGGCCAAAGCCCACCTGTATTTTATCTGACGTTACCTCAGCTGTGCAGGGCAATGCAATGGGATATATTTATGTACCGCCGGTGGCTTCCTGGCACCCACCCATGCTGTCGGTCCACACGGAGTTGTAACTGCATGTGTCCACTTCTAAAGAACCCCAGTCTGACTGGGGCATGCAATGTGGGCCGAAGCCCATCTGCATTAAACCTGACGTTAGCTTTGCTGTCCAGGGCACTGCAATGGGATATATTTATGTACCGCCGGTGGCTTCCTGGGACTCACCCATGCTGTCGGTCCACACGGAGTTGTAACTGCATGTGTCCACTTCTAAAGAACCTCAGTCTGACTGGGGCATGTAGTGTGGGCTGAAGCCCACCTGCATTAAACATGACATTACCTCAGCTGTGCAGGGCAATGCAATGGGATATATTTTTGTACCGCCGGTGGGTTCCAGGGAGCCACCCATGCTGTCTGTCCACACGGACCTCACATTAGGGAGTTGTACCTGCCTGTGTCTATGTATTAAAAACCCCGGTCTAACTGGGGCATGCAGTGTGGGCCAAAGCCCACCTGTATTTTATCTGACGTTACCTCAGCTATGCAGGGCAATGCAATGCGATATATTTATGTACTGCCGGTGGCTTCCTGGGACTCACCCATGCTGTCGGTCTACACGGAGTTGTAACTGCATGTGTCCACTTCTAAAGAACCCCAGTCTGACTTGGGCATGCAGTGTGGGCCGAAGCCCACCTGCATTAAACCTGACGTTAGCTTTGCTGTCCAGGGCACTGCAATGGGATATATTTATGTACCGCCGGTGGCTTCCTGGGACTCACCCATGCTGTCGGTCCACATGGAGTTGTAACTGCATGTGTCCACTTCTAAAGAACCCCAGTCTGACTGGGGCATGCAGTGTGGGCCGAAGCCCACTTGTATTAAACATGACATTACCTCAGCTGTGCTGGGCACTGCAATGGGATATATTTATGTACCGCTGGTGGGTTCCAGGGAGCCACCCATGCTGTCGGTGCACACGGAGTTGTAACTGCATGTGTCCACTTCTAAAGAACCCCAGTCTGACTGGGGCATGCAGTGTGGGCCGAAACCCACCTGCAGTAAACATGACATTACCTCAGCTGTGCAGGGTAATGCAATGGGATATATTTATATACCGCCGGTGGCTTCCTGGCACCCACCCATGCTGTCGGTCCACAGGGACTTCACAATAGGGAGTTGTACCTGCCTGTGTCTATTAATTAAAAACCCCGGTCAGGTTGGGGCATGCAGTGTGGGCCGAAGCCCACCTGCATTTAATCCTGCATTTAATGCTGTCCAGGGCACTGCAATGGGATACATTTATGTACAGCCGGTGGGTTCCAGGGAGCCACCCATGCTGTGGGTGCACACGGAATTCCCATTGCGGAGTTGTACCTGCCTGTGACTATTTATAAAAAACTGCGGTCTGACTGGGGCATGCAGACACCTTGACAGAATGAATAGTGTGTGGCACATAGGTTCCCCCTTGCTATGCCCATGTGTGCAGCTCCTGATGGAGGTGGCACAGGATTGGATTTCTCATTGCTTCTGTACAGCATTGTGGGCTATCGCCCCGCCCCTTTTAAAGAGGGTCGCTGCCTAGCCGTGCCAACCCTCTGCAGTGTGTGCCTGCGGTTCCTCCTCATGGCAGACACACTTATAAATAGACGTGAGGGTGGTGTGGCATGAGGGCAGCTGAAGGCTGCGCAGGGACAATTTGGTGTGCGCTGTGGACACTGGGTCGTGCAGGGGGGGGGGGGGGTTGGGCAGCATGTAACTCAGGAGAAGTGGTAGCGGAGTGTCATGCAGGCAGTGATTGTGCTTTGTTGGAGGCAGTGTGGTGCTTAGCTAAGGTATGCATTGCTAATGAGGGTTTTTCAGAAGTAAAAATTGTTGGGAGGGGTGGGCCCACTCTTGCCGCTATTGTGGCTTAATAGTAGGATCTGGGAACTTGAGATGCAGCCCAACATGTAGCCCCTCGCCTGCCCTCTCCGTTTCTGTGTCGTTCACATCACTTTCTTGAATTGCCCAGATTTTCACAAATGGAAAAGTTAGCGAGCATCGGCGATATACAAAAATGTTCGGGTCGCCCATTGACTTCAATGGGGTTCGTTAATCGAAACGAACCCTTGAGCATCGCGAAATTTTCGTCCTGAGTAACAAGCACCCGAGCATTTTTGTGCTCGCTCATCTCTACTTATGAAGCCATTCCCTGAAAAGCCATAGACGGGATGCGGCAGCAGGATTCTCCAACGCAGCTGTCATGTGTGACAGTTGCAGTGGAGAATTGAAGAATTCCCTTTGCTGCATCTGCCACAGATGTGGCAGATGTAGCAGGAAGGAATTCTCTTAACTAGCGGGGGTGAAGGAAACATCTGAAGCATGCCGCAGATGTGTTCATGCCCGCTGGGGTCACAGCAGTTGCGGAGGGGTAAGGTTTTTTTTTTGTTTTGCACTAAAATGTTTCTTTTTCAGGGAAAGGCTTATATGTAAAGCCCCTTCCTGAAAAAGAATGCAGGGGACCGACAGAGCATTGTTTTCAATGGAGCCGCCGGCAGCAGCCACAGCTCCATTGAAAACAAGCATGCAGCTGTGTTCACGCGTGTTTTTGCTCGTACCTAGGTGCGGATGTATGTACGCACCTAAGTACGCACAAAAACACGCTCGTGTGAACCCACCCTACTGTGGATTCTGATGCGGGATTGCTGGCAGGTTTTAACCATTTTCAATTTTGCATCAAAATCCGCAAGGAATAATAAATTTCCCCTTTTTATTTGAGGTGCAAGAATGCATATATTCAAACAAGCTGTTGCTGGTTACAGCTTTAATTATATTATTTATAGAAGGTATGGCAAGGAACAACAAACCAGAACTGCACACAATCATTGGCACTTCACTTCTGGTATGTCTGTTGCCTTCGGGCAAGATAAATAAAAATTGCAATTATTACTTCCTCCAATATAACTTCAGACACTGCGCTATTCTATATACTGTGTCACACAATTCCTGGCACAAACAGAATTTATCTCCTCCAAGTAAACACTCTTCTTGCACGCCATAAGTGTCACCCTGCTATACCAGTCATTCAGTGTGCACTGTTTCCCACCCATCCAAACTAAACTAAGGTCTTAAGGCCCATTTAGACACAACGATTATTGCTCAAAATTCGCTAAAAAGCCATCTTTTGAGCTAAAATCGTTCTGTGTAACTGCACTGACACTGTGCAGTTTTCTTTATGCCATCGCTCATTGTTGTCTTTCAGGGCTCAGCCCCACGGGGGGCGATCCGCCCATGTTCCTGCACGATAAGACAGCGCACTGCAGGTGCAGACGACTCGCCGCATCGCAGGAAGAAAGAACACATGGCCGGCAATGGAGCCGGTCATGTGTTCTTTCTTTCGGCAGTGCGGCCGTCTTATCGTGCAGGAACACGGGCAGATCGGCATCCATGTGACTGAGCCCTCAGCGTTCTGCAAGACGCCTTATCAGGGATTCACAGCAGGATACAGCTGATACTATTGTTTCAGCTGTATCCCGCTCCCTGATGACAGGCTGGGTATGAAGAACTGAGTGGTCCAGCTGTGCAGAAAACATCTGGATGCAGAAGACAAGCAGGGACACCCCGCTTGTCTTCTGCATCCTCTGCACGGAGCGCCCGGCTGTTATACAGCTGCCTTCTGCATGCTCCGCTCTGAGCGCTCGGCTTATCTTCTGTATCCTCTGCTGGCAGCGTAAGGTGATAGCTCATCTTGAGCGATCATCTTGCGCTGTAAATGACACAACGATTATCGCTTAAAAGTCGCTTGAGCAACATCTTTTGAGTGATAATCATTGTTTCTAAATGGGCCTTTAAGCAGAAGTAGCAGGAAATTGTCTTTCTGTTAATCTGGAGGTTTGAAAAAAAACAAAAACATGCAGTTTTTTTGACTACAGGATGAAAAATATTAGACAGAGGGGTCTATCTACTGCTCCATCACCTTGAGGCGCAAGAATGCATATATTCAAACCAGCTATTGCTGTTTACAGCTCTAATTATATAATTTACAGAAATCCTGGTAGCTATTATAATATGTAGCAAGGGGTTGGAATATTGTAAGGTAATTGATTGGAGTCTAGGTTTAGTAAAGCTATAGCTGGATTGGTTAGATTATTATTTATTTTTTCTGTGTTCAAATTTCTAATATGTTCAAGTTACATACTATAACCTCTTTGAAAGAAATTCTTTCAGAATCATCATAACAAGGTTACTTTTTTTTATTTATTAGTATGCTTTGTATCCATGTTGAAAAATTTCAATAAAAAATGAATGTGCAAAATTCACAGGTAGCCTGCAGATTTTAGTGTGGAATTTACCCCGGATTGCAGTGTATCCTGCGGCCTATTTATTCTATATGAAAGTTCCCTTAAAGGGAACCTGTCACCTCCCTACAGCATCATAAACTAACTCATGGTACAGTTAGGGCAGTTGACAGGGTGGTTCATACTCACCAACTTCCTGGTTCCCACGGTGCCCGCCACTAAACTCTGCTGGTCAAAAATCTAACCACGTATGTGCTCTGTCATGGATTTGTATAGGAGTGTGTGCGAACGGGACTCTGAACATAGTCAGATTGTCAGCCAGTGTGTGGATTTTACAGGCAGGCACCGTTGGTAAGCAGGTGAGTATGAAAAATAAACAAGTTATGGTGCTCTATGTAGGAGACAGGTTCCCTTTAAGAACCAGTCATAACTAGTTTAAGCCGGTTCATTCTACCTCTAGTGAATCTTTGTTATGTCCTAAAGTAACCTCCATATAGTGAAATGAACACAATCTGGTATCATAGAAGCAATCAAGAATTTCAGATGGTCTCTTAGTTGGAATAAACAAACATAAAAAGAAAGTGTAAGAAAATGTTAAAATACATGCCGGGTGGAGTCGGTGCTCGGCTATCGCATGACTGCAAGGCATTTGCTCTAACACCCGGCATCCATAGTTTCTTTGGTCTCCGTGTGTTAGAGCAAGTGCCTGACTGTCAGTGTGATCGTGGATGGGTTGTTATGGCACTCAGAGGCTTGAATGTGGCCTCCTGGTCTGCCAACTACAGTGGCTTGTGAGGCTCAGCTTTTGGCTGACCTCATGGGCATTCTAATGTACTACTATAGTGAAGTATAGTAGTGTATTAGGGCTTAAACATATAGAATTGATTTCATCCCATTATGTGGCTGTGATTATCATGAAACAAAACGAAACCATTGATTTCAATGTTTTCATCTTCACTAATGGAATTTTCACCCGTTAATAGTTTGGGTGAGAAAATATAGGACTGGCACTGTAGCATCTAACTGGCACTGAGTCTGAGCCGTGGGTGTAATAGCAGTGCGGTATTGGAGAGTAGTCAGGGTCATCATCAGGTAGTAACATTTGCGGTACAAATGCATGAGGCAGAAAGCGTAGTCAGATGGAAGCCAGGAGTCATTATCAGGAAGTTTTGGTTGCAGTATAATGGATGAGGCAGAAAGTCTAGTTGGGGGTAGAGGTGGAGTCATCAGCAGGTAGTCACAGTTTGCCAGAAAGGAGTAGGTTAGGAGATGCAGCTTGATACAGGCAATGGAGCACAATAATCATGCACTGGTGCAGTGGCAGGGCATAGCTTTTATAGGAAATCTAATCAAGAGCCGGACAGAGCTAGGACATGGGCTGAGTTAACAGGATCTGGGAACAAAACAACAGGTATGCAAGGTAACTGTCCAAAGAGCTGATGGCTCAATAAGAAGGGTTACTGCTTGGAGTATAGTAGCCCCCCCCCCCTCTTCCATGGTGTCCAGAAGCCATCCTGGGGGCTGGTTTTCCCGGGTACCTATGGTGGAATTTCTCTGTGAGCCTTGGAGCATGTATATTTTCATCTGTTTCCCAAGAGTTCTCCTCCGGCCCTTATTCCTGCCACGGCACCAGATACTGAAGTCTTCTTCGGTGCCTTCAGGAGTCCAAGATTTTTTCTACAATGAAACAGTCATGCCCCTGAACCGTCACAGGAGGGGGAGGCAATTAATGTCTACCCGGGAAGGTATTCTCCCGGAAAGGCTGTTGGGGAGCTTCAAGCGTAAAGCCACCTAGTGGATCCTTACTGAAATTGGAAAGGGGCCAATGAATCATTGCCCAAGTTTGGGAGAGGATACATGGACCTTAAGATTCTTAATAAACAACCACATCTTCTTTCCAACCCGGAACATAGGGGCCGCTTGGCAGTGTCTGTGTGCCAATTGTTATAGACTTCCTGGGCATCCCGTAAGGCTACTTTTAATTCCTTTTGAATGTCTGCCAATGCTGCCAGTGTGTGCTTGACCGTCAGGACAGGAGTGTTAGCAGGAAAGCCAAGAATGAAAATGGGGTGCATCCTGTAGTTGGCAAAGAATGGGCTCTGGGCGATAGAACTATGTTAGGCATTATATGTGAATTCTGCTGTTGCTAAATAATCTACCCAATCATCCTGTAGATGGGAGATGAAGCAGCGGAGATACTGCTCCAGAATCTGGTTAGTTCCCTCATTCTGGCTATTAGACTGTGGATGAAAAGCAGAGTAGAGACTCCAAGTAGTCCCCAGGGGAGTGCAGAAAGGTCTCCAAAACTTTGAGGTGAATTGAATGCTCCTGTCCGAGACAATATCATCTGGAATTCCATGTAGTCAGAAAACTTCCCGGATCATCAACTCCGCAGTGTGCTCAGCGGTGGGAATCTTTTCAATGGGGATGAAGTGAGCCATCTTTGTAAGGCAGTCCACAACAACAAAGATGGTAGTCATTCCTTTCAAGAGGGGAAGGTCCACTATAAAGTCAATCGAAATATATCCCCATATGGGATTGGCATAGGTTGTGGGAAATCTAGAGGATGAGCTCATGGCGAGGGAACATACCTTGCAAGAGGTGACATGTCTCTTCATGTCCTTCCTGCAGTTGGGCCACCAGAAGGAACAAATCAGGAGTTCCATCATCTTTGTGACTCCAAGGTGACCAGCTAACTTGGAATTGTGGACCAGTTTGAGGACTTTAAGGGCTCCTGTCCATGGACAATAGTGCATTGTGTTATTCAGGGCAATAATCAGGCCGCGAGTAACGCAATGCACACTTTCCATAGCGTTGCTATGGAAAGCACAGCCGCCTGTGTTATTGGACCACACCGATACCGATCTGATGACCTCGTTGCCAGGTGCCAAATTGGTAGATATGGAAGCCCTTAGTGAAAAGATTTGCTAGCAATTATCTATCAATAGCATGAAATCACTCCATGTTATGTCAAGACACTTCTCCATGAGAACTCAATGATTTCTACTTTATTATCAACATTACCAACTCTTATACAGAAAGAAGAAGCGGATTCAAGAGTTACTTGGTACAAAGATTAGTGTTATATAGGTGACAAAGCTGATTGATCATAAGGCTTATTGACATCTACCAAATAGTCTCAAAGCTCTTAAGGCCCGTCTCAGACATAGAAATTACTTAAGTCAGGATATTGCTGTTGCATTATACACTATTTCTGCTATAGTTGTGAGTCTTCTCTGTTAACATAGCTTAGCCTTATTTAATTTGTCTGTTGACTTCTTATCTTAAAATCCTAGTTACCAGCACTACAAAGCATAGGTTTTAGTCTTCTATTTAAGGGTCAATGGTCCAATACAAGGTAAGAAACATACACTAATTGCATTCTGAAACTTAACACTTTATATTCCATGACACCTGTCCACAAGTGGAGAATCATACCGATTTTCCGCTTGTGGGACTCAAATCGCAGCATGCTGTAATTTGCCGCGATTCTCCGCGGTGAGCCTATCTGTCAGATAGGCTCAGCGCAGAGAACTGTCAGTTCTCTTCCCTGCTCCCTGGCAGTGGAATATCGCTAGCGATATTCCACCTTGCCTATAGACAGGAGGTCTTAGTCAACCACTCTCGGGCACATATAGTTGGTGTTCTTCACTGCTAAGTGATGTGAAGCTCTCTTTCAAGAAAGGACTTTGAAGGTTGACTTAGGAAAGGGTCACTTTCGTAGCCTCCCTTAAGCTTTGCTAGGAGGTCCTCAGAATGCAGGATACCTAAAAAATAATTTGGGGACAGTATGGTGTGGTCTGTATTTGGCTTCTTTTCAGGCTCTGAAAATATCCTGGACAACGCATCTGCCTTGCCATTTCAGGAACTGGGGTGGTAGGACACAATAAAATTAAACCTAGACAAGAACAGGGCCCATCGTGCTTGTCTTGCAGATAACCTCTTGGCAGTACAGGGAAATTCTAAATTTTTATGATCAGTAAGAACAGTTACGGGATGATGGTCTCCTTCCAAGAGGTGCCTCCATTCAGTGAAAGCTACCTTAATGGCCAGAAGATCTTTGTTCCCGACATCATAGTTTTTATCTGCGGGTGATAGGGTGTAGGACAGAAATGCACACGGATGTAATTGCATCTTATTTCTGACTCATTGTGATAGGATAGGTCCCATTGTGGAGTCGGAGGTGGCCACCTCCACAACAAAAGGCAACCCTGGTTTTGCATGGATCAGCACTGGTGCTGAAGTAAACAGAGCCCTTAGTTTCTCAAAGCAACTCAGAAACGCTATCTTTTCTCCCTAGGGAGAGCACCTGACTTTGGCTTGAAAGAATGCTGCCTTCCAATGGGTGAACTGTAGAGGTTTTATACCATCTCCCTTATTTCCAAAGCAACTTGCGCCTCTGGGGACCAGAAAAATGTGTGTGTTCTTTCTTTGTGAGGGAGGTGATAGGAGAGATGACTTTTGAGAAGTCTGTGATAAATCTTCTGTAGAAGTTCACAAAACCAATCAAGAGGTGTACTTCCTTCAGATTTCTTTGAATGGGCCAATCCAGGATGGCTTTAATCTTGCTGGGGTCAATACTTAAGCTGTCTAGAGAGATAATGTGTCCCAGGAATTGCATTTGGGTATGTCCTGCAATGTTCCTCCAAATTGTCCGAGAAGATGTTGTCAAGATATGCCACTACGAATTGATTCGACAGGTCTTAAAATACGACATTGATAAAGTGCTGGAAAGAAGTTCAAGAATTGCAGATTGTACTGGCCTGCAGAATTAATTTAACATATTATTTATAATGCACGGTGAAAACTGTTAAGAATTTTTTTAAAAACATGCCAGAATTACAGATTTTGTTAATCTTGCCTCTAGGAAAAAATTAAATAAAAAGCAATTAAAATGTTATATGTTCCAAAAAATTGGATTAATGAAGACTAAAGCTCACCCCGAAGAACAAGCACCTACAAAGCTTCTTCGATAGAAAAATAAAAATGTAATGGCTCTTGGAATGTGGCGACACAAAAACAAATTAAAAAAACATAGAAATTTATCCTACCGTTAACTCCCCTTCTTGAGTCATCATAACAGCATACGCATGGAGGTTGTTCCCTGGACTCCTGTAGGGACAGGAAGCGGAAGAGTATAAAAGTAATTCCCCCCCCCCCCACACCTAATCACCAGTATGTCCCAAATAACTACAGTAACTAGGTCCCTAACCAGAAAGTGTTCTTTACTGTACTCACACCTTCAACAGAAAATGAAACAAAACACGTTAATCTTAAGTGGGAAGGTTTGAAAACCATACAGGTAGGGAGGGAAAGCCCATATGCTGATGACTCAAGAAGGGGAATTAATGGTAGGATAAATTCCTATGTTCACCTTGTCATAATGACAGTATACAGATGGAGGAATACCAGATCAAAAGGAAGGCTTAGGGCAGGACTACAGTCTGTAAAACCTTCCTTCCAAAAGCCGTATCTCGACAGGCCTCCAGATCTAGTCTAGGATGTTTAAGAAAAGGGTGGTTGTTAGACCACGTGGCAGCTCTGCAAATTTGATCGGTGGTGGAGTATGCTTTTTCTGCCTAGGAGCAAGTCATGGCTCTGGTGGAGTGGGCTTTCAGTTCTTCAGGGAGGAAGGAATGCCTCGTCTGAGCCATAGGGCGATCCTGACCTTAGAAGCAGCCTTTCCACTGGCCGGCCCCTCCAAAATATTTGCACAAGAAAAGGTACCCATCTTTCCCAGGTTAAGATTAAACCACCTGGTATTAGCATTACCACCAATCTGAAAGCTTGGTCACCTGGACATTTGTAGATGGGCCAATATGATTTAATCAAATTATATAGCATATTTCTGATAGTATATGTATCATGAGTGCTGTTGCCACCTTTTGGCTTCTTCTTCTCCTGTCCTATAGGAGTCTAGGAAACAACCTCTATACGTATGCTGTCATGATGACAAGGGGGAAAAAATGGCAAAAAAAAAAACAAAAAACTTTTATAAACTTGGCATCACCGGAATCGTACTGAACCAGAGAGTAATGTTATCACATGAATGGGAGAGAAAATTAAAATTGGTTAGTAATTAAGGTGCAAACAGGCTTTGTCTCTAAAGGGTTAACCTGCATGGAAAATGCCTTACAATTAAAAAACAAACAAAAAACCAGAATTGCTGTTTTTGTATTTTCCTTCTCCCAAATACAAAAAAAACTATTAAACAGGTCCTTAATTAGGAGATTAAAAATGTTTGGGTTTGATTACTGTCCCACTGAATCAGGGGCGGACAAATCGCATATAGTATATATGGTCAATGTATGGGGTGATATTGGTCTTTGTATAATGCTTTTTTCCTGCAACAGTATGGCGGTATGCTGTCACTGTGTGGTGGTAATATGTGAACACGGTCAGGCGGTATGATTTTCTGTTATATAGTATTATTTGTAATGCTGATTTTGGTATAGTGGGTTTTGTTTAGTAATAGCGGTCCCAGTGATTGTTTGGATAGTTGCGTCACAAGAAATCATGTGACCATAGCAGCCAATGAGAGGCTGCAGTGTCACATTCCTGAACTCCTATCATCATGGCGCTCAGGATATGAGCGCCGATGCCGGGAGAACGAGAGGTGACACTGTATCCTCTCATTTACTTCTTGGTTACTGGACAACCCCTTCTTAGGGCTACATCTGACCGTGTG
The DNA here is from genome assembly GCF_035609145.1 of Eleutherodactylus coqui. Taxonomy (NCBI): domain Eukaryota; kingdom Metazoa; phylum Chordata; class Amphibia; order Anura; family Eleutherodactylidae; genus Eleutherodactylus; species Eleutherodactylus coqui. The sequence continues at coordinate 271,392,231 of NC_089839.1, read as the reverse complement.
CATTATAGTTGTGGCTTGCTGGGAGTAGTAGTGCATCAATTTTTGTATTACGCATCTAGGCCTGTTCCTAGCCTTTCAGTAATAGCGTTCTCAGCCTGCAGTGCCGTACAACCAGCTCTCACCGTGAAACTGCACTCTAACATTTCGTAGCCTACTGCAAACGACTTCAGTTATACCGTTCTGTGTCTGCAGTGCATTAGACAGAGGTCTCACCGCTAAACAGTACTGTAATATTTCCTGGGCCACTGCAAAGTATTTCAGCTCTGCCGCTGTGCAGAGCGTCTCACAATACCCTTTCCTTGGTGGGGTTGAAATAGCCACAGTTACCAGCACTATCCACTGGCTTTAGAGTCTTCTCCCACTCCATACAGCCTCTATTAGGTACAAGTCTCTGCGAGCGGTAAGTCCACTGCTGGAAGGGGAACACTCTCCAAGACATTTGCCAGCTTTATGGCTCCCCAGCAAGACTGTGTCACCACTGCCCAGTCAAGGCTGAATCGGAGGGAGCACTGTAAAAACATGGTGAGGGAGTACGTAGCCAATCGTATCACCGTCTTCCGTGATGCCTCTGCTCCATACAACTATTGGGTGTCAAAGCTGGACACGTGGCACGAACTTGCGCTGTACACCCTGAAGGTGCAGGCCTGCCCTGCCACTAGTGTCTTGTCAGAGAGGGTGTGTAGTGCAGCTGGGGTAATCGTCACGGATAAGCGTACCCGCTTGTCAACTGCCAGTGCCGACATGCTTACACTCATAAAGATGAACAAAGGCTGGATTTCCCCAGACTTCTCTTCTCCACCTGTGGAAAGCAGTGGAACCTAATAATTCTTTTCACTGCAAAAGGAGAAAAATGCATCCTCTATCACCACAAAAAAGGGGGAATTAGCTTTGCCAATCACTCTCGGATAATATTACTCCTCCTCCTCCTCCTAAAAAAATGTGATCGCCCTAAACTGCCAATTTTTCTGCGGCACAAAATTCTCTGTTTAAAAGTTTTTTACAATTTTTCAATGTTTCAAAAGTATTGATACTTTTGTCACAAATTTTTTTTTCACAGGGCTGCCTCCAGGCTCTGTTACAAATTAAGCAACAGCGAGCTGTATCTTTAAAAAATGTTTATAGGTTTCACCTGCCCTCCCGTTTGAGCAATTTTTCAGGGGTGCACTTGTACTCTTCGCCTACACTCTTGGTAACCAAATTTTTTCAGGGGTTCGCTTATACTTTTGCTACACCAATGTTTCAGGGGTTCGCCTACACTCTTACTACAGAAATGTTACTGGGGTCCGCCTATGCAGTCTCTGCTGAATGGTTTGAGGGGTTTACCTATGCTTTTGCTACAAAAATGTTACTGGGGTCCGCCTATACTCTTGGTACACCAATATTTCAGGGGTTCGCCTACATTCTTACTACAGAAATATTACAGGGGTCTGCCTATACCTTTTCTACTGAGTGGTTTGAGGGGTTTGCGTATACTCTTGCTACGTAAATGTTACTGGGGTCTACCTATACTTTTGCTACAGAAATGTTACTGGGGTCTGCCTATACATTTTGCTACAGAAATGTTACTGGGGTCCGCCTATGCAGTTTCTACTGAATGGTTTGAGGGGTTCACCACTACTTTTGCTACAAAAATGTTACTTGGGTCTGCCTATACTCTTGGTACACCAATGTTTCAGGGATTCTCCTACACTCTTGCTACGGAAATGTTACTGGGGTCTGCTATACTTTTGCTACAGAAATGTTACTGGTGTCCGCCTATGCAGTTTCAACTGAATCGTTTGAGGGGTTCACCTATACTTTTGCTACGGAAATGTTACTGGGGTTAGCCTATTCTCTTGCTACAGAAATGTTACAGGGGTCTGCCTATACTTTTGCTACTGAAATGTCACTGGGGTCCGCCTATGCAGTTTCTACTGAATGGTTGGAGGGGTTCGCCTATACTTTTTCTACAGAAATGTTACTGGCGTCCGCCTATACTCTTGCTATAAAAAATATTACAGGAGTCTGCCTATACTCTTGCTACATAAATGTTACTGGGGTCTGCCTATACTTTTGCTACAGAAATGTTACTGGGGTCCGCCTATGCAGTTTCAACTGAATGGTTTGAGGGGTTCGCCTATACTTTTGCTACGGAAATGTTACTGGGGTCCACCTATACTCTTGCTACAGAAATGTTAATGGGGTCTGTCTATACTTTTGCTACAGAAATGTTATTGGGGTCTGCCTATACTCTTGGTACACCAATGTTTCAGGGGTTTGCCTACACTCTTGCTTCAGAAATGTTACAGGGGTCTGCCTATACTTTTGCTACTGAAATGTTACTGTGGTCCGCCAATGCAGTTTCTACTGAATAGTTTGAGGGGTTCGCCTATACTTTTGCTACAGAAATGTTACTGGGGTGCGCCTATATTCTTGCTATAAAAATGTTATAGGTGTCCGCCTATACTCTTGCTACAGAAATGTTACTGGGGTCTGCCTATACTTTTGCTACAGAAATGTTACTGGGGTCCGCCTATGCAGTTTCAACTGAATGGTTTGAGGGGTTCGCCTATACTTTTGCTACGGAAATGTTACTGGGGTCCACTATACTCTTGCTACAGAAATGTTAATGGGGTCTGTCTATACTTTTGCTACAGAAATGTTACTGGGATCCGTCTATGCAGTTTCTACTGAATGGTTTGAGGAGCACACCTATACTTTTGCTACAGAAATGTTACTTGGGTCCGCCTATACTCTTGGTACGGAAATGTTACTGGGGTCTGCCTATACTTTTGCTACAAAAATGTTACTGGGGTCTGCCTATGCAGTTTCAACGGAATGGTTTGAGGGGTTCACCCATACATTTGCTACGGAAATGTTGCTGGGGTCCGCCTATACTCTTGGTACAGAAATGTTACAGGGGTCTGCCTATACTTTTGCTACTGAAATGTTACTGGGGTCCGCCTATGCAGTTTCTACTAAATGGTTTGAGGGGTTCACCTATACTTTTGCTACAGAAATGTTACTGGGGTCCGCATATACTCTTGCTATAAACAATCTTACAGGGGTCCGCCTATACACTTACTACAGAAATGTTACTAGGGTCTGCCTATACTTTTGCTACAGAAAAGTTACTGGGGTCTGCCTATACTCTTGCTATAAAAAATGTTACAGGGGTCCGCCTATACTCTTCCTACAAAAATGTTACTGGGGTCCGCCTATGCAGTTTCAACTGAATGGTTTGAGGGAAAATGTTACTGGGGTCCGCCTATTCTCTTGCTACAGAAATGTTACAGGGGTTCGCCTATACTTTTGCTGCAGAAATATAACTGGGGTCCGCCTATACATTTTCTACAGAAATGTTACTGGGGTCTGCCTATACTTTTCTACCGAATGGTTTGAGGGGTTCGCCTATACTCTTGCTACGGAAATGCTACTGGAGTCTGCCTATACTTTTGCTACTGAAATTTTACTGGGGTCTGCCTATGGAGTTTCAACTGAATGGTTTGAGGGGTTCACCTATACTTTTGCTACGGAAATATTACTGGGTCAGTCTATACTCTTGTTGCAGAAATGTTTCTGGGGTCTGCCTATACTTTTGCTACAGAAATGTTACTGGGGTCTGCCTATTCTGCTGGTGCACAAAGACTTCCCATCGTGGTGTTTTACCTATCTGGCACAAATACACTGACTGACTTGTGCAGAAATGTGGGCCAAGGCCGAGGTCCTTGGTGGGTTAAACTGCCATGTTTGGGCACTTTGATTTCTTCCTGTGTAATACTAACTATGTGGACCCTAAACTGAAAAATATAAAATATAACTTTTATTAAGAAAATGACTAAAAAGAAGAACATACGCACATAAATATAGACCCAAGAAAACCCATGGAACCAATCAAAAGTATTAATACCACTGTCCGTAAACAGAGATAGACCAATCAGTCTGAGTGTAGTTATAACTCAGCCATTTAGTGTACTCGGTCTATATAGAAAATCTGACCAAGTCATCAAAGTCATTCTAATCAAGAAATGACAAATGACGTAAGTCCGACATTTAGATTTTAAGAACGTAACCCAGCCTCCACTGAATGGTCAGGTTGGTGGTATATGTGTCGTTCAAATCGAGGAATAGTATATGCCGGACCACCAAAATTTATAAACGTAACCCAACGCATTTCTCCCACTACGTGGGTTCATCAGGGGTTTCAATACGCAAAAGATGATAATCTACTGGTTTGATGGCTACCAGTCAGAAATTGGATAGTGGTTCAAAAAAGATAAAAATTGATGAAACCTCAAAATATCCAACGTTGCCAGATAAATGACACAATGGATATAGAGGGATCAATTAGCGTAGAACTGTCATTTCAAATGACAACGATCATTCTGTTGCATAAATCGTAGCCACCCGATAGAATGCCATGTTTGGGCACTTTGATTTCTTTCTGTGTAATACCATCTTTTTGCACCCACAGCATGGGCAAGCCCAAGGAAATCAAAGATTTCCCATTGCGGTGTTGAGCTATCTGACACCTACACAGAATGAAGTGTGTGGGGACCCATGGATTTACCATAGCTATTTAACTCACGGCACCTTGGGTTACACAAGGTGGAGGCTGGGACAGAGCCTTACCCAGGGCCTGCTCCCATACTTCCCACACAGAGTATTGCGGGTCCTACCTCGGTCATGGTTCCTCGGCCTTATTATGCCACCTCCGCCTCCTGCTTGGAGTCTGGGGATCAGCGCTGGGTAACATGTATTTTCTCTCATTTTACCACAGTTATCTGAGACAGTGGTTTGAGCGAAACAAAAGGAGCGCTACTGCATTAATAGAACGTTCACAGCTGCAAAAGCATCCGAGTCTGCTTTATGCCCACGATTAATGAGGGTGTGAGCCGAGGTCCTTGGCAGGGTGAAACTGCCATGTTTGTGTGCTCTGATTTCTTTATGTGTAATACCCTCTTTAAGTTCCTTGGGCTCGCCTATGCTGTGGGTGTACAAAGACTTCCCATAGCAGTGTTTTACCTGTCTGGCACAAATACACTGGCTGACAAGGGTAGAAATGTAGGCCAAGGTCCTTGGCGGGGTGAAACTCTGCCATAGGCGAGCCCAAGGAACTCAAAGACTTCCCATTGCGGTGTTGAGCTATCTGACACCTACACAGAATGAATTGTGTGGGGACACATGGATTTCCCATTGCTATGTAACTCACGGCACCTTGGGTCACACAAGGTGGAGGCTGGGACTGAGCCTGACCCTGGGCCCGCTCACGTGCTTCCCATACAGAGTATTGCTGCATTGTGGAGATGTGTAGAAATGTTGGCACCTGAGTACCCTTTATGCCCACGTTTGCGGCTCCTGACAATTTTGTGCCGGAGGTGGCAAGGGATTGGAATGATGATCGTACGTCCATTCATCATCAATTCTCAACAGCATTGTGGGCTATCACCCACAGTTTCAAAGAGGGTCGCTGCCTGGCCATGCCAACCCTCTGCAGTGTGTGCCTCCGGTTCCTCCTCCTTCAGTACGCACTTATAAATAGACATGAGGGTGGTGTGGCTATGAAGCGAGCGTGTGGCATGAGGGCAGCTGAAGGCTGCGCAGAGAAACTTTTGTGTGCGCTGTGGACGCAGGGTCATGCGGAGGGATGGAGCGGGGTTGGACAGCAATGCCAGCATGTAACCCAAGAGAAGAGGCAGCGGTGTCACCCGCAGGCAGTGATTGTCCTTGGTTGCAGGTAGTGTGGTGCTTGGCTAAGATGTGCCAGCGCGTGTGCCTTGCTAATGAGGGTTTGTCCTAGGTAAATTGTTAAGAGGGTGACGCCAGACTCTTGCCCCCATTTTGGCTTAATAGTGGGACCTGGGAGCCTCAGATGCAGCCATGCATGCTGCCCCTGCCCTTCTCTATCCTGACTGTGGTGTTTCCATGACTTTCTGATGTTTTCTGGTGTTTGACAAGTCATCAGCTATGCGGAGCATCGGTCCCATACAAAAATGCTTGAATTCCCCATTGACTTCAATAGGGTTCGTTACTCGAAACAAACTCTCGAGCATTACGAAAAGGTCAACTCGAGCAACGAGCACCCGAGCATTTTGGTGCTCGCTCATCTCTAAATGTGATGACTGTGATTGGTTCATTGAGTGCTTGATTGATTGGTTCTCAAGCACTGCTTAGCCAATCAGAGCCATCGCTTCCTGGAGGTGGGATTTATGAATCTCGTAACCAAGAAGTGATCTTCTGTGGGTGGTCGAGAACTGCAAGAAGCAGTATAATAAGAAATCCCCTGCAAATAAGACCTAGTGTCTCTTTTGGGGCAAAAATTATTATGACAGAGTCCTACTTTCAGGGAAACACGGTATAGTGGCTCTGCTTCTATGTATTTTCTGTTTGTGGCTACCACCATTCATTATTGTGACATATTTTGTCATTATGTGGGGAGGTTACGGTACTTGCATGTATTGGGACATTACTAGAGATGAGCGAGCACCAAAATGCTCGGGTGCTCATTGCTCGAGTCGAACTTTTCGCGATGCTCGAGAGTTCGTTTCGAGTAACGAACCCCATTGAAGTCAGAGCATTTTTGTATATGATCCATGCTCTGCTAAGGTTTTCATTTGTGAAAATCTGGAAAACCCAAGAAAGTGATGGAAACGACACAGAAACTGATAGGGCAGGCGAGGGGCAACATGCTGGGCTGCATCTCAGGTTCCCAGGTCCCACTATTAAGCCACAATAGCGGCAAGAGTGCCCCCCCCCCCTTACAATTTTTACTTCAAACAAACCCTCATTAGCAAGGCACACCTTAGCTAAGCACCACACTACCTCCAACCAAGCACAATCACTGCCTGCGGGACACACCGCTGCCTCTTCTCTTGGGTTACATGCTGCCCAACTCCCCCTCCCCCCGCACGATCCTGTGTCCGCAGCGCACACAAAAGTGTCCCTGCGCAGCCTTCAGCTTCCCTCATGCCACACGGTCACTTCATTGCCACACCAGCCTCATGTCTATTTATAAGTGCGTCTGCGATGAGAAGGAACAGAGGGTTAGCAGGGCCAGGCAGCGACCCTCTTTAAAAGGCGGCGGGGTGATAGCCCACAATGCAGTTGAGAATCAATGAGAAATTGACGTTTGATCTTCATTCCAATAAAGTGCCAACCTCCGTCAGGAGCTGCAAACGTGGGCATGAGTTACATAGCTATGGGGAATCCATGTGCCCACACAGTATTCATTATGTCTAGGTGTCAGATAGCTCAATCGACACCGCAAGGGGAAAGCCATCTGCACTCTGCCCCCTACCCAAGTCAGTTAGTGTCTTTGTGCCAGACAGGTCAAACACTGCGATGGGAGGTCTGTGTGCACCAACACCATAGGTAGGTCCAACGCAAACCCAGACATGAACAATAAAGAAATGAGAGTGGCCAAACATGGTAGACTTACACTGCACCGATGACATAGGCATCGGGCCACAGCTTCAGCAATCGTAGGCAAGAAGCAGACTTCAATGCTAGTACACCTGTGAAGGTCTCATTAAATCACTTACATTTTCTTTCACCGCTACAAAGACTGCATTAGCCAGGAAAAAGTTCCAAAGGCCCAACCTGGCGCTGTTGCAGTTCCCCCGGGACATAGGCCTCGACCAACAGCTTCAGCAATCGTAGGCAGGAAGCGGACATCGATGCTAGTACACCTGTGAAGGCCTCAGTAAATCCGTTACGTTTTCTTTCACCGCTCCAAAGACTGCATTAGCCAGGAAAAAGTTCCACAGGCCCAACCTGGCCCTGTTGCAGTTCCCCCAGGACATAGGCCTTGGCCAACAGCTTCAGCAATCGTAGGCAGGAAGCGGACTTCGATGCTAGTACACCTGTGAAGGTCTCAGTAAATCCGTTACGTTTTCTTTCACCGCTTTCAAATACTGGATTAGCTATGGTTGGGCCTGTTTTTTTAGAATGAATGGCAGGCATGGTAGTGGGGCTGTCTATTCCACCCACCCCACTCTAGGTCTTATTAGGGGAGGCAAACTCCCCAGGTGTAGAGGCTGGGTAGTTAACCCAGTCCATAAAGTCTGCAGCTATGCAGACAGGGAAAAGGCTGGGTGCAGCTAGATGCTGGAAGCTGCTGGTCTCACGGGACGCTCTATTCCTGTGCTATTGTGTGGTTTGTCTTGTGGCTGCAGCAAGTCGTACGTATAGTCAGAGAAGAACTCTGCAGAGTAAGTGCATAAGCAGGATTTTGTTTATGCCTGAAGTTAAGGCTCAGTTTTGTTAATTTTTGTGCTTTTTAAATAAACGCAGGCCAAGCCTGCATGGACTCTGTCATCTAGGTCTCTGACTGTCGTAACACTGCAACCCCGCACTCTACCTGAGCTAACTCTCCCACAATATATATATATATATATATATATATCTTCTCACCATCATATAATCAGATAGCCATACATAATAAAAAATATGAAGATAGAAAAAATGCATCTCCACAGTAAAGCTTCTTTCCCTATTTGCGTGCCAAAGGTCCCCATTCAGGCCAATAGGCATGCATGAATGCGCGCACACTTTGCAAAGCCTGCGTGTGAGGACGCTCTAAAGCCTGCAGGAAATTGCACAGCAGTTACGGCAGACATTTTCATTGGGATTTTAGCTCTTTTTAGACTAAATTCCCAGAGCAGCTCCTGATCTCCATGGTGGAGAACAGACCAGCGATGTAAAATAAAGGGCCAGCTGGCATGATTGTCAACAGATCGGACACTGACAGCGCAAGAAATTGAGTATTTTTTTATTTATTTACATTGCCATGTAATGTCTCTGAAGCATCTTTAGGAAGTGATGAGTCTCAGGACTATTTCAGACGACCGTATATCGGCCGCGTATTCACGCCAGCCGATATACGGCGTCTCTCTCTGCACGGGGAGGAGGCTGGAAGAGCCAGGAGCAGTGCTCTGAGCTCCCACCCCTCTCTGCCTCCTCTCTACGCCCTCTCTTCCCCTCTGCACTATTTGCAATGAGGGGAGGCGGGGCGGAGCTAATTCACGGAACTTAGCCCCGCCACCATCCCGCCTCCTCTGATTGCAAATAGTGCAGAAGGGTGGGGAGGGGGTGGAGAGGAGGCAGAGAGGGGGCGGGAGATCAGAGCACTGCTCCCATCTCTTCCAGCCTCCTCCCCCTGCAAAGAGAGATGCCGTATATCGGACGGCGTGAATACCCGGTCGATATACGGTCGTCTGAAATAGCCCATAGCAAGAACTTGCACATTGGAGACATTGTTTTATATATCTAGTCTGGCACTCTTTGTGACACTTGTGTTGGAGTCCGCTTTCATTTTTCAATGTTCTAGAAGTTGTGCGCATTTTTAAGTCAAACGAGCACCCGTATAATGCACCTGTATACAGATTATAGGGCTGATTATGGAAACGGTTGTAATAACGGAAAAACATTTTTTTCATAGCATTGCTTACAGGGATCATCTTGCCTGCACTCCTTTGTGATTTTGGTTGGTGAAGTAAATCAGATTCCTCCTTTTATTTAATTGTAGATACTGAGCAATCTTTTGCTTTTCAAACATATAATGACTGATGCCAAGATTAATCGGGCTGCGGGACAAGTTCCACCATAAATATGGGCCCCAACTCTGCAGTGGTGCCAGGGGATTTACCAAAAGACCCTACCGATATAACTGCCTGCTGAAATGCCTCTGAAGGGAGGCCAACAAGCCCTCGTAAGTCTTTCAAATATTTGTATTACTTTTCTGTGTTTAGATTGGCATTTGGGCGCTGTGCTCGAGAACCTTCCCTATAGCAATACCAGAGCTACGTGCCATATGGAACTAGCCATGGGTATCATCCTTCATTGAAATGAGCCCCTGGCCAGTTTCAGAGGCAGGAGACCTATTATGGCCCAGCCTTGGACCGCTCTCATATTCACTCCTCCTTCCCAGAACCTACACCCCAGCATGGTCCCAAAAGACAAGGGTCTGAGCCATTAGAGCCACATGGAAATAATATCCAATGTCAAAAAACAAAAAAACAAAGTTTTTGAGAGTCAATAATTTACGTAATTGACATCTCACAGTGCAAAATCTTCAAGAACAGCTTAATACAGCAAAAAATAACAGTGGAAGCGCATCTTATGGACTGATGAGCTATAATCTGACATCTTTGGTACATCACACAGGGCTTTTCTATGCCATTGAGTAGTGGAAACAATGGTTCCTGAGTATGTGACATCAACTGTCAAATGTGGAGGAGGAAGTGTGATGGTGTGGGGCTGTTTTGCTGGATCGACCACAGCATTGTGATATGCTATGCAATACCCTCCAGTGTAAGAATGGAATGGGCTGCATAGTCTCCAGGCTTAAACCCTATTGAGCTTGTTTGGTATGAATTGGACAAAAGCAGAGGTGTAACTAAAGGCTCAGGGGCCTTGGGGCAAACGTTCAGCTCGGGCCCCCTTCCTTACCCATACCTAAATTGTGCTGCATACAGCTGCAAAACAAATTTCCATACATGATCTAGCACCTTGGTGTAATCTTTCCAAACATTTGTCACAGAAAGGGTTTAGAGTGTCCCTCTTAAAACTTAGCTTTTATTAATAAAAATGTATATAAAAAGGATTTTTTGAGAATCCTAAAACAGACACAGATACAGACAACAAAAATTAGTATAACGTGACCGGCATTATCTCCCGAAAAGATGTAAGCTAAAGTCAGGTATCTGGGGAGACGTTTTTAGGTTAAAACAAAAAAACTCCCTTAGCGGATAAGTGAATCCTGTTACCCAGTACCTAAAAAGGTAGTTATTGGCTGGGGATATTTCAAGGGTCAATTTTGAAAAATCAAGTTCCTGACTTGTAAATAGTTATATCAACTAGCGTACTGTTCAAGAAGACGGTTTGTGCTTAAATGAACAGTGCACGGTTATATCTTATAGAGGTCGCTGTTTGATAAAACACCTATCTTGGACACACATCAACGCATAGAGAACATGAATGTCCCAAATCAGGATGTATGTACCAAGAGAAAAAGGATGATGGATATAACCTGGTCAATGCCACGTAAGTCCCTATGTTTCTAGGCAACAAGAAGGGAAATTGAAAAAGACCCAACCAAATTTGATCAGGTACTAAATTTCGAAAGTACAGAGGTTCTACGCGTTTCCACTACATATCACGTAGTTTCATCAGGAACCAAAACAAACAGGTACCAATAATCAAATTGAAAAATTGGTGTGGTAGACTCCCAAAATGTAGAGAGTACCACCTAGATGAGGAGGTAGTCGATCCTATAACCAGGTCTAGCAAGTTCAAATAGCCCAGTAATCCCCCCCAATACAATGCAGGAACGAAAATAAAAAACAGCAGCAGCACCAGCCTCTGTGGTAGGCTGGCGGCTATGAATGAGCTCTGTGTCAAGTTGAGCTTGATATAGCAGTAGAAATAGGAAAATCCCGCAGCACACCTAACACATGCACTTCAGTGCAGAGGTTCCAGTCTGTATATGCCAAGCCACCTGTGGGGTCATGAACCAAATCCCAAATAAATGCAATGGTATCCAAGGAGGCGGCAGCATCAACGGTGTAAAGATAGTAAAAAAAGGGTTTTATTGCTCCATAAAATGGTGACGTTTCGACTTAATCTAAGTCTTTTTCAAGCCTGGCTTGAAAAAGACTTAGATTAAGTCGAAACGTCGCCATTTTATCGAGCTTAATATAGCAGAGATGATCCTCCCCTTCTGGGGGTATGTGCCCTCCTGTCCAATGAAAGACAGGTGGAGAGAGTAGCTCCGCCCACCCGGGCGGGCTCACACCGAAGCTAGTGTTATTATCAACAATCTAGCTGATTTGTGTGCTGTGTAGACATCCTATGTGATGAAAGAGAAAACTGCATACTTATTATGCCTTATGATTTGTTTCTCCCGGTGCGAGAAGTGTTTAAAAGAAGGTCCCAGGCATGGGGGCGTGGTTAGGTATCCTTCAGGGTTGTCACATGATCCGGGGCGATCATGTGACCAGCATGATGACGTCACAGCCCTGGCGTTAAAGGGGTTGTCCCGCGGCAGCAAGTGGGTCTATACACTTCTGTATGGCCATAATAATGCACTTTGTAATATACATTGTGCATTAATTATGAGCCATACAGAAGTTATAAAAAGTTTTTTACTTACCTGCTCCGTTGCTAGCGTCCTCGTTCCCATGGAGCCGACTAATTTTCGCCCTCCGATGGCCAAATTAGCCGCGCTTGCGCAGTCCGGGTCTTCTGCAGTCTTCTAAGGAGCCGCTCGTGCAGAATGCAGGCTCCGTGTAGCTCCGCCCCGTCACGTGCCGATTCCAGCCAATCAGGAGGCTGGAATCGGCAATGGACCGCACAGAAGAGCTGCGGTCCACGGAGACAGAGGATCCCGGCGGCCATCTTCAGCGGTAAGTATTGAAGTCACCGGAGCGCGGGGATTAAGGTAAGCGCTCCGGTAAGCTTTCTTTACCTCCCTGCATCGGGGTTGTCTCGCGCCGACCGGGGGGGGGGGGGTTGGAAAAAAAAAAACCCCGTTTCGGCGCGGGACAACCCCTTTAAGCGAAGAAGGGTTGTCACATGATCGATGCCGATCATGTGACCCGTGCGGTGATGTCATCGTTGAAAGGTCCTGTTCAGGATGAAGAATATATCATGTAAAAGGCATATTTAATGTGCTGATGTCGCTACTTATGCAATAGTAAATCCATAATTGTATATGACTACATGAAGCGTGGTGCCAGGTAACCGCATGTAATCATAAGCAGTCACACAAATGGCTGCAATAGTTACAGTTTGGAGGGCGTAATAAAGGATCTTTGAATGTCCACACCATATATTGATAAAGTATATTTTATATGGTGAGATCTTTATATATCAGGGCATCACCAAAGCATGAATGCAACCCTAGTCCCAAAGAAAGTTTTGACTTGGGTGACAAGGCGTAATTGTGATGGATGTTGCAAGGCTGAAAAAAGTAAATGATTAACCCTTAAAGTATTGCATCTACTGCAGCAAAAAATAATGAATGGCACACGTTGTGTATTTTGTGCGACTTGATGCTTGATAAGTATGCCTTAATAAAAGAACGAATGTCACGATCTTAGTTTTAGTGTGTGATACTATGTTGCGTATTGGCGCAGATGAGCATGGGTATTGAGAATAAGCCCCTTTCCTTAAGGTAGGTGGAAAAGAATAATTCAGGTGAGACCATGGGAACAAATCGTGTCTAAAGAGTGGAGTGTAGGAGTCCACACGAATGTTCAAAGGATGTCTATGCACAATTACGGTTGGTAAGGGAGGGGAGGAAGGGAGACAGGGAAAGGGCCTGGGAATTAGGTTGTTTAGGATGGGTCAAGAGGAGATGAATTAAGAGATAAAGACAGTCGCTATGTTTATCCAGAAGAGGAATCATTAGAGGAAGCTATAGAAGGACATAAGTTCATTCAGACCCTTGGGGCTGTACACAGTCTATGCGAAAAGTCCATTGTGCTTCTTTTTGTAATAGACGTTTGTCCACGTCCCCGCGGCATCCGTAGCTTTTGATGGTTTCTATGCCCTGAAATTTAAAGGGGTTGTCCCGCGCCGAAACGGGTTTTTTTTTTAACCCCCCCCCCCCCGTTCGGCGCGAGACAACCCCGATGCAGGGGTTAAAAAAACAACCCGCACAGCGCTTACCTGAATCCCGGCGGTCCGGCGTCTTCATACTTACCTGCTGAAGATGGCCGCCGGGATCCTCTGTCTCCGTGGACCGCAGGGCTTCTGTGCGGTCCATTGCCGATTCCAGCCTCCTGATTGGCTGGAATCGGCACGTGACGGGGCGGAGCTACACGGAGCCGGCATTCTACACGAGCGGCCCCATAGAAGACTGCAGAAGACCCGGACTGCGCAAGCGCGGCTAATTTGGCCATCGGAGGCCGAAAATTAGTCGGCACCATGGAGACGAGGACGCTAGCAACGGAGCAGGTAAGTATAAAACTTTTTATAACTTCTGTATGGCTCATAATTAATGCACAATGTACATTACAAAGTGCATTAATATGGCCATACAGAAGTGTATAGACCCACTTGCTGCCGCGGGACAACCCCTTTAAGTACATCAGGGTTCCCATGATGGAATTCTCTCATGTGGTTAGAGATAGGGTTTTTTTCGCCACGCCTGATATTCCCCAAATGAGCCAAGATACGTTGCCTAAATTCCTGTTTAGTTTTCCCGATGTAATTCTTCTTATAGGGACACGTGGCCATATACACCAAATTAGAAGATCTGCAGTTAATGAATTCTCTTACATTGTAGATTTTCTTGGTGCTAGCGCTAGTAATTTTTGCTCATTTGGGGAATATCAGGCATGGCGAAAAAAACCCTATCTCTAACCACATGAGAGAATTCCATCATGGGAACCCTGATGTACTTAAATTTCAGGGCATAGAAACTATCAAAAGCTACGGACGCCGCGGGGACGTGGACAAACGTCTATTACAAAAAGAAGCACAATGGACTTTTCGCATAGACTGTGTACAGCCCCAAGGGTCTGAATGAACTTATATCCTTCTATAGCTTCCTCTAATGATTCCTCTTCTGGATAAACATAGGGACTGCCTTTATCTCTTAATTCATCTCCTCTTGGCCCATCCTAAACAACCTAATTCCCCGCCCCTTTCCCTGTCTCCCTTCCTCCCCTCCCTTACCAACCGTAATTGTGCATAGACATCCTTTGAACATTCGTGTGGACTCCTACACTCCACTCTTTAGACACGATTTGTTCCTATGGTCTCACCTGAATTATTTGTTTCCACCTACCTTAAGGAAAGGGGCTTATTCTCAATACCCATGCTCATCTGTGCCAATACGCAACATAGTATCACACACTAAAACTGAGATCGTGACATTCGTTCTTTTATTAAGGCATACTTATCAAGCATCAAGTCGCACAAAATACACGACGTGTGCCATTCATTATTTTTTGCTGCAGTAGATGCAATACTTTAAGGGTTAATCATTTACTTTTTTCAGCCTTGCAACATCCATCACAATTACGCCTTGTCACCCAAGTCAAAACTTTCTTTGGGACTAGGGTTGCATTCATGCTTTGGTGCTGCCCTGATATATAAAGATCTCGCCATATAAAATATACTTTATCAATATATGGTGTGGACATTCAAAGATCCTTTATTACGCCCTCCAAACTGTAACTATTGCAGCCATTTGTGTGACTGCTTATGATTACATGCGGTTACCTGGCACCACGCTTCATGTAGTCATATACAATTATGGATTTACTATTGCATAAGTAGCGACATCAGCACATTAAATACGCCTTTTACATGATATATTCTTCATCCTGAACAGGACCTTTCAACGGTGACATCACCGCACGGGTCACATGATCGGCATTGATCATGTGACAACCCTTCCTCGCTCGCTTAACGCCAGAGCTGTGATGTCATCATGCTGGTCACATGATCGCCCTGGATCATGTGACAACCCTGAAGGATACCTAACCACGCCCCCATGACTGGGACCTTCTTTTAAACACTTCTCGCACCGGGAGAAACAAATCATAAGGCATAATAAGTATGCAGTTTTCTCTTTCATCACATAGGATGTCTACACAGCACACAAATCAGCTAGATTGTTGATAATAACACTAGCTTCGGTGTGAGCCCGCCCGGGTGGGCGGAGCTACTCTCTCCACCTGTCTTTCATTGGACAGGAGGGCACATACCCCCAGAAGGGGAGGATCATCTCTGCTATATCAAGCTCAACTTGACACAGAGCTCATTCATAGCCGTCAGCCTACCACAGAGGCTGGTGCTGCTGCTGTTTTTTATTTTCGTTCCTGCATTGTCTTGGGGGGGATTACTGGGCTATTTGAACTTGCTAGACCTGGTTATAGGATCGACTACCTCCTCATCTAGGTGGTACTCTCTACATTTTGGGAGTCTACCACACCAATTTTTCAATTTGATTATTGGTACCTGTTTGTTTTGGTTCCTGATGAAACTACGTGATATGTAGTGGAAACGCGTAGAACCTCTTTACTTTCGAAATTTAGTACCTGATCAAATTTGGTTGAGTCTTTTTCAATTTCCCTTCTTGTTGCCTAGAAACATAGGGACTTACGTGGCATTGACCAGGTTATATCCATCATCCTTTTTCTCTTGGTACATACATCCTGATTTGGGACATTCATGTTCTCTATGCGTTGATGTGTGTCCAAGATAGGTGTTTTATCAGACAGCGACCTCTATAAGATATAACCGTGCACTGTTCATTTAAGCACAAACTGTCTTCTTGAACAGTACGCTAGCTGATATCTGTATCTGTGTCTGTTTTAGGATTCTCAAAAAATCCTTTTTATATACATTTTTATTAATAAAAGCTAAGTTTTAAGAGGGACACTTTAAACCCTTTCTGTGACAAGTATTATCGACATCCAGGTGTTTATCCTGCTACTGTGAAATCTTTTCAAACATGACTCATTTCCTGCACTACATTTAAAATGTTTCCACAGCTATTAGAGCAACATCCCAAGCACCGTGCTAACCGCGGTACAACGGTCCCATTGATTTCAAGATACTATTAAAATTCACATTTTTGATGCATTTTTTTAATTTTAGGTATATAATTGTATACAATATACACCGGGATAAGTATAACCTATACCAGCCAGAGATAGATAGGTGGTTGAAATGAAATAGATGGATGGATGGATAGATAGATAGATTACAGTACTTACCACCTTCTCCGGTCCTCTTTGCTGCCCAACACTGCTCCTGGATCAATCACACGGCCGTCAGTACACTGGTAGACTGCAATAGTGACCAATCACAGCTGTAGTCTCTCAATGAAAGGAAGTAGCACCAGAGAAGTCTGCAGCCTGTAATTGGCTGTTGGCTCCCCGTATAACAGCCCTGCCCTCCCCCAGCATCACCCACAGTCGGCTAACGGGCCGCAGTTGTGTGACTATATCTGGCTGCGGACGCATGGGCCCCCATTTGCTTAGGACTCAGGTTGCAATTGTGAAACCCGCGGCCCCTAGTGGTACACCAGTGGACAGAAGGGCAAAAGTAAAGCAACTTACAAATGCTGCACATTTGTGGGAAATTCTGAACAATATGTGAATGCAGCTGTAGAAGGAACGCCTGGATTGTGTAAAGCTGTTCTATCAGCTCAACCAGAAGTGGCTATTTGGAACAGTGAAAGATCTAAATTTAATTTGATGAAATAAAGTTATTCTATCATCTTTATTCATCTTAATGTGGATCCCTCCATGCATCAGAATTTGCTGGTAAGCATGCCTCGGAGGGTGACTGCAGTCAAAAGTGTGAAAAGTGCCTGTCAGTGCAAAAACAACAGTAAAGTGTGCTAAAACATGTTAAAAAAAAGGCTGCTTCACAGCGCAAAAATGTTTTCCGTCCCTTCACTCACAGAGACATGGTCACCAAGCGACGTGTCTTTAATTACCAGCCCATACATGCTTGCCGTTCTGACAAATGTGCCTTTGGCATTCTCACCAGCAAGTGAAGAGATTTCCGGTAAGAATAGTGCGGATCACGCAGGCCCTAATTACCATACACACCTTGTTCGGTTTCAGCTGAGAACTAACAACATGTGTGTGCGGTAATTAGGGCCTGCAAGCCCCTTTTGTGAGAAGTGGTGGAAAGTGAGAGAGATGGCATGTATGTTGGCTCACCTTTATTTCCCACTGTGGGAGCTGTCCATGGTCCTGCTGAAGAGGTTGAGTGCAGAGGAGCCCTGTCTGCGCTGCTCTCAGAGGCTGGAGCAAGCAGCAAGAAGGCAGGCGGTATGGAGTGAGGCACATGTCTAGAAGTGCCACTGCCTGGAGAGACTGAGGATGGAGCCGGCAGAAGGACTCCCTGCTGTACGTAAACAACAAAATATTTTCAGTCTCCGGGTCTTTATGTGCGTTTTAAAAATATTTTATTCATTTAAAAGAGCTTTTTTTGTGGGGAAAAAATGTGTATTTTTTAACTGGATTTTTCTTTAAGTTAAAGTTTATTGAACTTTATTTGACTCTACTCTTTAGTCCCTCAAGAGGATTTGAACATGCAATTGTTCGATCGCAAGAATAGTACACTGCATTACTTATATAGTGCATTTTACTAAGACAATGACAGCAGCCTATTAGACTCTGCCAGACATCCAGTGTGCCTTTAGACCTTCTCTGGGGGGCTCTCAGCTGCCCTGTTCTTCTGACCTGTTGGGGGTCTGTTGTGCACCCGTAAGGGTAGGAGAATTCTAATTAGCAATGTTCGTATATTAGCGGATTACTGGGGGTGAGTCGAACCTGGGATTGCTGTTTGTTACTGTTACTGTTAAGGATCTTAGGGTCACGGGTCATATGCCATTCCTTTACAAGAGGGAAGAACCCTTTAATTTTTTTTTTGGACTGCAAATTTTGCTTAGGTTTCCAAACTAGAATTCATAACAATTTCTATAGTGTTGTACTGTCACTTTAAGAAGATAATTAGTAATGTTATAATGACATATGGCTGAGCTGTATGTACTTGTATGGATGTCTGGCTGATGCATGCTAATGGAAGTGTATTAAACCTGCAATATTACACCCTCCTGGAAAGACTTTTTAAAAATGTACCTATTAGAGCAGGCAGCGGTCGCACATCTTTTACATGTATCCCACAAAGTGCTGACACCCGGGGCCCCCAGTAGCCCAAAGCAAACTGCTCCTGCAAATAAATAGGAGGTATAGTTGGTCTCATGGCCAAAATACACAAGATTGTAGAAGTTGTATTATATGTGATGCGATATGTTAAATCATTCTGGCACCAACCAGTTCTGTAGGCACGGACATAATAGTAAAAACTAATGATGACCCCTGGGAGATTTATGTGTAGAAGAACTACATGTTGGTGTTGCCTCAGGCTAGTTTAACAAGGTCGAGCACTATATCTCACCAACATGTGAGGTACCTAGGGGTGCAAGGAGTTTTTTTGTCAAAAAACCCTCCCTTCACTTCAGTACAGTTGCGATCCTCCGGCGCGGCTTTCAGTGTTTTCAATGGGAAACCTTGCATCGCACTCTTGCACACATCACACTCCTGTATTTCTCTGGACCCATTTAAAACAATGGGCGATGCGCATTTCGAAGGAACTCCCAAGGATAGGACATGCCACTATTATTTCCTGCATCCCGATGCAGGAAAAAATTCCTCCTGTACATAACTCCATTCTCGCAACACAGGAATCTTGCATGATTTTCTCAGCCATATAAAAGCAGTCTTAGTGTTCAGCATAAGGTCGGTCGGCTTTCTTCCTTCCTCCCATAACAACCAATCACAGCACAGCTTTTATTTTATTGGAGCAGCTTAAGGAATGATGATTGGTTGCCATTTGCAACAAACAGTTTTCTTCAATAAATGAGGCCATATTGTATAATCTACCGTAAAATACGATGCTTTGTGATTCAGAGCAGTGAATAATTTACATGTCTGGTGGATCCGGAATGCCTCAGAGAAAATGGAAGCAGGAAGAGGTGAGTATATCCTGATTTTCTTATGTTAATAGCTGGTTTATCTAGAGCACACAAATCAAATTGAAGACCCAGAGGCTGAATCCGGGACGCCAACTGATTCTACTCACCAGCGGTCCGGCAGCAGCGTGCAGAATTAGTTTACCGCTGACATATTCCCCCAACATCCGTGCCTGCTGTCCTGTACGCAGCAGAGATGCCAAAAGGAAAGTTTAGCGGTCACAGACTCTGCAGCCACTAGTCCAGAGCTGCAGGGTGAGTGGAATGCCTCTAGGGGTGCTGCCCAGCCAAAGCCAAAAGGGGGGTCACTATTACTACTGGGGCTGCTATGAGGTCACATATTATTACTGGGAGCAATATAAGGAGCACTGTTACTACTGAAGCCACTATGGGTGGAGCTACTACTACTGGGGCCACCAATATAGAGGACACTTACTACTGGGACCTCTATGGGGGTCACTTTTACTATTGGAGTTACTATAGATGTCACTATTAGTACTGGGACTACTTCTGGGGGTCACTATTATTACTGAGATCACGATGGGGTATCTAATTAATAGTGCAGCTAGTTTATCACTACTAGATCCAGTATGGGGAGCAATATTACTACTGGGGTAATGTTTGGGGTCATTATTACCACTGGGGCCACTGTGGGAATCATTATTACTATACAGTCTTATAACTACAATCGGCTCTTTGAAGGCAACCATAAGGCTGATGTGACCCTCAGTGAAAATGAGTTTGACTCCCCCCCGATGTAGACTATCATTGTGCGCTGCAATATGTCGGACGCACTACACAAGGATTGAGTAACCGTCTTAGTCAGCATAAATACAATATCAGAGGGAGATACACGGAACACAACGCATTGCGTCACGGTGCATTAGTTAATAAAACAAACAGTAAAACATTTTCCTTTTTACCTTCTTACTTTATTTCCAACCAGCAGAATCTGAAACATCATGTAAAAGGGAGAATTATTGGATTTGTATGTTGCAAACATTACAACCTGACAGACTTCGGTTGTATTCACACAGGTGAGCACGATATCAGTCCAATCTTAGTGCGATGCGTTTTGTGAGAAAATCGCATGAAATCACCGAACATGCAGTTTTTAACGCACATGAAAATCCCAAAAATTGCATCACACTCACATGAAACTCCTATGTACATTCAAGGGCAATGCAAATTAAGAAAACATTTTTCTTTTGCTTTCCTCGCCCATTGAAAATCCCTGACCCCGGGAAAAGAAACTGTGCTATTGTGTGGTTTTTCGTCCCATTGAAAATGATATGCAAGATTTCTGCAGCTAAAAATTAGAGTTCTTGATCTCGCAGTATCGCTGTGGGAAAATAATCGCTTATGTAAATAAGCCCATTGCCAATATTGGGCTGCAATTCATGGAACCTTTGTGCATCTCACTTCACACAAAACTCAAACAACTTTTTATACTCATGTAAATACGGCCTTAAGGTGTACTAACAAGGGCATTAGCATGGGCATTGCACAATGAACGTCCCGCTATCGTGTGCATGTCTACGGTTCTTACTGGACTTTTTGTGCTGACCAGGACATTTCTCATCGGCACAGGACAGACTCGCGCCAAGATTTAAGAGGCTATGCAGCCTAATTAATTTCAGATGTTTCTAATTTATTGCAAAATTGCGCAGTGTTTTGCATGATCAAGTGGGTCTCAGGTGCGCAAATGACTCCTATGGGGCCTTGGGTGTTAAACTGTGCACAAGGATAGGGTATGTTGTGGGGTTTTTTTTGCGTGCGCAAGATGCATGTGCAAAAGCGAGAGTGAACCCAGTGAAAACAATGTGCTCTATTCTCTGTGCACTGTGTGCGCAAAGACGCTGGTGACAGTCCACCTAAGTGAGACGGCTGATGCTGCTTCTTAGTATATTTACTTCCCTTGTTTTTCATAAAAGTGATTGATACTTTTGCCATGAAGCCAACTTTACTATGGGAGGGAACAACAAACAAGAACTACACACAATCATTGGCGCTTCCCTTCTGGTATGTCTGTTGCCTTCGGCAAGATAAATACCAAGTGCAATTAATATTTACTCCAATATAACTTCAAACACCTCACTATTCTATGTACTGCGTCACACAATTCCTCACACAAACAGGGAATTTATCTCCTCCAAGTAAACACTCTTTTTGCACGCCGTAAGTGTCACCCCGTTATACCAGCCATTCAGTGTGCACTGCTACCCACCCATCTATACTAAACTAAGGTTTGAAGAACAAGTAGCCGAAGATTGTAGGAGGTGTAAAAAAAAAATAACAATAATATGCAGTTTTTTTGACCACAGGATCAAAGATGTTGTTAGACAGAGGAGTCTTTTTCTATTGCCACATCATCTCCTGTGTCAAAATCGCAGGATGCTAATGAGTTGCCATGTCCATCCACTTCAGCCCATTATCCTGCAGTGTTGATCCAGATGAAGGAAAATCCCCATGAGGATAGAAGGCAATTATCCTCATTTTAGGGGAATAAAAAATAAATCTAGTGACCATAACTTGTAATACTGTTACAGCCAAGAAAGGCATCCAGGCTAGGGATGAGCGAGTGTACTCGCTAAGGCACCACTCGCTCGAGTAATGTGCCTTAGCCGAGTATCTCCCTGCTCGTCCCTAAAGATTCGGGGACCGCCGCAGCTGACAGGTGAGTTGCGGCGGGGAGCAGGGGAGAGAGGGCGGGAGAGAGAGATCTCCCCTCTGTTCCTCCCCGCTCTGCCCTGCAGCTCCCCGCCCCGCGCCGGCCCCCGAATCTTTAGGGACGAGCGGGGAGATACTCGGCTAAGGCACATTACTCGAGCGAGTAGTGCCTTAGCGAGTATACTCGCTCATCCCTAATCCTGGCCCCTCTTGAACTGTCTTTGGCTACATTCACATGAGCGTAAACCTCGCATTAGTTTTGTGCGTTGCGACACACGGGAATATGTACTCAATTCTTCTGAATGTATCATACACATGGGAGATTTTATCCTCACAGCGATGCTGCATGTCCTAATTTTTCATGTCCCTTGGAACACATCGCCCATTGTTTTCAATGAGACTGTGAAGCACATTGTATGTGTGCAATGTGATGTTTCCCATGGAAATCAAGGGGAAACACTTGCAGATCCTCTAATGCATGTGAACCAAACACTGGATGATCACAAAATCACAGAAGTGATACAAGGCATTTTTTCATGAAAGACCCCTGACATCTGCATGTAGAACGAATTTATTGGCCTGATATCGCGCTGGCCCATGTGAATGTAGCCTTAGTGAAATCACCATGAAAGCTTTAGTTTTCCTCAGGCAGAAGGTTTCCTAGTCTTACTGCTGCATGGAGGATGCCCTCCTCTTCACATGTACACACGGTAACACGATTGTTCGGCCCCCTACAGCAGGTATTTAATCATCCACACATTACGGAGATCTGCAGCCGACCAATAGGCATTTTTATTCTCACTTAAACAACACAATCAGCTGATGAAAGACTGTTTGTCCTTTTGCATGAACCCCGGACAGGTATGGCCACAGTCCCCATGTATGTGTTATGCCGAAATGCTGCGGAGTTTCAGAATAAACAGACTTTGAAGACTGAGCTCCGAGTCACAGAGTTGGGTTGCATCGGCTTCTCCCCGCCTGCAGCATGAAGACTGACAGCTCTCCCCCTATACACAAGAGAGGAGATCACTGTCACTCCACATGATGCAGGCGGGGATAGGCCGGCGCGGCCACCTCTGAGACTCGGAGCTCAGTTCTCAGTTTAAAGTCAAAGGGTATTTATTCTGAAATAAATGTTGCAATATTTAAGAATGACACATACATGGGGGGCAATGGGCATACATGTCCCGGGTTCATGCTTCCGTTGTTCAGGCAGCAGGAACCCACTGACAAATTCCCTTTAACCCCTTAATGATGTGACCCCTATTTTTTTCCATTTTCGTCCCCCCCACCCCCCTTACAAAAATCAAAACACCTTTATTTATCCATAGACTTCGCTGTATGAGGGCTTGTTTTTCGTAGGACAAATTGTATTTTTCAATGGTTTTATTTAATGTACCATATAATGTAGTGAAAAACTTTTTAAAAATTCTAAGTGGAGTAAAATGAAAAAAAAACAAAAAAACATTCTGCCATTTTTTAGTGTGTCTTGTTTCTATGGTGCGCAAACTGCAACAAAAACAACAAGATAGCTTTATTCTATGGGTCAGTGCGATTGCTACGATACCAAACTTGTATAGTTTTTTTTTACTATGCTACTTTTTTTTTTCAAAGACATTTAATTTTTTAAAATTATTTTCAGCCGCCATCGTCTGCGCGCAATAACTTTTTTATTTTTCCATCGACGTAGTTGTGCGAGGGCTCATTGTTTGCAGGAAATCTTGTAGTTTACATTAGTACCAATTTGGAATACATAAGACTTTTTGATCACGCTTTATTGCATTTTTTATGGGAGACAGGGTGACTGAAAAAGTGCAGCTGTGGCTCTTTTTTTTTATGATTTTGATTTTTTTATTATAGATATGGCAAAAGGGGGTAATTTAAACTTTTATTTCGTTTTTATTACAATTAAAAAAAACTTTATTGCTCTTATTTTCACTTTTTTTTAAAGTTCGCCTGGGGGACTAGAACATGCGATGCTTTGATCGCTCCTGCAGTATAATGTAATGCAATTGCATTATGTCATACTGCGATTTGACAGTCAGTCTATGAAGCCACCCCACAGGGACGGCTTGATAGGCAGTCTGTTAAGGCAGCCTTGGGGCATTTCAGAAGGTCTCTGGCTGCCATGACACCTGTACGGCTCCCTGCGATCTCAGTCGGGGGGGCTGTACTGCACCTCCAAACATCGTTTGGGGGATTTAAATGTAAGAAATGACAGCGAGCGGCATTTAAAGGGTTAAAAGCCGTAATCGGCTGTGCGGCCCGCGGGTGTCAGCTGTAATAAACAGCTGACGCTTGCGTTGTATGAAGACAGGGTGCCCTGCGACCTCTCTTCATACATACCCCGATGCTCTAGGACGTTAATGTACGTCCTGGTGCGGGAAGGGGTTAAAGAAGACCTGTCATGTCCTCATGTCAGCACAGCTGGCTGCAGCCATGGTCCAACTGACTGCATTATAGTTTGTCTTTTGTTCATACTCACCCCCAGTCCACAGTTCTCCCTGTCCTTTGGTTTTTGGCACATGGAAAGTATGAAGTGGGCGGTCCCCACCATTCACTGTCAATCAAATCTGACACTACACATTGTCAGAGATCGGTGGGGACTGCCCACTTGACACTTTACAAGCTCAGGTGAATCTATGAGGAGTCTGTATATGGGAATAGGGGTGAGCAAGAAGACAGGAAGGACTGTGATAAAGTCAGTGAGGTCTTGGCTGTAAAGCTATGCAGCCAGCCCCACAACATGAGGACAAGACAGGAAGTATTTGGGTAGAAATCCTATCTTAGGTCTTCAGAATCAATCAACTTTTTTTTACATTACCTTACATTCCCAGAACCATAATTATGGGACAGTAGTTAAAGACCAGCTCACCAGTAACTGTAGGGATTGCATGGAAGTGCCGGCCGATACTGCAGCAGCGTACAAAGAAGATACAGTATCCAGCAATATCAGATGTAGGATTAGAGCCTGTATTACATCAGTGTAATGCATAGATTATCTATAGAGCGGGAGGCAGAATACTATCCGGCTGCACACTCTTATGAAAGCCGTCTAAAAGAAATCCTGCCTTTGTTGCCCATAGCAACCAATCCCAGCACAGCTTCCATTTCTTATACTGCTGAGGTAAAATGACATCAGCTTAATATTTGCGGAAAGTAAGCAGCATATGGGGTGGTTTTTAAAGCATACTCAAGTTCTTTGTTAAGGGTAAAAATCCATTCTTTATTCTTCCATCTCTTTGCATAAAAACCGCCTGCAACGTTTCGACTGGCTCACCCAGTCTTTTTCAAGCCCATACAAGCCCCAGCACAAGCTGCGGCATATATAGTAAACATACACATAAAAGCACCAATCACCATCACCAACACAAATTAACATAAAAGAACAAGTGCCCTTGTAGGACGACTGACTTACACATCTGCCATGGAGACCAATTGCCTCATCAATTCCAATTGATTAGTGGTTTACTCACCTGGAAGTACTCCGGTTTCAACTGCGCATGTGCGAGATTTGCATGGAAGGATCGCGGAATGTACAATACGTCACACCGCATTGATACCCCACATCTTGTCTATTCAAACTCATTGCGCAGGCGCGAGACACACGGCCTGTCACTCACTTCAATCATACCACAGGACCGGTTCACCTGCGCATGCGCCGACCCGGCCCGTCATCGCGAGAACCCCGACCAACACTCGCATAGAGCATATCAAAACATCATTGAAATGAGCCCCTTGACCTATTATGGCCCAGCCTCGGACCGCTCTCATATTCACTCCTCCTTCCCAGAACCTACACCCCAGCCTGCTCCCAGAAGACAAAGGTCTGAGCCATTAGAGCCACA
Organism: Eleutherodactylus coqui; assembly: GCF_035609145.1. Taxonomy (NCBI): domain Eukaryota; kingdom Metazoa; phylum Chordata; class Amphibia; order Anura; family Eleutherodactylidae; genus Eleutherodactylus; species Eleutherodactylus coqui. The sequence continues at coordinate 271,366,227 of NC_089839.1, read as the reverse complement.
TGGAAATAATATCCAATGTAAAAAAAAAACAAAAAAAACCCAAAGCTGTTAAGAGTCAATAATTTATGTAATTGACAGCTCACAGTGCAAAATCTTCAAGAACAGCTTAATACAGCAAAAAATAACAGTGGAAGCGCGTCTTAAGGACTGATGAGCTATAATTTGACATCTTTGGTACATCACACAGGGCTTTTCTATACCATTGAGTAGTGGAAACAATGGTTCCTGAGTATGTGACACCAACTGTCAAATGTGGAGGAGGAAGTGTGATGGTGTGGGGCTGTTTTGCTGGATCCAGAGCTGGCAACTTGCTCAGTGTGACTGGCACGCTGGACAAAAAGGGCGACCACAGCATTGTGATATGCAATGCAATACCCTCTGGTATTCTATAGAAGTCTTTGGGGAGTTCGCAAATGTGCATCTAATCACTGCATAATTATGCATTATGCAATTTCATGGAAAAACAAACACATTTGGTACTAATTACGCTGCACAGATTTTTCGGTCATGGCACTGGTGTGTCCCATACATGTGTGAAAAGTGCCTGTCAGTGCAAAAACAGCAGTAAAGTGTGCTAAAACGTGTGCAAAAAAGGCTGCGTCCCTTCACTCACAGAGACATGGTCACCAGGTGGCGTGTCATTAATTACCAGCTCACACATGCCTGCCCTTTTGATGAATGTGCCTTTGGCATTCTCACCAGCAAGTGAAGAGATTTCCGGTAAGAATAGTGCGGATCACGCAGGCCCTAATTACCGTACACACTGTGTTCGGTTTCAGCTGAGAACTAAAAACATGTGTGCAGTAATTAGGGCCTGCAAGCCTCTTTTGTGAGAAGTGGTGGAGGGTGAGAGAGATGGCATATATGTTGGCTCACCTTTATTCCCCACCGTGGGAGCTGTCCATGGTCCTGCTGAAGAGGTTGAGTGCAGAGGAGCTCTGTCTGCGCTGCTCTCAGAAGCTGGAGTGAGCAGCAAGATGGCAGGCGGTATGGAGTGAGGCTTGTGACTAGAAGTGCCACTGCCTGGAGAGACTGAGGATGGAGGCAGCAGAAGGACTCCCTGCTGTACCTCCTGAGGTGTCGGTGAAGCAGACCTGGGGTGAGAGGGTCTGTCAGCTGTTTCCCCGATGCCGTGTTCTAGGGGTCATGAGGAGGAGTCAGCAGAGTGGAGCTGCATATGTCGGGTGGTAAGTCCTGCACTCCACTGCAGGAAACTATAAACAACAAAATATTTTCAGTGTCCGGGTCTTTATGTGCTTTTTAAAAATATTTGATCCATTTAAAAGAGTTTTTCTGTGGGGGAAAAAAAGGTGCATTTTTTAACTGAATTTTTTTAAAATTTTATTTGACTCTACTTTTTAGTCCCTCAATTGTTCAATCGCAAGGATACTACACTGCATTACTTATAATCTGTATTCTACTAAGACAATGACAGCAGCCTATTAGACTCTGCCAGACAGCCAGTGTGCCTTAGACCTTCTCTGAGGGGCTCTCAGCTGCCCTGTTGTTCTTACCTGTCGGTGGTCTGTTGTGGACCCATGAGGGGACTAGAATTGTAATTAGCAATGTTCCTATATTATCGGATTACTGGGGCTGAGCCAGACCCTGAGATTGCTGTTCTCTGGAAACTCTTTGCTACTGTTAAGGATCTTAGGGTCACGGGTCATATGCCATCACTTTACAAGATGGGAAGACCCCTTTTATTTTTTTTGGACTGCAAGATTTCCAAACTAGAGTTCATAACAATTTCTATAGTGTTGTACTGTCACTTTAAGAAGATGATTAGTAATGTTATAATGACATATGGCTGAGCTGTCTGTGCATGTTTGGAGGTCTGGCTGATGCATGCTGATGGAAGTGCATTAACTCTGCAATACTGCACCCTCCTGGAAAGACTTTTTAAAAATGTACCTATTTTTACTTTATTTTCTTTTGAAGTAGTTGTTTAATAATTGTCAAGTATATCAGCCCAGACACAAGAGCTAAATATTGGTGTAATAAATTAATAGCTCTGGTTGTACTAGTTTGAAATTTTGATAGGGGGAATTTTCAAACTGGGTAGTAATCCAGGGTTAAATAGGGGTTTACAACATTGTATATGTTCTGAATTACGAGCAGTGGGCGCATTGAAGCCGCTGATCTGAGCTCCTATGAGTGACATCATCAAGGGCGAAGTATGTGCGGCCACAGCCAGCATAGTGGGTTTTCGGGGAATGAATTTGGTCCTTTTAGCCATTTATGGTGCCCCTTATATTTCTTTTCTTCCCCCGGTATGTTTCCTCAGTACGCTGTACATGTGTTTGCACTGATTGTTAGGCCTCATGTCCACTAGGATATTCAGGCCCATGCGGATTCTCCATGCAGAATTCCGCAGCGGGTCCCTCCTCTACCCCAGACATAAGGCCTGTAAATTGATAATACTCACCTGTCTGGACACAGCAAGTTCCCGATCGTCACGGCCAGATCTTCCTTCCTTTTGCCCAGCGGATGTGCTTGGCACGCCTGCAGTGTGCCGCGCACATGCGCCATGCACTCCTTTTTTTTTTTAAATCCCTGCTTTCCCGCGGCCCTGCGGTACAGCAGAAATTAAGCTGTGGGTGTGCCCTGAATATGGACAGCTTTCAAAGGATTCAGTGGAAGCCTGCGGGAGCCGTCCGTGCAGGAAAACCGCAGAAAATGGAGCATGCAGTGGGTGATTTCCCGCACGTGCGATCCGCGCGGCAGGAAAAAAAATGACATCCGCAGGTATTTGCCTACCTGCGAGTGTCCAATGCATCACTATGAGCGTGGATTATGCATGCGGGACACCTGCGCGGATTTCGTAAATATAATTAGCCAGTGGACATGAGGCCTTACAGTTTTGCAATTCCGTTTGCCTGCTATGCTGGTTTTGGCCACTAAATGTCACAGTAATTGCAGAGTCGGTCATGGGGACTATTTCCAGGCCAGACTAGAAACTTTTGGCCGGGTGTTCCTGGAAGACGCCGGCGTAAGTGTATACAGCTGCAGATTTTGTGGTTGCTGAATTTTGAGAACACGCATAATGATGCTGGTGATGATTATGCAGCCGGGCGCTTCTTCTGCACTGATTCTGAGTCATTGGGCACTAAATTAGTTATTGTTTATTGCATTTTCTGCAATTCTTTGCACTGATATGGTATATTGTACACCAAGACTTCTGCACTTTACTATCATACTCTTGTGTATACTGATTGCTACATATGATGTATTACCATCTTTATGCTGCTGTAAGGTCCTCATTTATAATATGGCGGCCCTGGTTTGTTGTTTGTGCTTCTAATTATTTTTAATCATGTTTTTCCTGGTTGGAGAATAATTATATTTTTATGGGTGTGCACTCGAAATAATGATTAATCCGCATATGTTTAGTTAAAATAGATTTGTGACGTCAGGGCGCAGGGTTTGGAATGCACATGCACCACACGGGATACTGGTGCATTCCAACATACATGATGACGTTTTTCATCCCTCTGAACCCGGAAGCGATGACGCTCGTGTAGGTGTAACGCGACCAGAAATGTGAGTGGATCCTATCTGTTATGTGAGGGAATAACTAACAGGTTGCCTTCACACAGACTGTAGTAGAAGTATAAAATACTCAGTAAATACATTTGTATACGGCACTACCTACCTACCTACCTACCTACCTACCTACCTATCTATCTATCTATCTATCTATCTAGACACAGTACTGTGCAAAAGTTTTAGGCAGGTGTAGAAAAATCTGCTAAGTAAGTCCACTCTCACACATACTACCAGCAAAACATTGCAATTTTTCTTGCAGCACTTTGCTGAAATTTTACTTTAGTGTTCGTCCACAGGAACCACATCTGGCAGCGTGTTTTATGCACCCAATCGTTGTGATGGGCGATGAGGTGTGCTAATAGAGCAGACAGCGTTTAAATTCACAGTGCTGGAAAACGCTGTGCAGCGCTGCAATCGGGCGCATGTTTGCTGGGCCCCATTGAAATCAGTGGGAGCATTATACCACGATTACCACTGTGTTTTGAACGCCGCGGTAAAGAACGGATGTGTGAGAGTAGCCCAAGAATGCTTTCAGAAATAGAAGTGTCAATAGTTTATTTTTGGCAATTAAGATGCAAAGTGAACAAATGTGAAATGCAAATCCAATCAATATTTGGTGTGACCGCCCTTTACCTTCAAAATAGCTTTAGCTCTGGGTATACTTACACTGTTTTTGAAGGAACTCAGCATGGAGGTTGTTCCAAACATCCAGACCAGGTCCGGATCAAGACCCAAATAGACATCGACGAGCTTGATAAAGACCTTTGTATGTATGTCGAAACGTCGCCAGTTTTTCACTATGGAGAAATAAAGCTATTGATTTTTAAATTCATCTGATGCTGCCTTGACCTCATATTATTCTTTATGTAATCCAAGACAGACTCAATGATGTTGAGATCAGGGCTCTGTGGGGGCCGTAGAATCACTTCCAGGACTCCTTGTTCTTCTTTACACTGAAGATAGTTATTAATGACATTAGTTGTATGCTTTAGGGTCATTCTGCTGCAGAATAAACTTGGAGCCAATCAGAAGCCTCCCTGATGTTATTATATGATGGCTAAGTATCTGCCTGTATTTCTTAGCATTGAGGACATCATTAATCCTGACTAAATCCCCAACAACATTTGCTGACATGCAGCACCGAAACAGCAAGGAAACTCCACCATGCATCACTGCTGCCTGCAGACACTCATTGTCCTGTTCTCCACCATGCTTCACTACTGCCTGCAGACGCTCATTGTCCAGCTCTCCACCATGCTTCACTGTTGCCTGAACTCATTGTCCTGCTCTCCACCATGCTTCACTGTTGCCTGAACTCATTGTACTGCTCTCCAGCATGCTTCACTGTTGCCTGAACTCATTGTACTGCTCTCCAGTATGCTTCACTGTTGCCTGCATACACTCACTATTGTACCGCTCTCCACAATACTTCACTGCTGGCTGCAGACACTCACTATTGTACCGCACTCCAACCCTTCAGTGAACAAACTGCCTTCTGTTACAGCCAAACATTTCACATTTTGACTCATCAGTCGAGAACACCTGCTACCATTTTTATATATTTTTATACATTTTTATATGGGATCTGACACGAATAATGTGTTTATGCTTTAACAGCCATTGTTCCCTGGTCTGCCTAATGGACACAGGGAACCCACGATTTTTGGCTGTTGACACATAAAAACATAATACTTACCTTGTGTTCTGTTGTTGTTGTCATCAGGGGGTCATCTCCCGTCAGGCAGTTTTCTTCCTCCGACGAGCCAAGGACGGGCCGCCCCCCTCTGGGATCGCGTGTATGCGCAGTGAAGAGGTGCCCTCTGACAGGAGTCAGGACAGGCCGCCTCTCCACTATGCACGCACAGCATCTCGGAGTTCAGCCATGAAGGACGGGCCGCCCACAGCAAGCACTGCTTGTGACATGATTGCTGTGGGCGGCCCGTCCGTTCACCTCGGAAGTGGCTGACAGAGCAGAGCAGAAAGCGGTCATTTTGACGGCTCCTGCTCTGCTTCTAGAGGCCACGGAAGAAGATGCGGGATGGAGGGGACATGCCTGTCGATCGGTCCTGGCCAGGCAAGGTGAGTAAAACTTTTTTTTTTCATGTCAGAACCCCTTTAAGGGCAGCATCACACATGAGTATAGCATGTTGGCGAGCGCGACATCAGACTGATTCATGGCCCAATATCACACTCGCCCGTATGAAGTTAGCATTAAGGCTACTTAAAATCCTCAAGCTAAAACCCAACATTAAAGGGACATCACCGCCAACATTTATTCATTTATTCAAACTAGATAGAGAAATATTTTCCATTTTTTAAATCTGTTTTAACTTTCTGGCAGTAGAATTTTTTTATTCTGTTGCCTTTACATGACTATGGGGGCGGCCATCCCTCCTGAGCTGCATGTAACAGCATTAGAGCATTAGCTTAAACCTAAGGCTGGATTCACACGAATGTATATCGGCTCGGTTTTCATGCCGGGCCGATATATGTCGTCCTCATCTGCAGGGGGGGGGGGGGATGGAAGAGATAGGAGCAAGAACTGAGCTCCCGCCCCCTCTCTGCCTCCTCTCCGCCCCTCTGCACTATTTGCAATGGGGAGAGGTGGGATGGGGCAGGGCTAATTCTCAGACCTTAACCCCGCCCCCGTCCTGCCTCCTGAATCCAGCCTAAGGGTGCATTCACATGAACGTATATCGGCTCGGTTTTCACGCCGAGCCGATATACGTCCTCCTCATCTGCAGCGGGGGGAGCCTGGAAGAGCCAGAAGCAGGAACTTAGGCTCCCGCCCCCTCTCTGCCTCCTCTCCGCCCCTCTGCACTATTTTCAATGAGAGGAGGCGGGACGGGGCGGGGCTAATTGCCATGAATTGGCCCCACCCCCGCCCTGCCTCGTCCCATTGAAAATAGTGCAGAGGGGTGGAGAGGAGGCAGAGAGGGGGGTGGGAGCTCAGTTCCTGCTCCTGGCTCTTCCGTCCTCCCCCCCTGCACACGAGGACAACGTATATCGGCTCAGCGTGAAAACCGAGCCGATATACGTTTGTCTGAATGCAGCCTCAGGGTGACTACCCACTACAGTCTTTTTTTCACTGCGAAATTCGCAGCATTTTTTTTTCTGCAGGGGTCTATGGGACTTGCAATGTTAAAATCCCGATCGCGCAAAATCTCACGGTAAATTGCGATTTTGCGCGATCGCGATTTTAATATAACAAGTCCCATGGACCCCTGCAGAAAAAAAAATGCTGCTAATTTTGCAGGGGAAAAAAAACTGTAGTGGGTAGTCACCCTAAAGGGTAAAAGCCTTCTTACGTTTTACTGATGCTTACATTTCATGCAGGATGTGAAATATTGGCAAAGGTTCAATGTTTTCTTAACTGCACTCAATAACCTGTTTGGAAGAGTTCTCTCATTAAAGCTGCCGGCATCCAGGACACTTTCCAATGTATACGTCTTGTGTGTTTAGTGACGTCACTCTGTAGTGCTGTAAAGGACAGACGTTGGCGGCTGCTATTCATTCCTTCATCTCACAATCTGCACAATGAAGATCATCATATTCTTTATGCTGGCTGGTGTGAGCCTAGCTCAAGGTATGCAAATGTAATATGTTAGATTATAACATACTGTTGAAATATAATTGACATAGATGTATATTGAGCTGACTTGTTGATTTTCTTCTTTGCTATATGTGGAAAAACATCATAGATGACGTTAGTGATTGCTTGAACGAGGCAGATAAGGTAAGATTCTTGGAGTGAAAAGTCTTCATTCCTTATTGAGATCTAAACACGTATCTACAGTAATAAATAATAATGTGTTTTACCTAAGGAGGATTAGTTTCTGTCCAGCATGACTATGTGCTGCTTCCTGTGTAACTAGTGATGATTATTATGTTCTCTAGGTGGCCACAATGCTTTAGTCACATATTATCAAAATGACTCCTCTGATTTGTATATCACACAGAAATATGTTTATTAGATCTGATCATATATTTAGGAACATTATTATGTCTACACTGACTGCTAATTGTAATTGTCTTTCCTTCATTAGCAAACACCAGGTTTAGCTGAGAACCTGAAGGATCTTCTGTGCAAATATAAAAGAGGACCAGTAAGTCCATCAGATTGTTTCAACTACTAAAATGTAATGATATTTTGTGCTGTCAAAACCTAAAAAAAACAAATGGCTAAAATCTCTGTTCTTGTTGGCGTTCAGAGCCTTTGTGGGGTTCTCATCATCCTCTCTGGTATTTTTGATGATGAGAATAGTACAATCTGCAGCTATTCTTGTGGTGAAGAACCCCAGATTCCCCACAGAACCCCAAATATTAGTAAATGGCTCCAGCACAGTTGTGGTGGCCGTTATACACAGGAGCCTCGATGCTAATGTGAGCAGAGCCTAATAAAAGCCACATAAACAACTGGTACCTATATTGTACTTTTGTTCCAATATACACTTAGAACTACTTTTACATCGCAGTATTTTGGTCAGAATGTTGCTTCAGTATTTGTAAGCCAAACCCATCAGTGGGTCCAAATCATGGAGGAGGTACAAGTGCTTCCATGTTACTATTCTCTGTAGGGCCCATTCTTGGGTCACAAATACTGAAGCACAAAACTGCCATAATACTGCTGTGTGAAGGAGGCCGAAGACAGGATGCCTCCTCCGCTTCTAACCAGCAGATAAATCACAGAGGAACATACAGATCTTATGCATTTTATACAAGAGATTTTCTGCTCACACAACTCTGACAAGAATTGGTTTTCTATGAGAATGCCTGAAAAAATGTCACACCTGCAGCATCCTGTGTGCTGAAAATAACACCACACAGCAAAAAATGCACAAAAAATAAGGAAAAAAGCTGCAAAAAAATCCTGTGTTTGTAATGTATTTCATGATTTTCTACTGACCCACAACTAATATGTTATTCCATAGATTACAGATCAGGAGAAACAAAAAAGTTATGATGAAACATTAGATAGCGTAATAGAGGCAATGGTAAGAAATATAAGTCTCTGCTTTTCTGTTTTCCAGTATAAATGTATGGTGCTCTTACACTAAGGACAAGGTATAGTCTTCGAGAGTTTAGGAACATATGTATATAAAAAGGTATGACCCCCCCCCCCCCCACCACCATATGTGTGTGCGATATATGTGACGTTATTCCTGCAGTCATACATACAATGACATTGGATTACCTTGCTGTCTTATGTCACTGACTGTGGTGAGGGCTGCTGTACTTTACCCTGAAGACATTTTGGAAAACTAGAAATAAGTACAAAAACAAAATTTGGACAAATCCCTGTTTGTACATGTAATATATATGTAATATACAGAGTGATACGATCAGTGCTGAACTGCCTTCTCTCACAGATGAATAGCCCAATAAGGGCTTATTCAGACACACGTATATCCGTTGGGTGTTCACGCCCGGCCAATATAGGCTGTCCCTCTCTGCAAGGGGAGGAGGTGGGCCGGGAGCTGATGCACTGAGCTCCTGCCCCATCTCCGCCCCTCGCCACTGTTTGCAATGGGAGGGGGTGAGACGGGGCAGAACTTAGTGTGAAAACCCGACCGATATACGCCTGTCTGAATAAGCCCTAAGGGCACCCACCCACTGGCGTTTTTTTTTCCCTGCGAAATCCGCAGCATTTTTTTTCTGCAGGGGTCTATGGGACTTGTAATGTTAAAATCGCGATCGCGCGAAATCGCAATTTACTGCGATTCGCCCACCTAAGGCCTCCTTCCCACGAGCGTGACGGGCTCCGCAGCGTAATATTACGCAGTGAAGCCCGTCACGGCGCCCCCCAGAGCCCCTATACTTACCTGCGGGAGATAGCGTGAAATCGCTTCCCCGCCCACCACCGCCGCGTCACCGCTCGTCACCGCCCACCGCTCTCGCGTCACCAGCCGTGTCACGTGCACGGCCGGCCGTGTCACGTGACGCGGCCGGACCGCGTCATTTGGCGTCATATGACGCTCGGCGGTGGGCGGGAAAGCGTTTTTTCACGCTATCTCCCGCTGGTTACAGCGGGAGATAGCGTGAATGGACGGCTTCCATTGACTGCAATGGAAGCCGTCAGTGCGTACAGCCCGTCCTCACCCGCAGAAAATAGAGCATGCTGCGGGTGAGGACGGGAGAAATCGCGGTGCGTAATTCCGCGGTGGAATTACGCATCGTGAGCATTGAGCTATTAGGTTCAATAGAACCTAATAGCTGCGTGCAACGCAGCGGATTTTCGCCGCGAATTACGCGGCGGAAATCCGTTCGTGGGAAGGAGGCCTTAGGGCGCCCACCCACTAGCATTTGCGATTTCCGTGCGTGAAAAACGCAGCGTTTTCGGCGCATTTTCCGCGCGTTTTCCGCGGCGTTTTTTGCGGCGTTTTCGCGGCTTTTCCGTTAATTTCCATTGCCATTCATGGGTGCATTAAGAGAAAAATAAGGACACATATGCAACTGACAGTACCTATGTTAAAAATCACAACGGACCGAAAAAAACCCGCCAGTGGACAGGAACACATGTTATCTCTATGCCTGTGCAGGAAAAACGCAAAACGCAAACGCAGGTAAAAAAAACGCCAGTGGGTGGGCGCCCTAAGTCTGTAATTGTTCCTAATAAGGACAAATTTACATGGGATTTGTTGAAGAAACATCTGAACCTGAGAATTAGTTCCATTTAGATTATTCAGATGATTTGCGCAGGTATTTCTGCACGTTAAAAAGTCACACATAAACCGCGACTAGGTGATGCATTGGATATCAATGGCTTCATTCAGACGAGCGTGGTTTTTTAGCGCAAAATATTAATGCAAGAAGAAATAGGACCTGCTCTAGCTTTCTCGTCCGTCTCTTTTTATATGGCGCGTAAGAAGATAAGTCTTAACCTATCTTTCACCGTGTTACGCAGAAAACTCCCATAGACTTCTATCGCAGCTATAAAAAGGGAGGGGGAGGGAATTACCTTGTGTACAACGCTGGGAAAAGAACATAGCTCGCCCTAATCAGGCATTAATTGTCATTCCGAGCATCTTTTTTCCGATCGCTGCTTGCCATCGCTTCAGCGTGTTTTTACATACATGCAGCAGCCCTGTGTAAACGGCTTTAAATACGCCAATTAAGATCGTCAGTCAATCGTGGCAAAAAACTCATTCCTGGGAATATACAGTGCATATGGGCGAATGCATAAATGCACACAGTCGTGTAAAGGAGGCCTCATCTGATTGTGGTTCTGTTGGTGGTAAGTGCATGCATCTGTGCAAACCCTGCTCAAATGAATGGAAGAGGCCATGTGCCGTGTGTGACTCTACAGTAACTCAGCTGTATCAGTAATGTGTCCATGACTTACCTGGGAATCTTCTCCATTTCTGTGATGTACTGGGCTTCTTATAATCTGAAGCCTGAATTGTATAAAACTTAGGAGATTTATTAACCAGAGATTTTTCATGACCCGGGTATAATGGATTTGTTCCCAGCTATAGCCTTCAACCTTTTTAAAACTCCACCAATCTCCCCTCAAATGCTCCAATAATGACATACACCAATTAATTTTGGATAATTTGGCCACAGCAGCCATTTTATTACAAACATAACTTTACATAGAAACAACATCTCGTTAACCCCAATTCAACCATAAACTGACTCAGGGGACCTAATATTACCGATTGCCTGCAGCCACCCACCTCCCGACTCAGAGACAGCCGGCAAGGGTGAGAGAGGAGGAGGGAAGGGGGTGGGAGTTTAATAGTCATGCTGCTAAACTGCCTCCTACCTCCCTTCTCCGGCAGCTGTCATAGGCTCCCATAGGAGTCTATATAGCCACCGCCAGCATAAAAGCGCCCGGCCGAAAGGCGCTATCTTGGCCGGGTGCTTTTATGCCTTGGGAATATGCCCATGTGAACTGATACGTTGTAAACCAATGCATCAGGGGGGCAGCGTATATCAGCTGGGCGTGAAAGCGTGGCCAATATACGCTTGTGTGAATCCAGCCTTAGTCTTAAGAGTTGTATTAATTTTTTTAAACATTTTTAAGCTCCAAATGAAACTTGAACTTGTGATGACTTGACTGCTTCTGCTGCATTCTGAAATACTGTAGTGTTGCAGTGTATAGTAATTTGAAATGTTGCCTATTAAGCAGAATTTAATAGGCATTCATACATGGCAGCCCTGAGAACCTTTACTAGGCTTTGGCTGCCATGCTAACCTATCAGCATCCCACAATTGCATCCCAGGGTTGGGGGGAGTGGTCAGAAGGGGGGGGGGGCTCTCCCCTGACTGGCTGTTTAGAGACAATGGTCCATTTTGACTGTGGCATCAAAACAGTTAACTGCCACAATCCAGCGGTGGCTGTCAGCTGATAACTGATGTGTATGGGGCAGACTCTGCTCCCAAATCTGCTTCATTCACCCTTCGTGACCGTGATGTATATTTACCTTGTATATTTATATGATGCCGTATCAAGTAATTTAACTAAATGCGCCAAAGTTCAAGCAGAATTTGCACAAAAAAACTGGGGTATATGCCTTGTGCTGGATTTTTTTTGTGTTTTGGCCACTTTTTGTGTCTTACTGTACAGTTCTACTAGGTATATACAAAAGGGGTATGGCTTAGAGAAACTGCCAAAATTTTGTCAACCAAGAAATTGTGGGTACTGCTGCATCTTGTCTCCATCAGAACTATGGGTGGAGTCATAGGTTTGTCCTGGTGGAGTTATAGGGAACGCCCACAGCTGCTGATTGGCTACCTTCACTGTTGCCGTGCCGGTCTACCATCTCTGATCCTGGCCCCGCTGTCATTCTTCACCCATCGGCCTGCCATCTCTGCATTAGAGCCCAATGTCACTTTCCACGCTGTTTCACCGTGATCTCACCTCCCCGGCACTTTTCCTTCAACCCTCCCGAGTCTGGTGCTGTCAGTCACACCCCCCCCCTCCTCCCCCCGCCTCCCTCTCATCTCCGCTGGAATCAGTGGTCCTGTACTCTTCTGCCACTGAAGCCAGCACCCCTGTCACATGGGTGGATGGATGGAAGCTCTGCTGCTGAAGCCGAGACCAAAATAACCTGCATGGAGGTAAGCGGCGGATCAGCTCTGATCACGTCCCTGATGTCACTCTCCCCTCCTGACTCCCATCTGCATGGCAATCTCTCTTCCCATCCCCCTGCTGCTGTCTTTGCTGAAGCCAGACCCACTCTCTGTCTCCCCATCCCCCACCGGGTGTCAGGTGCTGTCTTCACCCGGCATCAAGGTAGGCAGTCCTTCCCCTGAAGCTGTCCTGGCTCTTTGTGTCCCCATCCACAGCTGGGTGTCAGGTGCTGTCTTCAGACACCGTGAAGGTAGCCAATCGGCAGCTGTGTGCATTCCGTATACCTTCACCCATACTTGCGGTGGAAACAAGATGCACCAGTACCGAAATTGTGTACAAAAGAGAGAAGTGTCTAACATGTCCAGCAAGATGCAACAAAAGGGCCTTTAGTCTCCCATCCCTCCAGCTTGTTGCAGCAGCTTGTTCCTCCCGGCTCACATTATGATATATTATACAGACTATATTACTAACTAAAATGTTTAGATTCTGCGTCTGCTAATAAAGGTCTCTCTTCTATTTCCTTAACAGAGTGGTACTAGTTGTCCTGCTAAGGACGTATTTGGCACAGATACATATGTAAGTGACTGCAGATAACTGTATAAGCTTGGGGACCTTTCACACGGGATGGCATTACACCGCAGGACGCTGCCAAATCCGCAGGAATAACCTCAGTGGGGTCTTTGGTGCACAAATATAGAGCATGCTGTGTTTTTCTATGCCTGTGGAAACGCGAGTAATGAGAATGAACCCAATTAAATCAATGGGCTCTATTCTCTGTGTATTGCATTGATAGGGATTTTTCCATGTTACGTTAATATGCTGTGGGGCTCCAAATCAAAGGTGGTTATGGCAGCCACCATGAGAAAGCAATAGACACAGGCATCACGGTCGTGTCTTAGAGCAATCTGACTTTATTGTGTAAATTGACTTAGTCTTATACAGAAAATAGTAGGCGTATCAGTAGGTTAGTGTTACAGAGGTTGACCTGTTTTACTGGTACATAATTTTGTCTTCTCTATAAACAATGCTTTATTTGTTTGTTTGTAGACATCGTGTCTGGTACCCTGATTATCATCACACTCTACATTCTTATCACATGCCCCACCTAGACAGCAGTAAGAAACAAAGCATTCCATACAACCTTTTGATCAGTGTAACGAGATAAACAGGATCTTGGAGACATGATGGACACTTAAGATTACACCTCTACATAATGTAATTAAGTACTAGCCTAAATGTACAAGCATTTTAGCAGAGCTTTTTATAGGACACAGAATAGAGTGTACAATTTAGGCCTACAGCCTCCGGAAACGTATAAAGATACATACATATATAAATTAATATGTTCATAACCCTCACAATCCCCCATTTGAAACAGTCCATCTTGAAAAGAGCCTTTGTAGTGGTACTATCAAGGGTGCTAAGCCACCCCCGCCGGTCTTTCTATCCTCTTCGCCGGATCCCCACTGTTGTTGCTCTTTTACGTATGACTGTTTTAACGATATCGTAGAGGGAGCGATTCCAGATAATTTGCTTGTCTCCGTATCCCACAGAATTTCCATAAATTGCAAACACTCAAAAGAATGAACAAAAGAAACAGTATTAGTAATGGGTGAAACATAAAATCCATCATCTTTCCTGCAATAGGTGACCATTCAGTAAAAATATCATACCAGTTATACTCTGTGTCTACCTGGATCTTAGTACCTAGGCTGACTAGCTTATCTCCTACCCATACATTTTTCTAATTCCATAAGGGAGAGGTTAGTAACATCCAAATGTTTTTGAAGGTGTTCAGTGTCTTTCATTAGTCTTACAATTCTACCTAAGGATACAGTCAGAGTTGACATAGGGATAGCATCTGGGTGCCAGTAGTACTTTATTGCAGCTTCCGCATCTGGCAAAAAGGTGTAAGTTTCTGTAAACCAATGTATCACCGATATGTTCTGTATACATCCAGACAATGGAGTGGTGAGATTATACATACTGGTGGTTCCAGTTCGGTTGGCAACAAAGAACATATACATATTGGGGGCCAACTTCTATCAGCATATAGAAGAAGCAGGTAACACCGTCCAATCACATATGCTGATTGAAGGCTGCTGGAAACATGGCTCATATGCGGCTGTACTCCGTCCGCATGCTAGGCCATCCAGTGTTTCTTCACAGTTCTCTATACCATGGGTTTTATTTTCACTATAAATCATCATACCTGTGAACTTGGGCAACCAATATTGTAAAGCATATAGAGGCGGTCCCAATACCACAGGTAGTACTACAGACTTACACATCAGGCTTGTGTCCTTTACATCATAAAGTCATTTCCCCAGTGCTATACTCATCAGAGCATTCTACACCATCAGCCCCGGGCCGTATCCAGGATGCTACTGGAATTACATTATTGAGAATATTTCTCCACAATTTTTCATTATTTGTCATCACATCTGACTGTTCTTTGTCCCTCTCGTGAATCATATATACATATTGCAGGCTACATTGTGTATAGTTCATGAATTTACTCATATTTACAAACAAATCCTTTTAAACCGCAAAACCAGATTAAAAAGCGTTAATACATCCTTATCATATCCTAATGCAAGACATCGGGGGAGGAACAAGGAAGGCATGCATTGTGCCTGAACATTTATCAATCTAGAAACATCCTGTCCTACCCCAGCCATTTTATTCTTCATCATCTCTAAGTCTATAGAGTTCAGAACCCCTACACCTGTACCAATTCCCCCTAATAGGGTATCATACCATTTTCGTTTTCCTCTGGTGCAGGGTTTCATTGCCTGAAGAGAAATATTATAATGCAATATGGTTTTCTGGCTCTTTGTGGATGATAAGGGGTGTCAAATGCCTGGGAGTTACCCAGGGCAGACATGAAGTGTTGCATTATTTCACCTGTGAAATGTGTACCTCTATCTGACTCGATTACCTCTGGTACCCCGTATCTGCAGATTACCTTATTCATGAGCTTCTTTTCGGTTACCTGCTCATTTACTTTTGTAACAGGGTACGCCTCCAACCTGAAAAACATCAACAACAACAAGCACATATTCATACTTCCCAACACGTGGGAGCTGAATGTCGTCAATTTGCAATCCCTGAAATGGGTAGAGTGTCCCTGGCAAGTGCCTTTGTGGTCAATTTACTTCTACCCTGTTGCTTACGGCATAGCTCATGCAAAACTGGACAAATGATGTAGCAGCTACAAAGAACCCAGGGGGCAACCCTTTCTCTCTCAAGCGTAGGTAACATAGCTGCCTTCGATAGGTGAGTCTTTCCATGGATCAGCTGGGCCATCATGGGGTACAGGGATCGTGGTAGGCAAGTTACTGACTGTTTGCCATACGCCACCCTGTTCTACTGCTCTCATATTAGTCCATTTATCTTTTTCTTCTTTGCTGGCTTGTGACTGTAATGTCTTTAGTACATCAATGTTCAAATTTTTATCAAAGTCCAAATCATAGTCTCTGACTTGTGCGGTCAGTATCTTCTTTTCTTCTTTCTTCCACGGCTTGAGGGCCGCTGTCTGCGCTGAAGTCTGCTAGGGCGTTGCCTTTTGCTTCTGCACTGTTGGCTTTAGTATGAGCTTTCACCTTCAGGATTGCTACTTTGTCTAGTAGGAGTAGGGCTTTCATAAGGTTCTGTACTGCTACACCATTCTCAATGGGTTGTCCTACAGAAGTTTAAAAATGTCTGGCCTTCCATATTGGGCCGTAACCATGATCTATGCCGAATACATACCAGGAGTCAGTGTAAATGGTTACCTTCTGTCACTCTACACGCCTCAGTGAGGGCCTTCAGTTCCGCTTCTTGTACCGAGACATGCGGAGGCATTCTGCTTTTAGAGATCTTGTTGTGTGAACATCTGGTGTGGAGTCGTCAATCACCCTGGTACCATCTATAAAATACAACTCAAAATATGTATTAACAAGGGGTTTCAATAACTCTTTAAAACTTAAACTTTCTTGTTGCATCAATGCTAGACAATCATGCTGATATTCTATTCCAAATAGATCACGTTCTTATTTGCAAAAAATTTTTTTTTAAAATAGCTGATCTGTAGTACATAGATCACCTATGCATCCCCCTCCCCCATTTGATCACCTATGCCTCCCCCTCCCCCATTTGAAACAGGATACTTGATTGGAAGAAGAGTAGCCGGGTTCACCATTGAAAAGAAATATTAAAGGGGGGGCATGAGCAAAGCACATTGCAACCTTATTTGACGAGCTAGAGACAGATGTTTAGGTTGTACTTGAGTAAGTATACTCTGGATGTCATGAGGGGTGAGAACCACTAGGGGGGGTAGTTCAGGACTAACTCAGAAGACTTGTCAACCCTTACTTGTACTGCTGCCACCGCACAGACACAGGAGGGGGCTCCTCGGGCTACCGGAGTAATACCCAAGTGACCGTGGACGTCCTCCATGTTTTTGCGTCAATACTGCTGTCGCATGAAAGGCCAGGGACGGCAGTATGAGACAAGTCCCAAAAAGGTGCGAAGCTTTGGCAGCAGAAGAAGATACAGAAATGGCTTGAACTGCAGCCCTGCTTCGTTCTGTGAGATGTCTGCCTTCTTGAGCTAGACAACAACCTTTTGTTTACAAAGCTGTAATTTTTCCTTTTTAAGCCTTGCAGCCATTTTCTGCTAAAAAAATTTTAGAAGAGAAATGGGTGCAGATTGACATGTTTTCATATCCTCAGCACAAACCTGGAAAGTCATTAACATATTGCAACAGCACAGTCCCCTCAGGCGGAGTCCAAGCCTGCAGGACAGTTACATAAATGCCCTTTTGTCTGAAAAAGGGCCGGAGATTCAGACTGTCTCCACTCTGGCTTATTATCTATGACCTTAGGGATTCCAATAGACCTTCTACAAAGGCCATACTAAGTACATGTTTGCCCATCTTTTCTATGCCCCTATACCCCAGATCTGACTAATGTTGTTGAAGGCGGGCATAGAATTGTTTTACACTTTCTTCCTTCTCTTTGTGTGATATTAGAAAGAGACAAGGAGGATTCTCTCAATTTTTTTTTTTTTCTTTTTCCCCAATGTTTCAGACAAATTAAAAATATTTGACCACTTCTCAATTCTCTATGTTTAATTTAATCCTAATCTGTGCCACAATAGATTTTCACATAACCCTCACAGCATGCTCAGACTTTGCACGTGCAAACAAGTTTGTGTGAGTCCGCCCTTCACTATGTGAAAGCTGTTACTATCTACATCAGTGATAACATCAATATATCCAGCAGTTGCAGTTCATCAGCAGGTGAAAATTTGTTCCTCAGCTGCTCTCCACTGAGTTTCTCCACAGCTCTGGTTTGGGAGCCCGGTGGTCTCCTGATTATACACTTCAGCTTCATCACTTGTGCAATATACTGCAATTCTTCTCTATTGCAGTGTATTGTACTTTTCCATGTTAGCCTTTTATTATGGCAAGGCTAGTGATGGCCTAATAGGCTTAAAGGGCCTATCATCTGGATAAGTCATCAGTAGTTGATTGACAGGGGTCCGCTGCTCAGGACCCCCATCCATCAGCTGATCTTCTGGCCTGCTGCACTCTGCAGTGAGCCAAACGTCATCATCAATGGTCAGAGGAAACAGTAGTAGCGATGGCTTCACTCCCATTGAAATCAATGGGAGCACCACGCTGCCCTCACACTTCCTGCTTAGGGTAGGACATCCTAATCATAAGAAGAGCAGGAAGCAGAGTGCTGCTCCCATTGTTTGTAATGGGGCCTTGCAGACATGCGCTTGTAAGTGCGGCTTTCTAGCACTGCAATTTTCGACTGCTGTCTGCTCTATTTTACAGCGATTAATGTACCTCATTACCCATCCCAATGATGGGGTGCATTAAAAACCACTATCGGACGTAGTAACCTGCGTCCAAAAACGGCGGTAAATTTGTGGCAAAATGCCAAAATTCGGGGGCGGAGCCTGACCGCTGTGCTTAATGGCCGCTTGAGTGCAGAGCTCCGGCGGCAAGACACCCTCAGAAGGTCTCAGCAGCTAACAGAAGCGTCGGAATGAGAAGAGTCGGGAGGGAGAGAGCTGCGGAACACACCGGGACGCCGCGGGGAGGCAGAGGACAAGCCGACATGCAGCGCTTTCTTAAAGAAAAGAGCCCCCGCTCGCCGCTGTTTCCAGCTAAGATGGCGCCGGCACAGAACACTGCTGCAGCTCAAAGTAAGGAGGGGGAGGAGGGAGGCAGCTTTGATAATGAAGATGGGGAAACTGTATCAAGAGGATTTATGAAGGATCTGATAATGAAAGCCCTGCACCCTATAATGTCCGAGCTGGGGGAGATTAAAGAGGACATAAGACACCTGGGAAGAAGAGTGGAGGAACTGGAGACATCCACGTCCTCCATAACAAACCATGCTGCTGAAATGGCACAGATTCTGCAGCTGCACGACGATCACCTTAACAGAGCCCTCTTGATGCAGGAGGACTTGGAAAATAGAAATAGGAGGTGTAATATATGCATCAAGGGGCTTGCGGAATCGTGGGCCACTGATAGCCTCCCTAAAGTAGCTAAAGAAATCTTCTCATCCTTGCTCGGGGCAGAGAGGGCTGCCCCAATATCGATAGAACGGATACATAGAGCCCTCAGACCCCTCCCGGCGAACACTGAACCGCCAAGGGACATAATTTGCAGATTGTTGTCCTTCCAAGACGCGTTCGCCATCTTGAGAGCCGCCAGAAATCACAAAAATTTAAAATACGCTGAGGCTCCTCTGCAAATTTTCCAGGACCTCGCCCCTACCACCCTAACCAAGCGCCGTCTGCTCTGACCACTTCTGGAGGCGCTCAGGGAAAAAGGTATCAAATACGCGTGGCTTTTTCCATTCGGCCTGAGCTTCTCCCATAAAGGACGAAGGATAAATATCAGAGAGTCTGGAGACCTGCAGGCGTGCTGGCAGCTATTGGAAATGGAGCCGTTAGACCTCCCGTGTTGGCTGCCGCTCCCGGTGCTGCCCGACCTGCCAAAGCTTCCATCCACAACTACCTGGGCGTCCGCTGGTACTGCAAAGTCTCCCAGAAATAAAAAAAAAGAAGAGCCATGACAACACGCCAGCAGGAGACTGAATTTTCATCAGCGGTCTTTCAATTGGTCGTTCCTACCCAGTACCCCTAGAGGGATTTCAGAGACTCATTCACTCTAAGTTATCCCAGTACGTTTGGGATCGTCACAAAATAATGTTGGGCTGTGGGCCGGGTCCGGTAATTTTCCTGCCTGGGCTCGAGGATCTGCGGAGAGCGCCCTGCGGACTTGTTTGGACCTGAGGTTGCCCAGCCACTTCCCCGCGGCCTATGGAGGACTTTGTTGGCCCTCCCTACTCAACTCACGAAAGTTGCATTGTCTCTAGGTTTCAACTTTATTTTTCTCTTGACCTTCAGGGATGTCTGTCAGGGCAGGTTTTTGTGCAACACGGCTTCTCTGTCTGGTAGTTCTTGATACCAGCTTCTCTCCCCTAGAGGAGTTTACCGTCTTGCACACCTCCCCCACTGACTGTCCTTGGACTAACTAGTCTTGTTGATAACTTGTTCTTTTTAGAGTTTGTGTTTCCCTTCCCTTGTGTTTCTCTCCCCTTCCCTGAGTGTCTCCTCCCTCTCTCCTCGTCCCTTCCACTGCGCGGGGAGCTCCTGTATAGTGCTTGAGGATTTACTCACGTGTCAGCCTTCTTTACCCTAGGACATTCTTGTAGCGCGTCATGCCTCTGCTCCGACAGCCGGCGGTGGATGAGCGCCTCCGCGTTTCCTCCTTTAATGTGAGAGGGATCAACTCTCCCTTCAAGCGACATAGCGTGGCCCAGCTCCTCCGAAAATACGGCATGAAAATCGCCTTTCTCCAGGAAACGCATTACAAGAGGGGTAAGTGCTTGGCCCTTCCGGGCAGACAGTTCCCGCTGGGCTTCCACAGTTCACACCCAACCTCAGCATCTAAGGGAGTTTCTATCTTTTTTCACAGCTCTGTTCCCTTTAAATGCGAAGCACAACACACTGACGAGGAGGGTAGAGTCATCCTCTTAAGAGGACACATCAATAATTTCAAGATTACCCTGGCTAACTTCTACACTCCAAATTCAGGGCAGGTCTCCTGGCTGGTCGGGCAACTGGAGACCCTCAGAGAATTTGCTGTGGGCCCCATCATTCTGGGAGGTGATCTAAATTTAACGATGAATCCTTTAGTGGACTCGTCGACGGGGCGCTCGCAGATCTCACAAACTAAGCTGAAGCGTTTACACCGAGCCCTCTCTGAGATGGGATTGGTGGACGCCTGGCGCCAGTGCTCCCCCTCCGCTAAAGATTATACCTATTTCTCCCGGGTCCACGCCTCCTTCCAGAGGCTTGACTATGTACTAATAACCTCAGGACTCTTACCCTCTCTGGTAGATTCTACTATCGCGGCCACCAGCATCTCTGACCACGCTCCATTACATGTAGACCTCACAATGCTTTCCAACACCCCTAGAGAGTGGAGATGGCGGTTAAACCCTGCTTTATTGGACTCTGAAGAGGATAGGACGTCGCTTTCTAAACAGCTGGAGGAGTTTTTCAGACTAAACTCAGGGGGGACCAATCGGCAGCCCTGGTGTGGGAAACGCATAAAGCGTTCATTAGAGGCCAACTAATCGCCTTAGGTACTAGGAAAAAAAAGGTCCAACAAAGAGAAATAGACAATCTACTGGGGCATATCGCTAAATTAGAGTACTCCACTAAACTCAAGCAATGTAAAGAGAACCTTGATAAGTTGACGTCACTTAGAAAGGAATTAAATTTATGCTTGAAATCCAGATTTAACAAAAGATGTCTCCACCTCAAACATATAGTGTTCGCCCAAGGAAACAGGGGCAGTAAATATATGTCGTCATTGATAAAAAAAAATCCTGCGCAAAAAATCAGATAGATGCGATAAAGACCCGCACGGGAACGAAGGCTACTTCCTCCACTGATATTGCGGCGGAGTTGCAGCACTTCTATTCCCAGCTATATAATTTGCGACCCCAGAGGAAACAGGAGGAAATCATAAGAGCCAATGACCAGATAACAAACTTTCTACAAAAACTTAATCTCCCCTGTCTAGAGACAGAATCAGCCAATACACTGTTAGCCCCGATAACAGAAGAGGAGGTAAACGAGACTCTCGATTCCTCTCCCCCCGGAAAGAGCCCCGGCCCGGACGGCCTTCCTCTCATTTATTATAAATCCCTGCGCCCCGTCCTTATCCTGCGACTAACTGAAATGTTTAATAACCTCATGAAAGGCGGTAATCTCCCAAAACAGGCTCAAGAAGCCCACATCACGCTGATTCACAAAGAGGGCAAAGACCCGGAGATGTGCGGCAGTTACAGGCCCATCTCTTTGATAAACTTGGATGTGAAGTTGTGGGCAAAGTTACTCGCCAAGAGAATAGAGAACTATGTCCCACTCCTGGTTAATAGAGAGCAGGTGGGCTTCGTGAGGGGCCGAGAGGGAAGGGACAATTGTACGCGTATTCTCCATGCAATCCAGTTTGCCAATGTCAAAAAAACCCCACTCGCTCTGGTAAGTACCGATGCCGAAAAGGCTTTCGACAGAGTTGACTGGGGGTATATGAGATCTGTCCTATTGCATTTCAACTTCCCTCTCCCCTTCGTCGAAGCCATCTTTACCTTGTATGCAGAGCCCCATGCCAGGTTAAAAATTAACAACATCCTCTCCCCCCCCTTTGAGATAAGTAATGGCACACGCCAGGGGTGTCCGTTGTCCCCCTCCCTGTTTATATTGGCCCTGGAGCCTCTTCTTCAGTATGTGAGATTGGACCGGGAGATACGAGGACTAAAAGTCGGAGACTGTGTTCTGTCTGCGACAGCGTTCGCAGACGATGTCATCTTTATAATCTCAAATCCAGAGAGAGGACTTCCTAGACTGATTACCTGTTTAGAGCAATTCGGAGCACTCTCGAATTTCAAAATTAATTTCAACAAATCTACCGTCCTGAGCGTTGCGATCCCAAAAGCTAGATACGAGAGCTTGGTGGCAGACTCCCCGTTCTCCTGGTCCAACTCATCAATAACCTTTCTAGGCGTAAAACTGACTAGGAGGATAGAGGACCTTTACGCTGCAAATTTCCCCCCGCTGTTAGCTAAGATAAAGACCCTACTCCAGAACTATGACGTCCCTTATATCTCCTGGTTCGGGAGGAAAAACCTTATAAAGACCTATATACTTCCGATTGTCTTATATCAGATCAGATCCCTCCCAATCCACCTTCCCCCGAGCTTCTTTAACACTCTACGATCATGGTTCATAAAGTTCATTTGGAGGCGGAGGAGCCCCAGGTTGGCGTATATCCTCCTGATTAAGAGAAGAGAAGAGGGGGGAATAGGAATGCCGAATATACACGATTACTATATAGCCACCCACATTAGTAATTGGCAGAGACTTACTTTACCCGGAGAGGATCCTCTCCTATATCAGATAATAACGGATTTGCATGGGTCCTCTGCAATAGAAGACTTGTGGTTCACTAATAGGACCATATATAGAAGTAAAAAGTTTAACCCCTTGCTGAGAGGACCTAGCGAGGCATGGGACTTGCGGAGGGAGACGCTGGCGCCTGTGCCCTCCCCGATCACTCCCATAAGCTCTCTCCCAGCCCTCTTCGGACTACCTTCGGACCCCTGTACAGGGAGACTGTGGATGACACTCAGAAATAAACCTCTCTGTGAGCTTCAGGCTATGAGACACCTGGACCCGAGAGAGATAGTGGAGTCCTTGCTGCCCGGCCGGCCCCTGACGTTCCTCCAACAGGCCCAGATGGAAGGGGTAATTAGGAAATTTAATAAGATGTTTGTCTCTACCAGACCCCTCACCGCCTTTGAGAGGGCAGTGAAAGGAAGCAAATCATGCAGCAAGAAAATTGTGTTCATCCGCAAATCCTGCTCCCCTCCCTTACCAAATGCAAAGCCAGCCTTCCTGTACTCATGGGAAAAAGAGCTACACATCACACTGATATCTCAAGAGATACACATAATCTTAAAATTTGCTTATGGACTTTCCCCCTGCATAACATCACAGGAAGCCCATTATAAACTTCTTGCCAGGTGGTATAGGACCCCCCAGTGGCTTGCTGACCACAAACTTTCACCCTGTAGCAAATGTTGGAGGTGTGAGGGAGACACAGGTACTTTCTTACACATCTGGTGGAGCTGCCCGATACTGAGTACCTTTTGGCAAGAGATTACAGAGTCACTTCGAAAAATAGATCCAAACTTCACACTCTCACCTGAGGTTCTGTTTCTGTGGAGGCCCACGGGTAGCTTTAACCCCCTCAAGCAAAAATTACTGGCACAAGCGATTGATGCCGCCAAGGCACTTATTCCGCTTCTATGGCTGAAAAAGAATCCCCCCCTCCTGAGTCAATGGAGGGATAGAATGGATCTGACATATAATCTGGAGGAACTTTCCGGATGGGCCACCGGCTCACATGAAAAATTTGTAGAGGCCTGGGGTCCCTGGAGAGAGATTCGTGACCTGATAGGCTCCTGATCACCCTCGGGAACTGGAGGGGCTTGGCTGCGCTGTGCTTGAGATAACAGGGAGACGTGGGGGGTCCTCGACCTGAAGCACAGTTCTGTGTCGGGTCCTTGCCCACCCACGCTTTAAACAGATAGGCTCTCGGGGCACTTTCCCCAATCTTACCTGGACCCCCTTTCCCTTTTCCTTTACCCCCCCCCCCCCACTCCCACCCCTCCCAGTAATCGTTGTGTGTTTCCCCCTGTCTTTTTGTGTCTCGTTGTCAGTAGGGGGATGCCGCACGAAGCTAGACTGATTTTTGGTTTTCTACAGAGACTACCGTTTAATGTGCGGCATTGCTCCTGCCAGGACTACATGTGATATGATTCATGCTTTGGACAAGTTGTTTTTGTATACTTACTTGTTTAAAATACAATAAAAATTTGGATTTTGAAAAAAATAAATAAAAAATGCCAAAATTCAAATCATGGCATTTTGCTGACCCTGTGTGTGAAAGTGGCCTTAGTGTGCATATCTTCAGACATGTACTAAGAATTGGTGAGGCTCCAAGCATTGTACACTAGAAGGAAGCAACTGGGGGCCATTTGCCTCTGAATGTTAGATGAAAGCTAAAAACTAGTAATGTTTTATAATTCAATCTGTATTTGTAATTAGAGGGAACCTGTGAGGTCCTATGAGCCCCATAAACTAAGGTAATGGTCTCACAGGACAGGGGTCTGGGGTCCAGGGATTGGACTCACATACTCACCTGCCTCCCTGCTTCCTGTGTTGGCCCATAAAGCCAATACTCACTCCATTGAGTGTACCCTCCATTTAATTGCCTGTGTATGCACCCACTGACCTCTAGTTATGGGCAGTATGTCGGCACACATGCACTAAAGTGCAGGAACCACTTCATGGCCCGGGCGCTGGCGTTACGGGCGGTCAGTGAGGTAACAGAGAATCTAAACTCACAGAAAGGATTCCACACTCTTTATTATTAATCTGAAACTCTGCATTTCATCTTGTATGCAGTCATGAAAGCCTTTATGTTTACTCTTTTTCTTTGTATCCTATTACAGGATGAGGCTTTAGCAAAAAGAGGAAATTAAGCAAAAGAGTTAGGTGACAACTTTTTCCTGAACAATATTGTAAGTTTTTTGAAGGATGAGTTGTAGTTTTCAATGGTGCTATTTACTGTACCATATAATGTACTGAAAAACCTTTTAAAAATTCTAAGTGGAGTAAAATGAAAAAACAAAACAAAACATATTCTGCCCTTTTTCAGTGCGTCTTGTTTCTACGGCGCACAAACTGCAGCAAAAACGACATGATAACTTTATTCTATGGGTCAGTACGATTGCTACGATACCAAGCTTGTAGAGTTGTTTTTTTTTTTACTGTACTCCTCTTTTTTTCAAAGACATTTAATTTTTTTCAATTATTTTCTGCCGTCATTTTTTTCGCGCAACAACTTTTTAATTTTTCCATCGATGTAGTTGAGCGATGGCTCATTTTTTGCGGGATATCCTTAAGTTTCTGTTAGTACTTATTTGGAATACATACGACGTTTCGATCGCTTTTTATTGCATTTTTTCTGGGAGACAGGGTGACTGAAAAAGTTCATTTCTAGCGTTCTTTATTTTTTTTTCGGACGATGTTCACTGTGCAGGGTAAATAATGTGCTACTTTGATAGATCGGACTTCTATGGACGCGGTAATACCAAATATGTATTTTTATTTTTTTATTTAGATTTTTTTAATTATAGATATGGCAAAAGGGGGGGATTTAAACTTTTATTACTTTTTTTTACAACTAAAAAAACTTTATTGATCTTTTTTTTTAACTTTACATTCTTTACTAGGGATGAGCGAGTATACTCACTAAGGCACTACTCGCTCGAGTAATGTGCCTTAGCCAAGTATCTCCCTGCTCGTCCCTAAAGATTCGGGGGCCGGCGCGGGGCGGGGAGCTGCGGGGGAGAGCCGGGAGGAACGGAGGGGAGATCACTCTCTCCCTCTCTCCCGCTGGCTCTCCCCTGCTCCCCGCCGCAACTCACCTGTCAGCTGCGGCGGCCCCCGAATCTTTAGGGACGAGCAGGGCGATACTCGGCTAAGGCACATTACTCGAGCGAGTAGTGCCTTAGCGAGTATACTCGCTCATCCCTATTCTGTACACTTTACATGGGGGACTACAATATGCAATGCTTTGATCGCTCCTGCAGTATAACGTAATGCTATAGCATTACGTCATACTGCATTCTGACAGGCAGCCTATCAAGCCACCCCATGGCCTTTCAGAAAGCCCCCGGCTGCCATGACACCTGCACGGTTCCCCCGATCTCACCGCGGGGGGGGCCATGCGGGACCCCCGAACGATTTAAATGCCGCTGTCAGAACTGACAGCGGCATATTGCCCGCGGGTGTCAGCTGTAATAGACAGCTGACGCCTGCGCTGTATGAAGAGAGGTTGCCTCGCAACCGCTCTTCATACATACCCCGACGCTCCAGGATGTAAATGTACGTCCTGGAGCTGGAAGAGGTTAATTCTATGGGGAACCTTTAGAGCTCATTCCCACGGGCGCATTTAGTTTCGGTTTGTGAGTATTCACAGAAGAAACTGTTGCGTTTTGCTTTTTTATGCACTCGTGAGTACTGTGTGGCTTTTCACATGCGCAAAAAAATACAATAAGCTCCATTTATTTCCAGCGTAAATATGCTAGGAGTACGCATTTACCATTTATATTCTCTGAGTGTATCCGCGGCCCGTTGACTTTAACAGACAAAATAGGATATGCTGCGTTTTTTTTTCACGCTCGTAAATATGTCCTTGAAAAACGCAGGTCTGAATGTCCAAATGTAAATCACTAGGGACTAAGTGCTTCGTATTATACAGATAAAAGATATGCCCAAAATACAGAGGATATTTACATCTGTGTTAATAGTTTAGTGTAACCTTCAGTAAAGGCCCATTTAGACACAACGATTATCGCACAAAAATCGCTCAAAGCCGTCTTTTGAGCGATAATCTTTGTGTGTAACTGCGCTGACATCGTACAGTTTTCGTTAAGCCGTCGCTCTTCATTGTCTTTCAGCATGCTAATGAGCCTTATCAGGGACTCACAGCGGGATACAGCTGATATTATTGTTTCAGCTGTATCTCGCTCCCTGATGACAGGCTGGGAATGAAGAACTCTGCTGACCAGCTCTGTTCTCCATACCCGGCATGGAGCGCTTGGCTGTATAACAGATTCTCCCTTGCCCTTGAGCGGAAATCAACAGATTTTCCACTCACAAGGGAGAATCGCAGCATGTTCTATTCATCGCGGAAAATCGAACGGACGGCTTCCATTGCAGTCAATATAAGCTGTCCGTCCCTCGATACTCTGCACTGTGAATACAGTGGAAGTATCATGGGAATCTGCGTCACAACTTAGCGCAGCCACGTCACGTCCCGCACTGTGCTGGCGTGCCGATTCGCTGACCAAGGCATTCGCCGCGGATCCAGAGAGGTGAGTATGGGGTCTCTGGTGGGTACAAGGTCTGATTCTGCTCCGATATATCATAGTCGAAATCTGACCCGGTCGTAGGCATGAGCCCATAGTCCGTCTTTGTAACTTTTTTATTCTTTTTTCCAACATTTCTTAAAATCCTTCCAATACGATAACAATCTGCAGTGTAATAACTGTTTTATTAGGGTTGTCAGCCATTTCTTTGGTAGCAGGCTGTAAAGTTACTTTTTATGCTATGAGTCTGTTTGTCGGAGCAAATTGCTCATCATGAAATATAGTTTATATGAAAGAGGCCAAGAAAGAAGGAAGGAAGCTAGAAGAAGAAAGAGAGAAAGAGAAAAAAGGCAGGAGGAAAGGGCCTAAACAAATGTGCATATATATTTATGGGTTCGGGAAGCGGGTGGATGTGCTTGCGTCAGTTGGGAGGCATATTGAGGAGATTCTGGAAGGTCCTGCTCAGTGCGTTGTTCTCACTCTAAACCGGACCTTTTGATGCACGTAAAAAACAGGTAAAAATTGCATGTGAATATTGCAAAAATGCATTAAAAATGCATGAAATTGAACACATTTTTCAGAACTGTTAATAAACGCCCGTATGCATGCAGCCTGAGGAGCAGGCCGTTGAGTTCGAAACCCCTCTTCACTAGGATTGTTATGATCTGTTTTAAACAAGATGCAATAAAGACTTTTGTTCTTACCCCAACCGGGAGCAGTGAGAGGTCATCTGGTTTTCCTGACGAGCACTCATGGCAGCGAAGCGCGTCACCGGCTCTCATTGTCCAACTTCCCTGAAGGTCTCCATACATCTAAGTATAGTTCTTAAAGGGGTTGTCTCGCGGCAGCAAGTGGGGTTATACACTTCTGTATGGCCATATTAATGCACTTTGTAATATACATCGTGCATTAAATATGAGCCATACAGAAGTTATTCACTTACCTGCTCCGTTGCTAGCGTCCCCGTCGCCATGGTTCCGTCTAATTTCGGTGTCTTCTTGCCTTTTTAGACGCGCTTGCGCAGATCCATCTTCTCCCTTCTTCTCCCTTCGGCTCCGCTCGGCAGCATCGGCATTTTGGCTCCGCCCCCTTGTACGCATCATCGCGTAGCTCCGCCCCCGTCACGTGCCGATTCCAGCCAATCAGGAGGCTGGAACCGGCACACATCATGGGGCGGAGCTACGCGATGATGCATACAAGGGGGCGGAGCCAAAATGCCGATGCTGCCGAGCGGAGCCGAAGGGAGAAGAAGGGAGAAGACGGATCTGCGCAAGCACGTCTAAAAAGGCAAGAAGACACCGAAATTAGACGGAACCATGGCGACGGGGACGCTAGCAACGGAGCAGGTAAGTGAATAACTTCTGTATGGCTCATATTTAATGCACGATGTATATTACAAAGTGCATTAATATGGCCATACAGAAGTGTATAACCCCACTTGCTGCCGCGAGACAACCCCTTTAATAATACCAGAAAAAATGATCAGCGTCACCAGATATCATTATTTATGTAAATGTTCCCTATCGGTCATTATATGGAATGTACATTATATATTCATGCTTGTTACTGAGAGAAACTGCAATCATAACGTTCAAAAATAACCATCTTGGGTTTTGGGTTCCTGCAGGGTGCAATACAGGAATCTGGACTTGTGCCGAACGGAGCATGTACCACGGTAAGGACACCACTACACGGTGAAGCTTTGAGTTTTTCTGATATTATAGATGTTCTTTGACTTTGTAGGCAGAAGAGATTGAGGTTATATCTCCTTTGTAAAGGCAGTAATATAGAGTTCACTAGACTGGATTTCCTCTCCTGCTCAGCTAGAAGCAACAGCACCAGATCACTGAATGGATACAATGATGGAAAAAATAAAAAATAGTTTTACAATAAGCACAACGCATCAGGGACTTGTGGTCATATAAAAGTGCAGGAAATGTGTTGTTTTTCATTTCTTATCTAATTACAGTTTTTTAGTAATAATTACAGGTTTTCCAGGTTCTTTATCTTTGTTCTGCTCTCCATACGGATGAATAATAAACTATCCTACACTTCTTCATCCCAGATCTCTGGGAGCCTTCAATAAGCCAAGTCTGACGTGGCAACCCATCTTCAGCGATCATGGTGGTGTTGGGGGCGATGGAGTGACAGAAGGAGCCCCTTATGACTTAGATGCTGCAAGCCACATTGACCGCGGCATAGAAGTGGTTAGGCAGTCACAATCAGAGCCAGCTATTGTGGGCCGGTGTAAGCTGTTGAACACAGCCCACTCCATTACGCTCAAGCTGGAGCCACAAAGTACATTTACATTATGTCGGTCATGAAGGATTTACAGTCACTGATTTATTGGAGGGATTGAGAATTGACAAAAAGCTTGATACCAAGCTTGTAGAGTTTTTTTTTTTACTATACTTTTTTTTTTTTTCAAAGACATTAAATTTTTTTCAATTATTTTCTGCCTTCATTTTTTGCGCGCAATAACTTTTTAATTTTTCCGTCGATGTAGTTGAGCGATGGCTCATTTTTTGCGGGATATCCCGTAGTTTCTGTTAGTACTGATTTGGAATACATACGGCTTTTCGATCGCTTTTTATTGTTTTTTTTTTAGGGAGACAGGGTGACTGAAAAGTTCATTTCTGGCGTTCTTTATTTTTTTTCCGGACGACGTTCACCGTGCGGGGTAACTAATGGCTACTTTGATAGATCGGACTTTTATGGACGCGGTGATACCAAATATATATTTTTATTCTTTTATTTAGATTTTTTAATTATAGATATGGCAAAAGGGGGGGGGGGATTTAAACTTTTATTATTTTTTTTACAACTAAAAAATCTTTATTGATCTTTTTTTTTTAACTTTACATTCTTTACACTTTACATGGGGGACTACAATATGCGATGCTTTGATCGCTCCTGCAGTATGACATAATGTTATAGCATTGCATCATCCTGCATTCTGACAGGCAGCCTATCAAGCCACCCCATGGGGATGGCTTGATAGGTAGTCTCTCAAGGCAGCCCAGGGGCCTTTCAGAAAGCCCCCAGCTGCCATGACACCTGCATGAATCCCCCGATCTTACCGCAGGGGGGCCATGCAGGACCCCCGAACGATTTAAATGCCGCTGTCAGAACTGTATAGACAGCTGACGCCGGCACTGTATGAAGAGAGGTCGCCTCGCGGCCTCTCTTCATACATACCCCAACGCTCGAGGATGTAAATGTACGTCCTGGAGCGGGAAGAGGTTAATTCTATGGGGAACCTTTGGAGCTCATTCCCACGGGTGCATTTAGTTTCGGTTTGTGAATACACAGAGTATTCACAGAAGAAACTGTTGCGTTTTGCTTTTTTATGCACTCATGAGTACTGTGTGTTTTCACATGCGCAAAAAAATGTACTCCTTGCATATTTCCAGCGTAAATATGCTAGGAGTACGCATTTATCATTTATATTCTCTGAGTGTATCCGCGGCCCGTTGACTTTAACAGTAGAGATGAGCGAACGTACTCGTCCGAGCTTGATACTCGTTCGAGATGCTCGTTACTCGAGGCGAGCACCACGCGATGTTCGAGTTACTTTCACTTTCATCTCTGAGACATTAGCATGCTTTTCTGGCCAATTGAAAGACAGGGAAGGCATTACAACTTCCCCCTGTGACGTTCAAGCCCTATACCACCCCCCTGCAGTGAGTGGCTGGCGAGATCAGGTGTCACCCGAGTATTTAAATCGGCCCCTCCCGCGGCTCGCCACAGATGCATTCTGACATAGATCAGGGAAAGTGCTGCTGATGCTGGAGCTGCTATAGGGAGAGTGTTAGGAGTTATTTTAGGCTTGAAGAACCCCAACGGTCCTTCTTAGGGCCACATCTGACCGTGTGCAGTACTGTTGAGGCTGCTTTTCGCAGTGTTGCACATTTTTTTTTTTTCCGGCCGTGCAGAGCATTGCGTCCTCAGTCTGCAGTCATTGTACATAGTATAGGGCCAGTACTGGTGAGGCAGGGACAGTGGGAAAGGTGAAAGAGATATACTGTCTATATAGGCAGTGGGCTTTTTCAAACAAATTTGGGAAAAAAACTATATTTGGGCTGCCTGTGACCGTCCTCAGTGTACTGCGTGTCTGCTGGGGGTAGTAGTCCTAATTAATACGCAGCTAAGCGTTACAGCAGGCTTGTGCAAAAGTGTTTCCGTTACATCACCGCCGTCATCCTGTCCACATTGTTACAGTATACATATATACGCTGCCTACAGTATCTGTGTACTGTCTCAGCTCTGCCGTTCAAAAAATAGAAGCAAAATACTTAAGGCCTACTAGTGGCGTCTGGCCACTTGACTGCTTCTGCGCTGTGAATTCCACTATCTCAGTCCTACGCACCTATGTCTCACTGCAGGCATGCGCAAAAGTGTTTCCTGGCTCTGCGGTGCCCGTTACATCACCGCCGTCATCCTGTCCACATTGAAACAGTATACATATATACGTTGTTTACAGTATCTGTGTACTGTCTCAGCTCTGCCGTTCAAAAAATAGAAGCAAAATACTTAAGGCCTACTAGTGGCGTCTGGCCACTTGACTGCTTCTGCGCTGTGAATTCCACTATCTCAGTCCTACGCACCTACATCTCACTGCAGGCGTGCGCAAAAGTGTTTCGTGGCTCTGCGGTGCCCGTTACATCACCGTCATCATCCTGTCCACATTGAAACAGTATACATATATACGTAGTTTACAGTATCTGTCTACTGTCTCAGCTCTGCCGTTCAAAAAATAGAAGCAAAATACTTAAGGCCTACTAGTGGCGTCTGGCCACTTGACTGCTTCTGCGCTGTGAATTCCACTATCTCAGTCCTACGCACCTATGTCTCACTGCAGGCATGCGCAAAAGTGTTTCCTGGCTCTGCGGTGCCCGTTACATCAACGCCGTCATCCTGTCCACATTGAAACAGTATACATATATACGTTGTTTACAGTATCTGTCTACTGTCTCAGCTCTGCCGTTCAAAAAATAGAAGCAAAATACTTAAGGCCTACTAGTGGCGTCTGGCCACTTGACTGCTTCTGCGCTGTGAATTCCACTATCTCAGTCATACGCACCTACGTCTCACTGCAGGCATGCGCAAAATTCTTCCTGGCTCTGCTGTGCGTTCCGTAAGCGAAGTCAGCTTCCAACCACAGGCCAATAAGTGGCACATTTTATTACAGCGTTCTGTTTCTGCTCTACTCGTAATACACCATGCTGAGGGGTAGGGGTAGGCCCAGAGGACGTGGACGCGGGCGAGGACGCGGAGGCCCAAGTCAGGGTGTGGGCACAGGCCGAGCTCCTGATCCAGGTGTATCGCAGCCGACTGCTGCAGGATTACGAGAGAGGCACGTTTCTGGCGTCCCCAGATTAATCTCACAATTAATGGGTCCACGCGGTAGACCTTTATTAGAAAATGAGCAGTGTGAGCAGGTCCTGTCATGGATGGCAGAAAGTGCATCCAGCAATCTATCGACCACAGAGAGTTCTACGCCGTCCACTGCTGCAACTCTGAATTCTCTGGCTGCTGCTCCTCCTTCCTCCCAGCCTCCTCACTCCATGAAAATGAGACATTCTGAGGAGCGGGCAGACTCCCAGGAACTGTTCTCGGGCCCCTGTCCAGAATGGGCAGCAATGGTTCCTCTCCCACCGGAGGAGTTTGTCGTGACCGATGCCCAACCTGTGGAAAGTTCCCGGGGTCCGGGGGATGAGGCTGGGGACTTCCGGCAACTGTCTCAACAGCTTTCAGTGGGTGAGGAGGACGATGACGATGAGACACAGTTGTCTATCACTCAGGTAGTAGTAATTGCAGTAAGTCCAAGGGAGGAGCGCACAGAGGATTCGGAGGAAGAGCAGCAGGACGATGAGGTGACTGACCCCACCTGGTTTGCTAAGCCTACTGAGGACAGGTCTTTAGAGGGGGGAGGCAAGTGCAGCAGCAGGACAGGTTGGAAGAGGCAGTGCGGTGGCCAGGGGTAGAGGCAGGGCCAGACCGAATAATCCACCAACTGTTTTCCAAAGCGCCCCCTGGCGCCATGCCACCCTGCAGAGGCCGAGGTGCTCAAAGGTCTGGCAGTTTTTCACTGAGAGTGCAGACGACCGACGAACAGTGGTGTGCAACCTTTGTCGCGCCAAGATCAGCCGGGGAGCCACCACCACCAGCCTCACCACCACCAGCATGCGCAGGCATATGATGGCCAAGCACCCCACAAGGTGGGACGATGCCCGTTCACCGCCTCCGGTTTGCACCACTGCCTCTCCCCCTGTGCCCCAACCTGCCACTGAGATCCAACACCCCTCTCAGGACACAGGCACTACCGTCTCCTGGCCTGCACCCACACCCTCACCTTTGCTGTCCTCGGCTCCATCCAGCAATGTCTCTCAGCGCAGCGTCCAGCCGTCGCTAGCGCAAGTGTTTGAGCGCAAGCGCAAGTACGCCGCCACGTGCACATAGCCAAATTGATCAGCCTGGAGATGCTGCCGTATAGGCTTGTGGAAACGGAGGCTTTCAAAAGCATAATGGCAGCGGCCCCGCGCTACTCGGTTCCCAGTCGCCACTACTTTTCCCGATGTGCCGTCCCAGCCCTGCACGACCACGTCTCCCGCAACATTGTACGCGCCCTCACCAACGCGGTTACTGCCAAAGTCCACTTAACAACGGACACGTGGACAAGCACAGGCGGGCAGGGCCACTATATCTCCCTGACAGCACACTGGGTGAATTTAGTGGAGGCTGGGACAGAGTCAGAACCTGGGACCGCTCACGTCCTACCCACCCCCAGAATTGCGGGCCCCAGCTCGGTGCTGGTATCTGCGGCGGTGTATGCTTCCTCCACTAAACCACCCTCCTCCTCCAACGCAACCTCTGTCTTGCAATCAAAATGTGTCAGCAGCAGCACGTCGCCAGCAGTCGGTGTTGCGCGGCGTGGCAGCACAGCTGTGGGCAAGCGTCAGCAGGCCGTGCTGAAACTACTCAGCTTAGGAGATAAGAGGCACACGGCCCACGAACTGCTGCAGGGTCTGACAGAGCAGACCGACCGCTGGCTTGCGCCACTGAGCCTCCAACCGGGCATGGTCGTGTGTGACAACGGCCGTAAATTGGTGGCGGCTCGGCAGCTCGGCAGCCTCACGCACGTGCCATGCCTGGCCCATGTCTTTAATTTGGTGGTTCAGCTCTTTCTGAAAAGCTACTCACACTTGTCAGACCTGCTCGGAAAGGTGCGCCGGGTCAGTGCACATTTCCGCAAGTCCAAGACGGACGCTGCCACCCTGCGGACCCTGCAACATCGGTTTAATCTGCCAGTGCACTGACTGCTGTGCGACGTGCCCACATGGTGGAACTCTACGCTCCACATGTTGGCCAGACTCTATGAGCAGCGTAGAGCTATAGTGGAATACCAACTCCAACATGGGCGGCATAGTGGGAGTCAGCCTCCTCAATTCTTTACAGAAGAGTGGGCCTGGTTGGCAGACATCTGCCAGGTCCTTGGAAACTTTGAGGAGTCTACCCAGATGGTGAGCGGGGATGCTGCAATCATTAGCATCACCATTCCTCTGCTATGCCTCTTGAGAAGATCCCTGCAAAGCATAAAGGCAGACGCTTTGCGCTCGGAAACGGAGGCGAGTGAAGACAGTATGTCGCTGGATAGTCAGAGCACCCTCATGTCTATATCTCAGCGCGTTGAGGAGGAGGAGGGGCAAGAGACAGCTTGGCCCACTGCTGAGGGTACCCATGCTGCTTGCCTGTCATCCTTTCAGCGTGTATGGCCTGAGGAGGAGGAGGAGGATCCTGAAAGTGATCTTCCTAGTGAGGACAGCCATGTGTTGCATACAGGTACCCTGGCACACATGGCTGACTTCATGTTAGGATGCCTTTCTCGTGACCCTCGCGTTACACGCATTCTGGCCACTATGGATTACTGGGTGTACACACTGCTCGACCCACGGTATAAGGAGAACCTTTCCACTCTCATACCCGAAGAGGAAAGGGGTTCGAGAGTGATGCTATACCAAAGGACCCTGGCGGACAAACTGATGGTAACATTCCCATCCGACAGCGCTAGTGGCCGAAGGCGCAGTTCCGAGGGCCAGGTAGCAGGGGAGGCACGGAGATCAGGCAGCATGTACAGCGCAGGCAGAGGAACACTCTCCAAGGCCTTTTCCAGCTTTATGGCTCCCCAGCAAGACTGTGTCAGCTCCCCAGTCAAGGCTGAGTCGGCGGGAGCACTGTAAAAGGATGGTGAGGGAGTACGTAGCCGATCGCACGACCGTCCTCGGTGACGCCTCTGCCCCCTACAACTACTGGGTGTCGAAGCTGGACACGTGGCCTGAACTCGCGCTGTATGCCCTGGAGGTGCTTGCTTGTCCTGCGGCTAGCGTCTTGTCAGAGAGGGTGTTTAGTGCGGCTGGGGGAATCATCACGGATAAGCGTACCCGCCTGTCAACCGACAGTGCCAACAGGCTTACACTCATAAAGATAAACAAAGCCTGGATTTCCCCAGACTTCTCTTCTCCACCAGCGAACAGCAGCGATACCTAAACAATACGTAGGCTGCACCTGCGGATGGAAGCATCGTTCTCTATCACCATCAAAAACGGGGACCTTTTAGCTTCATCAATCTGTGTATTATATTCATCCTCCTCCTCCTGCTCCTCCTCCTGAAACCTCACGTAATCACGCCGAACGGGCAATTTTTCTTAGGCCCACAAGGCTCAGTCATATAACTCTTGTAAACAATGTTTATACGTTTCAATGCTTATTAAAGCGTTGAAACTTGCACCTGAACCAATCTTTATTTTAACTGGGCTGCCTACAGGCCTAGTTGCAAATTAAGCCACATTAACCAAAGCGATTAATGGGTTTCACCTGCTCTCTTGGTTGGGCATGGGCAATTTTTCTGAGGTACATTAGTACTGTTGGTACACCAATTTTTTTGGGCCCTCGCCTACAGTGTAATCCTAGTAATTTTTAGCCCACCTGCATTAAACCTGACATTACCTCAGCTGTGCTGGGCACTGCAATGGGATATGTTTATGTTCCGCCGGTGGCTTCCTGGGACCCACCCATGCTGTCGGTCCACACGGAGTTGTAACTGCATGTGTCCACTTCTAAAGAACCCCAGTCTGACTGGGGCATGCAGTGTGGGCCGAAGCCCACCTGCATTTAATCTGACGTTAGCTCTGCTTTCCAGGGCACTGCAATGGGATATATTTATGTACAGCCGGTGGGTTCCAGGGAGCCACCCATGCTGTGGGTGCAAACGGAATTCCCATTGCGGAGTTGTACCTGCCTGTGACTATTTATAAAAAACCCCGGTCTGACTGGGGCATGCAGACACCTTGACAGAATGAATAGTGTGTGGCACATAGGTTCCCCATTGCTATGCCCACGTGTGCAGCTCCTGATGGCGGTGGCACAGGATTATATTTCTCATTGCTTCTGTACAGCATTGTGGGCTATCGCCCTGCCCCTTTTAAAGAGGGTCGCTGCCTAGCTGTGCCAACCCTCTGCAGTGTGTGCCTGCGGTTCCTCCTCATGTCAGACGCACTTATAAATAGACATGAGGGTGGTGTGGCATGAGGGCAGCTGAAGGCTGCGCAGGGACACTTTGGTGTGCGCTGTGGACACTGGGTTGTGCGGGGGGGGGGGGGGGGGGGGTTGGGCAGCATGTAACCCAGGAGAAGTGACAGTGGAGTGTCATGCAGGCAGTCATTGTGCTTTGTTGGAAGTAGTGTGGTGCTTAGCTAAGGTATGCATTGCTAATGAGGGCTTTTCAGAAGTAAAAATTGTTGGGAGGGGAGGGCCCACTCTTGCCGCTATTGTGGCTTAATAGTGGGACCTGGGAACTTGAGATGCAGCCCAACATGTAGCCCCTCGCCTGCCCTATCTGTTGCTGTGTCGTTCCCATCACTTTCTTGAATTGCCCAGATTTTCACAAATGGAAACCTTAGCGAGCATCGGCGAAATACAAAAATGCTCGAGTCGCCCATTGACTTCAATGGGGTTTGTTACTCGAAACAAACCCTCAAGCATCGCAAAATTTTCGTCCCGAATAACGAGTACCCGAGCATTTTGGTGCACTGCTCGCTCATCTCTATTTAACAGACAAAATAGGATATGCTGCGTTTTTTTACACGCTCGTAAATATGTCCTTGAAAAAAGCAGGTCTGAATGTCCAAATGTAAATGTAGGGACTAAGTGCTTCGTATTGTACAGGTAAAAGATATGCCTGAAATATAGAGGATATTTACATCTGTGTTAATACTTTAGTATAACCTTCAGTAAAGGCCCATTTAGACACAACGATTATCGCACAAAAATCGCTCAAAGCCGTCTTTTGAGTGATAATCGTTGTGTGTAACTGCACTAACATCGTACAGTTTTCGTTAAGCTGTCGCTCATCATTGTCTTTCAGCATGCTAATGAGCCTTTTCAGGGATCCACAGCAGGATACAACTGATACTATTGTTTCAGCTGTATCTCGCTCCCTGATGACAGGCTGGGAATGAAGAACGCAGCTGTCCAGCTCTGTTCTCCATACCCGGCATGGAGCGCTCGGCTGTATAACAGATTCTCCCTTGCCCTTGAGCGGAAATCAACAGATTTTCCACTCACAGGGGAGAATCGCAGCATGTTCTATTCATCGCGGAAAATCGAACGGACGGCTTCCATTGCAGTCAATATAAGCTGTCCGTCCCTCGATACTCTGCACTGTGAATACAGTGGAAGTATCATGGGAATCTGCGTCACAACTTAGCACAGCCACGTCACGTCCCGCACTGTGCTGGCGTGCCGATTCGCTGACCAAGGCATTCGCCCTGGATCCAGAGAGGTGAGTATGGGGTCTCTGGTGGGTGCCAGGTCTGATTCTGCTGCGATATATCGTAGTCAGAATCTGACCAGGCCGTGGGCAGGAGCCCATAGTCCGTCTTTGTAACCTTTTTATTCTTTTTTCCAACATTTCTTAAAATCCTTCCAATACGATAACAACCTGCGTGTAATAACAGTTTTATTAGGGTTGTCAGCCATTTCTTTGGTAGCAGGCTGTAAAGTTACTTTTTATGCTATGAGTCTGTTTGTCGGAGCAAATTGCTCATCATGAAATATATATATATATATACATATATATATATATATATATAAAGCTGAAAGCCCTCACTGACTCACTCACTGACTCACTCACTGACTCACTCACTGACTCACTCACTGACTCACTCACTGACTGACTCGCCAAAAGTTCTCCAACTTCCCGATGTCGTAGAAACATGAATTTTAGCACGGGCATAGATTATCTCCAAAGTAGGAAAAGTAATTGGGTCCCAACTCGATAATTCAATTGTAGCGCAAAAGAATTAGCGTCGAAATTTTACGTAGGTAATCTAAATCTCTCACTTCCCAATGTCATAGAAACTTAAAATTTGGCACGGGCATTGAATATGTCATAAATAGGAAAAGTTAATGGGTCCTAACTCTATTGTTCAATTCTATGCGCAAAAGAATTAGCGTCCAAATTTTACATACAGAATGTATTTTTCTCACATTCCGGTGTCATAGAAACGTGAAATTTGGCACGAGCATTGATTTTTTTTTCATCAATAAATTTTTATTATAATTATTATTATTGTTCACAAACAATGAAAGGATACATCTATGAGAAAAGACATTTGTAACAAGATTTGTAAAAATAGTAACATACGAAGTTGAGAGTCTCTTGAAGATGAAGAAAGTTCGTTGGAGAATGAACTGCTTTAGATTCTCCTTGTTGGTTTTTTTTTAGTCATGAACCTATAATATTTTTGGAGAAAAAGGGGAGGGAAAAAAAAAGGGGGGGGGTTGGGAGGGATGGGGGGGATGTGAGGGTAAGGCGATGAGGGGAGTTGCGGAGAGAGGGTAGGGGGAAATGGTATAACAGTAACAACATTAAACCAGGTCTACATTGGTTAGGTTTTACTTCTGGAATGGAAATAGAATAAGCCATGGGTTCCAAGAATTCTCGAATTTGGGTAAGCTATCATTGCGGAGGGCTAAGACGTATTCGTATAAACTATGTTCGGAGATTAGTTGAATTAACTCGTTCTCACTTGGCGGAATGACTGATCTCCATTTCCTGGCTATTAAAAGCTTTGCGCACAGGAGGATATGCCCTATTAGTTTCTTGCTATTGGGAGGGATTGGCCCTGGGTCTAGGAGAAGGAGTGCAGTTTTTGGAGTGAAGGGAACCTTCAGGCCTGTCACTTTGAGTATAAGGTCATAAGTGGATTTCCAGAAAGGGAGAATGTGGGGGCAGGCCCAAAAGATATGGATCAGGGAGCCTTGTTGATCGCACTTCCTCCAACAAAGGTTGTTGTTGGATAGGCCTCTCATGGCCAGGATAGATGGGGTGAAGTACCAACGTGTTATCAGCTTCTGGTGAGTTTCAATTAGGTTAGCGCTGTGAGAGGCTTGTCCTGACCATTTAAAGGCTTTAAGCCATGT
The DNA here is from genome assembly GCF_035609145.1 of Eleutherodactylus coqui. Lineage (NCBI taxonomy): Eukaryota > Metazoa > Chordata > Amphibia > Anura > Eleutherodactylidae > Eleutherodactylus > Eleutherodactylus coqui. The sequence continues at coordinate 271,326,099 of NC_089839.1, read as the reverse complement.
ATTAGTAGGGATTTTTTGGCAGAGGTCTTTCTCCCAGTTTAACAGATGGCTCTTACCCGCTGGCCTCAATGCACCAGTTAAGTTGTCATAAAACAGACGCGTATGCATTTTTGGAGAGCTGGAGCAGAGTGTTTTATATATTATCTCAGGTACTTTAAGCTCCCGTATTTGGAGATTGTGTAGAATGGAGCACACTTGCGAGTATTTGAGATAGTCTGAGTTGGTCAGCGAATAGTTTGTTTGTAGTATTTGAAAAGGTACAGGGCCTTGCGGGGAGAGAAAGTCTGATATGAAATGGATTCCTCTTTTGACCCAGGCGTGTAGCTGGAGATTAGGGACAAAATACTCTAGGATTCTAATAGGAATGTTCTTTAGGCTTCTGGTATTGTTTTTATCTGCGTTATGGAATAGGTTCTTCCAGGCTTCTATTGAAGTAAGCATGGGGGGTGACAAATTCGGAATCGCGAGGCGTGGCAAGAGTTTTGGGAGCGACCAGGCGGCCAGAAAAGCTATCAGCAAGCAGTTCAGTGGTCTTTGGAGGTTGTTTTCTGTTTCTATTGAGACCCAGCTAGCTTGTTGTGTTTGGCGAGTCCACGCTAGAGTTTGGCTTAGTGTTGTGGCCGTTCGGTAGGAGTCTAAATTGGGTAATCCGAGACCTCCCTGGTATCTGTTGAGGGAAAGGATGGAGAGAGCAATTCTCGGCTTTTTATCAAGCCAAATGAATTTGGATAATTGTCTTTGAAAACTTACTATGGTTTGTCTGGGAACTAATATTGGAAGAGTTCTAAAGTAGTGTAGTATTTTGGGCAAGATGAGCATTTTGTATATGTTTATACGTCCTAGCCAGGATAACGGGCGAGATCGGTAGGAGTCCAGCTCTTTTTGGATATTTGCGAGAAGAGGTGGATAGTTGACTGAAATTAAGTCCGTTGTTGGGAAGCACAAATTTATGCCTAAATATGGGATGCTTTTAGATTGCCACTGAAATGGGAATTCCCTTTCTATGTCAAGTTTAAGATCCTTGCTAACGTTCAAGCCCAGGATTTGGGATTTGGTTATGTTTAATTTGTAGTAGGATATTGAGGAGAATGTGGACAGAGTATTTTGGACTGTTCTCAGGGAAAGGGTTGGGTTTGTGAGTGTGAGTAAGATATCGTCCGCAAAGAGGCTGATTTTATGCTGACGGAGACCTGCGGTGATACCCTGAATGTCTGGGTGAGTTCTTATATGTTCCGCCAAGGGCTCCATTACCAAAGTAAATATTAGGGGTGATAAGGGGCAACCTTGGCGTGTTCCATTAGAGATAGTAAAGGGATTAGATAAGAGACCATCTACCAAGATTTTTGCTGATGGGAAGGAATAAAGGGCTTTGATAGCTTTGAAGATATATCCTGAAAAGCCAAATTTGTTTAATGTGGAGAAGGCGTACCCCCAATGTAGCCTATCAAATGCCTTCTCGGCGTCAAGGGCAACCAGGATTGAAGGGATTTTTGTAGATTCCGATTTATGTATAAGGTTTAGAATCCTTCTGGTCCCATCCAAGGCCTGTCTCCCTTTTGTAAAGCCCACCTGGTCGGAATGAACGATATCAGGCAAGATTTTGAGTAGTCTATCCGCCAGCACCTTAGCAAAAAGTTTTATGTCGCAGTTCAAAAGGGAGATAGGCCTAAAGTTGGCAGGTGATGTGGGGGCCTTGCCTGGTTTTGGAATTGTTATGACAGTGGCTTCCAACATTTCCTTGGGAAAAGAGCTTTGTTCTATGCCCTGATTGAAGGCCTGAGATATGTGTGGAGCCAGGGAAATGGAAAAAAGTTTATAATAATCATTAGAGAAGCCGTCCGGGCCTGGGGCTTTGTGGGGTTTAAGGGTTTTAATAGTGTTTATTATTTCTGTCGGGAGTATTTTGGTGTTAAGGGATGTGAGTTGGGATGGCGAGAGTGTTGGGAGATTTGTTTCTTTCAGAAAGTTTTCGATAGACTGGATAGTTGGTTGGGGTGTGTCTTTGTCATCTTTTAGATTGTAGAGATTGGAGTAATATTGGCGAAATGCTTCTGTGATTTGTGTGGGGTGAAAGAGTTTTGTTGAGGGATTGTGGGGGTCTATAATATATGGTATTTTGGATTTAGATACTTTTTTTTTGACCAAGTTAGCCAACATACGAGTGGGTTTGTTTTTGGAGGCGTATAAGGATGACCGAGAAGCTGTCATTTCTCTTTCATAATTGTCCATTAGGATGGATCTAAGGTTTTGTCTAGTAGCGAATAATTGTTTATGTAGTGAGTCTGATGGATTTTTATTTATTTGGCTTTCTATAGAAGAGAGTTGAGCTAAGATCTCGTCTAGTTGTCGGGATTTTTCCTTTTTGTGTTGGGCGCCGATCTTAATGAGCACCCCCCTGATAAAGGCCTTATGGGCGTTCCAGATGGTCAAGGGTGAAACATCCGGAGTGGTATTGTGGAGAAAATATTCTTCCAACGCCAATTTAACGTTGGTGTGGTATTTTGGGGATTTTAGTAGGAAAATATTGTTCCGCCAAGGTTTGGGTCTTTCTTTTTGTACCTCAAGAGAGACATTGATCGAGACAGGAGAATGATCAGACCAAGTGGCCGGGCCGATCTGGGCTTTTTCAACCAGAGGAAGAGTGGATCTGTTCACTAAGATCAAGTCGATTCTTGAAGAAGATTTATGTCTGGCTGAGTAGAAGGAGTACTCTTTAGATGAGGCGTTTAAACATCTAAACGTGTCGAATAGGGATTCTGTATGTAGCCAAGGGAGCAGGGAAGTTGTCGATCTCAGAGAGCCCCTTGTGGAGTCTAGGGAACTATCTGGGACAGCATTAAAATCTCCACATATAAATAGGAGACCCACTTCGCACCCTCTAGCTTTTTTTATTGTTTTATTTAAAAAACGAATTTGGGCTTGGTTTGGAGCATATAAATTTACTATCGTGAAGGGTTTGTTGTTTAATGAGCCAGATATAATGATATATCTGCCTTTGGGATCTATAACCTGTGAATTAACTTCTAGTTGTAATGAATCTTTAAAGGCGATTAAAACTCCTGCTTGTTTTCTAGGGGAGCAGGCTGAAAAAATTTTTGGATATTTTTTGTGGGAGAGTTTTGGAGAGGCGGAAGCCGCGAAGTGGGTCTCCTGCACACAAACAATATCGGCCCTAGAAGATAGAGCCTCCCTCCAAAGCAGAGATCTCTTAAATGGTGAATTTAGCCCATTTGCATTGATTGATACAATCTTAATTGACATTATTGAAACCCAAGAAGCTTTTGAGCCGGATTATTAGTACAATTTGAGCAGTAGACCAAAAGTAAAAAATAGTAAAAGAAAAAACATGTAACAAGCATAGAGAACAGAGCAGAATAGAGAATGCCCATATCATCTTATATAAGACGATATTTCCACTTGTGGAAAGATATTGTGGGCAGAGAGAAAGAAAAAAAAAAAAAAGCATTACACTCAGGGTGCAGCGTAAAGTGAAGAAATACGCATAGGGCTATTACAGGCTGGAGGGCCTGAATAGCGGTAATGGGGAGCGGAAAAGTTCGTCTGGCGGAGAACTGTCCGGGTCCGCCTGAGAACAGAGCTGGGTGGGTCTCTTCCTCAGACAATATTGTGGGCTTGGCCTTGAGCTGGAATTTGCGCTCTTTTGGAGGAAGGCTGATGAGTGGACGAGGAAGGTATATCGATCTTCCAGGATTTAAGAAATTGGATTGCGTCTTCTGGTTTTTGAAAGGTGTGAGTGGTGTCATCTCTGCGAATCAGAAGTTTGACGGGAAACCCCCATCTGTATGGAATCCTAGCTTGTCGTAGGGCATCGGTGACAGTGGAAAACTTTTTTCTGTTCAACATGGTGGTTTGTGAGAGATCCGTAAATAGACGAATCTTTTTGTACGGAGATGGAAGGTGGGATAGGTTGCGCGCTGCAGCCATAACGGCATCCTTTATGTGGTAAAAATGGATGCGTGCTATAATGTCTCTCGGGACAGAGTCAGCAATAAATCTAGGCTTAGGCAGCCTGTGGGCTCTGTCGATAGTAAGGTCTAGGTTACTGGCTTCAGGGAGCAGCGATAACATCAGTTGTTTCAGGTATTTTGGGATATCAGTGGAGGAGACGGATTCAGGAATTCCGCGGAATTTGATATTATTGCGCCTATTCCTGTCTTCAATATCCGCCATTTTTGTTTTGAGCTGCTCAACCTCCTCCACTAACTCGTAATGTGCGTCAATTAAGGCGTTGTGTGACTGAGAAAATTCGCCCAATTTATTTTCCGTATGAGAGACACGGTCGCCAATCTCGTCTATGGAATTTTTAATAGCGGAATTTAGTGATTGGAAGCTGACTTGAATGGAATCACTTAATGCTACCACCATGTCCTTTATGAAGGATTCAGATGCTGGTTGTGCTGTAGATGTCATGGATGACACAAACTCTCTCAGGGATGGTGTTTGAGATACTAAGGGAGCTGCAATGTCAGTCCTAGGCTTTTGTTTTTGTGGACTATCAGATGAGGAGGAGGACTGTGACATGTGCGGGGAGGATGTCGGCGCCATTTTAGATGGTTGCTGTGAGTGGGAAAAGTGTCTCTTTCCTCCTGAATGTGTCTGTAGTGAGGGCGATGTATTAGCACTCACCCGTCCCTGCTGGAGCTGTCTCGGCGGGGAGCTGTCATCAGGTTGAAGCTGAGACGTTCCCTCCTCGTTCCGTATGTCGGGCTCGGAAGGAAGCGGAGTGGTGTCTGCCGGAGCGCTCCGGGATGCCGTGGCAGTGAAAAAATCATTGAGGCGCTTAGGCTGAGCGCGGGAGTCCCTGCGGCGAGGCATAGCAGCTGTCCTAGAGATCTCCGACACCGCGGGAGAGAGGAGAGGACCCGTTAGGAGCTTTGAAAGTTGCTAGCAGGCTAGGACCGGAGCGGAGCTCAGGAATTAAGCGGCCATCTTCCCGCGCTGCCAGGCCACGCCCCTGGCACGAGCATTGATTATGTCATAAATAGGAAAAGCTAATAGGTCCCAACTCGATTATTCAATTCTTTGCGCAAAAAAAAAGTTAGCGTCCAAATTTTGCGTACGGAATGTAATTTTCTCACATAGAAACGTGAAATTTGGCACGGGCATTGAATATGTCATAAATAGGAAAAGCTAATGGGTCCTAACTCTATTATTCAATTCTATGCGCAAAAGAATTAGCGTCCAAATTTTACACACAGAATGTATTTTTCTCACATTCCGGTGTCATAGAAACGTGAAATTTGGCACGAGCATTGATTATGTCATAAATAGGAAAAGCTAATAGGTCCCAACTCGATTATTCAATTCTTTGCGCAAAAGAGTTAGCGTCCAAATTTTGCGTACGGAATGTAATTTTCTCACATAGAAACGTGAAATTTGGCACGTGCATTGATTATGTCATAAATAGGAAAAGCTAATGGGTCCCAACTCGATTATTCAATTCTATGCGCAGAAGAATTAGCGTCCAAATTTTACGTACGGAATGTAATTTTCTCACTTTCCGGTGTCATAGAAACGTGAAATTTGGCACGAGCATTGATTATGTCATAAATAGGAAAAGCTAATGGGTCCCAACTCGATTATTCAATTCTATGCGCAAAAGAATAAGCGTCCAAATTTTACGTACGGAATGTAATTTTCTCACTTTCCGGTGTCATAGAAACATGAAATTTGGCACGAGCATTGATTATGTCATAAATAGGAAAAATTAATAGGTCACAACTCGATTATTCAATTCTATGCGCAAAAGAGTTAGCGTCCAAATTTTACGTACGGAATCTAATTCTCTCACTTCCCGGTATCATAGAAACTCGAAATTTGGCAGGAGCATTGATTATGTCATAAATAGGAAAAGCTAATGGGTCTCAACTCGATTATTCAATTCTATGCGCAAAAGAATTAGCGTCCAAATTTTACGTACGGAATGTAATTTTCTCACATAGAAACTTAAAATATGGCACGGGCATTGAATATGTCATAAATAGGAAAAGTTAATGGGTCCTAACTCGATTATTCAATTCTATGCGCAAAAGAATTAGCGTCCAAATTTTACGTACGGAATGTATTTTTCTAACTTTCCGGTGTCATAGAAACGTGAAATTTGGCATGAGCATTGATTATGTCATAAATAGGAAAACCTAATGGGTCCCAACTCCATTATTCAATTCTATGCGCAAAAGATTTAGCGTCCAAATTTTACGTACGGAATGTAATTTTCTCACTTTCCAGTGTCATAGAAACGTGAAATGTGGCACGAGCATTGATTATGTCATAATTTGGAAAAGCTAATGGGTCCCAACTCGATTATTCAATTCTAGCGGAAAAAAAATAAGCGTCCACATTTTACGTACGAAATCTAATTCTCTCACTTCCCGATGTCATAGAAACTTGAAATTTGGCACGGGCATTGATTATGTCATAAATAGGAAAAGTTAATGGGTCCCACCTCGATTGTTCAATTCTAAGTGCAAAAGAATTAGCGTCCAAATTTTACATACAGAATGTAATTTTCTCACTTTCCGGTGTCATAGAAATGTGAAATTTGGCACGGGCATTGATTATGTAATTAATAGGAAAAGATAATGGGTCCCAACTCGATTATTCAATTATAAGTGCAAAAGAATTAGCGTCCAAATTTTACGTATGAAATCTAATTCTCTCACTTCCTGATGTCATTTTATATAAAGAAAACGTCGCATGGTTACCTACCCGTGGTGTTTCCTGAGTAACGCAGAGAACTATGCAAAATGGTAAACATATGTTTTTCCGGTATCTCTAAAGTAACCACGGCTTCAGAAGATTTTCCGTGTGAACACCACATAAACACCAGTACCAAATTAACTCGGGCGAAGCCGGGTATATCAGCTAGTATAGTTTATATGAAAGAGGCTAAGAAAGAAGGAAGGAAGCTAGAAGAAGAAAGAAAAAGAGGGCAGGAGGAAAGGGCCTAAACAAATGTGCATATATATTTATGGGTTCGGGAAGCGGCTGGATGTGTTTGCGTCAGTTGGGAGGCATATTGGGGAGATTCCGGAAGGTCCTGCTCAGTGCCTCGTTCTCACTCAGAACCAGACCTTTTTATGCACGTAAAAAACAGATAAAAATTGCATGTGAAAATTGCAAAAATGCATTAAAAATGCATGAAATTGAACCTATTTTTCAGAACTGTTAATAAACGCCCGTATACATGCAGCCTGAGGAGCAGGCCGTTGAGTTCGAAACCGGTCTTCACTAGGATTGTTATGATCTGTTTTAAACAAGATGCAATAAAGACTTTTGTTCTTACCCCAACCGGGAGCAGTGAGAGGTCATCTGGTTTTCCTGATGAGCACTCATGGCAGCGAAGCGCGTCATCGGCTCTCATTGTCCAAATTCCCTGAAGGTCTCCATACATCTAAGTATAGTTCTTAATAATACCAGAAAAAATGATCAGCGTCACCAGATATCATTATTTATGTAAATGTTCTCTATCGGTCATTATATGGAATGTACATATTATATATTCATGCTTGTTACTGAGAGAAACTGCAATCATAACGTTCAAAAATAACCATCTTGGGTTTTGTGTTCCTGCAGGGTGAGCTATTTTCATCTACAGTTTGGATAGACATAGGACTGCTCTGGGTAAGGACAGAACTACATGGTGAAGCTTTGAGTTTTTCTTATTTTATAGATGTTATTTGACTTTGTAGACAGAAGAGGTTGAGGTTATACCTCCTTTGTAAAGGCAGTAATATAGAGTTCACTAGACTGGATTTCCTCTCCTGCTCAGCTAGAAGCAACAGCATCAGATCACTGAATGGATACACTGATGCAAGAAACAAAAAAAATAAAAAAAAAGTTTTGCAATAAGCACAACCCCTTCAGGGACTTGTTGCCATATAAAAGTGCAGGAAATGTGTTGTTTTTTATTTCTTATCTAATTACAGTTTTTTTAGTAATAATTACAGGTTTTCCAGGTTCCTTATCTGTGTTAAAACTGCTCTCCATACGGATGAATTATAAACTATCCTACACTCCTGCATCCCAGATCTTTGGGAGCCTTCAATAAGCCAAGTCTGCAATGGCAACCCATCTTCAGCGATCATGGTGTTGTTGGGGGCGATGGAGTGACAGAAGGAGCCCCTTATGACTTAGATGCTGCAAGCCACATTGACCGCGGCATAGAAGTGGTTAGGCAGTCACAATCAGAGCCAGCTATTGTGGGCCGGTGTAAGCTGTTGAGCACAGCCCACTCCATTACGCTCAATCTGGAGCCACAATGTACATTTACATTATGTCGGTCATGAAGGATTTACAGTCACTGAGTCATTGGAGGGATTAAGAATTGACAAGGAATTCCCAGCGAGGAGGAAGGGTTGTGCCAAAACTGACACTTATCACCTCTCCACAGCCTCCATTCACAGTAAACAGGAGTCGTTCATACTTGAGTGACTGTTTGTTAACACGGCCCAACAGTCATTTGTCCAAGTCACTAAAAAACAAGTGACTTTGACAAGTGAGTGATTTCTCGCTCAGTGCCATGTTGGCGGCCGCGTGTACACAGGGCGATTATTACCCAAATTCGCTATTTCCACAGATAATTTAGGTAATAATTGCCCCATGTAAAGTTACCTTTAGAATCCAGCATGGCCGATCTTTTCCTCCACCAGGAGGCAATCTGCTGCCAGACATCTCTAATGGCATATCCATATTAATATTTTACCTAAAGGGGCTGCCAAGATATAAAGTTTTCTCTAAACCACAGAGAGGGGAAAAGCTTTACGCTTGGTGGGGTCTGACTATTACAACCACTGCTGATTGGGAGAAAGGGGTCCCGAAGGTCCCTGCAACTATAGGTCGGAGGTCGGGCACGCACATATAATATATAGGATTTTATACACTTGCTTTTCTCTATTGGCCAAATCTATCCATAAAACTGATCTGACTAATAGGGAAATATCAGAGCGCAGCTGTCAATGCATTCCCTAACATGTAAGCTAATGTTCAGCCAATGTAACCGGCGCCTGAATGACTATTTGTCCGTAGAACAAATGTAACACAAACTATCTGCTGACTCGGTTTTCCTGCCTTGAAATGTTCCTGTAGAGAATGTACCGCAGTATAAATGCCTCATGTAGTTCAGCTGTGGGACAAGTTACTAGTATTTACTCTTCATCATCTTTCAGTCACTTTGAGCAAATATTTAGTTCAGTCAGTTTTTCATTTCTATAATATGTCTTATTTTTATTCAGACAATTGGGCTTGTGGGTGCGGCCTCGGGATAAGCCAAGAACGATTCCGAGTGATCAAAGAAACAGGGTAAATGGTGATAAAATGTGATTTAACACTGAAGTAATCCTCAATATGTCAGAAGAAAGTTCTTACTGTAACAATTGTAAGGCCTCGTGTTCACGGACGTTTCAGTAAATGCTGCGTTTTTTTTCCTGCAGCGTTTTACCAGTGTTTGGAAATACCTGGTCTGCCGGCAGAGACCGCGTATGGCTGCGAGTGCCGTGTGCCTGCTGGGTATCCGACACACAGTTGCACAGTTTGACTTTTTTTTAATTGCCTGCTCTGTCTCATGTCGGGGTTGTGTCTTAAAATGCCGCCCCTACACAATCTATTGCATAGGGACAGCATTGTATACGCTGCCTATACAAATATGTAGGGGTCACGCTGCATGGTATGCAGAGAAGTAGAGCATGCTGCCATCTATTTCTCCTGCGTATCAGCCTGCAGTGTCCACACACATACATGTATAGCGATGAATGAAAGTCCATTCACTTTCATGGACTTCATTCACCGCATATCACGCAGCAGAAAGAGTCCGCAAAAGTACGCCAATTCACGCACAAAAAAGCATTGTTCATTCCACAAAAAGGTTGCTCTCAGTCTAATACAAATACACATGCGCTCCTGTGGAGGGCGCCTTAACGAAACACTAAACTAAGGGTGTATTTACATGAGCGCTGGCAAACCCGCAAGTGTGATGCGTTTTGCAAGAAAAACTTTAAAAATTGCAGGTTATTCCAATAGTAAAAAAAGAAAATCGCATAAACTTGCATGTAGATGTGAGCACAGTGCAATAGTTTGTTGCTCCCATGGCAAAGAATGGGCGATTTATGAAGAAAGGCGCTTAAAAATAGGACATATTGCAGTTTCTATCTTGCAGCATGGCTCCGAAAGAAAAGTCACGTATGTTAATAGACCTGTTTATTATAATGGATTCTCACAATGCTCAGAAATCATGTGAGTAATCCGTCCATGTAAATGTAGCCTTAGGAATGAATGATACAAGTACTAATAACCACCTTTATTCATATAACATCTGCTTATTATGCAGCACTTTATATCACTTGGGTTCTGCCCCCATTGGGGATCACAATCTATATTCACCTACCTGTATGTTTTTGGAGTGGGGCAGGAAATTGGAGGAAACCCATGCAAACACAGGGTGAACATAAACTCCGTGCAGATGTTGTCGTTGGCAGGGTTTGAGCCCAGGACCCCAGTGCTGCAAGATAACAGTGCTAACCACTGAGCCATCATGCTGACCACAAATCATTTAAAAAGGAGAAAAAAGTGCATCTACAGTGTTTGTCCGTCTGCTGGATTTTCAACAGCTTCTGAAATAAATAGTCTTTAGTCAGTAAAAACCTTGCTGATTACACAGATGTTAAGGTGGGCATACATATTAGGTAAATGTTGGCTGAATCTGCTGATTTCACCAGGATCAGCCAACTACTAATATGTATTAGACGCATCGGTCTCTCCTATTGGTAGATGGCAAAAAGAAAGATTGGGCATGTTGAATGTCAGCATGCCCAATCCTTTATCCCCACAGGAGATGCAGCACCTGGAGGGGGGCCTGGCAGTGACATTTCCCTTTCTCCCTATTGAACACACATACAGGTTCAGGGCTCAGTCAGACGAGCGAAGATCTGCGCGTTTTTGCGCTTGGAAAAAAACGCAATACGTGTGCAGGAAAAAATCCGCATGACCACGTCCATTGCCACCCATATGTTCTATCTTTGGTAGGTGCGGATTTTCACCTGCACATGCGGTGCGTTTTTTTCCGCGCGGAAAACTGCACGTATAGGCCACCTGCAGACAGCTGGGTCGGATCCTGGTGCGAGAATTCTCGCATCGAGATGCGGACCCATGCCCCTGCAGAGGCCTGCGGCTCACCCGCTCCCGGCATCCTTTGTCTCTGCTATGCGCTGACTGCTGGCCAATTTGTTTTCCGTGTGTGTTTTCACGCAGACAAATCGCGGCTGTGTGCATAGGATGGCGTTTTGTAATACAATCCTACGCAGGCTGACACAGATGGAAATTCTGCGGGAAATCCAGCTGCAGAATTTCTGCCCGTGTGCAGGGGGTCATATCCGCTCGTCTGACTGAGCCCCAAAGCCAAACCAAGCGTCCCTGTGTACGGGGGAATTGGGAAGGATGGCGGTCATACAAGCAGACACAAGTCTGATCTTTGATTTGCCAGAAGGAGGGAAGGGAAGATCACCTGAGACATATAGAAGAAGGCTTTACATACTTCTCACAGTTTTGAGTACATGATGGGATTGTATAGGATGAAAGTGGAGAAGGATCTAATTGAGGAATGGCTGGGATTTTTATTTTACTTTGTACATTTAGTGTTTCTTGATGAACCTTGTTTTTTACTCGTAGGAGTAACATTGTAAAAGTAATAAATTTGTTGTGACCATAGAGGGTTACTCCCATCATCTGCATATAAGTATTACAAGTTCTGCCCCCAAACACTTTATTTTGGGCTTACGGTCAGTCAGACGCTCCGGGCAATGACCGTGTAAGGATTATGGGCTTGTATCAACATTGTTTGTTCTGCAGGCAAAAAATAAATAATAGAAATTGTCTGTCTTAATAATTTATATGTGAAGTCTGTGTCTTCTGTTAAATCTACATCTGATTCACCATTTTCTTATCTGTTTTCTTCTAGGATTGGACACAAATAGTAGAGTAGAAAGCATGCAAGAAAAAAAGAAAAAAAAAACCAAATAATTAAATTTGTGATTTTCCTGCTGATTAACAGACCTGTTTCTTATAACTCCTGTATCTCATCCAATCAATAAATCATTCCTGAATCTAAGTATCTGTGTTCTGTTTATAAGCCGGTACTGACAGTGTGAGACTGAGGGTCCTTGGTGGCACCAGAGGAGTGACTGAGGGTCCATCCTCCTTCTATACATACATGTTCAGGGCCTCTAAAAGGCATTGTGAGGGTCTTAAAAGGCATTGTTCCTGGATGGATACTACTAGAGATGAGCGAACGTACTCGTCCGAGCTTGATGCTCGTTCGAGTATTAGCGTGTTCGAGATGCTCGTTATTCGAAATGAGCACCACGCGATGTTCGAGTTACTTTCACTTTCATCTCTGAGACATTAGCGCGCTTTTCTGGCCAATAGAAAGACAGGGAAGGCATTACAACTTCCCCCTGCGACGTTCAAGCCCTATACCACCCCCCTGCTGTGAGTGGCTGGCGAGATCAGGTGTCACCCGAGTATATAAATCGGCCCCTCCCGCGGCTCGCCACAGATGCGTTCTGACATAGCTTAGGGAAAGTGCTGCTGATGCTGGAGTTGCTGTAGGGAGAGTGTTAGGAGTATTTTAGGCTTCAAGAACCCCAACGGTCCTTCTTAGGGCCACATCTAACAGTGTGCAGTAGTGTGGAGGCTGCTTTTTGCAGTGTTGCACATTTTTTTTTTTTGTATATGGGCCGTGCAGAGCATTGCGCCCTGCAGTAATTATACATAGTCCAGGGCCAGTAGTGGTGGTGAGGCAGGGACAGAAGACATATTTATAGAATATAGGCAGTGTGCCTTTCCAAAAACATTTGGGAAAAAACATCTATTTGGGCTGCCTGTGACCGTCCTCTGTGTACTGGGTCTCTGCTGGGGGTAGTTGTCCTCCTAATTCATACGCAGCCAGCTAAGTGTTACAGCAGGCTTGCGCAAAATTATTTCCTGGCTCTGTGTTGGCAGTTACATCACCGCTGTACTACAGTCCACAGTTCAACAGTCTGCAGTTATTTGACATACTCCAGGGCCAGTAGTGCTGACACAGAGAGAGAAGACATATACAGTGTATATTGGCAGTGGGCCATTTTTGGGAAAAAAATCTATTTGGGCTGCCTGTGACTGTCCTGAGTGTTCTGGGTCTGTGCTGGGTGTAGTTGTCCTCCTAATTCTTACGCAGCCAGCTAAGTGTTACAGCAGGCTTGCGCAAAATTATTTCCTGGCTCTGTGTTGGCTGTTAAATCACCGCTGTATTGCAGTCCACAGTGCAACAGTCTGCAGTTATTTGACCTACTCCAGGGCCAGTAGTGGTGACGCAGAGAGAGAATACATATACAGTGTATATAGGCAGTGGGCCATTTTGGGGAAAAAATCTATTTGGGCTGCCTGTGACTGTCTTCAGTGTTCTGGGTCTGTGCTGGGTGTAGTCGTCCTCCTAATTCATACGCAGCCAGCTAAGTGTTACAGCAGGCTTGCGCAAAATTATTTCCTCGCGTTCCGTAAGCGAAGTCAGCCTCCAACCACAGGCCAATAAGCGGCACATTTAATTACAGCGTTCTGTTTCTGCACTACTGGTAATACACCATGCTGAGGGGTAGGGGAAGGCCTATAGGACGTGGACGCGGGCGAGGACGTGGAGGCCCAAGTCAGGGTGTGAGCACAGGCCGAGCCAGTGCGGTGGCCAGGGGTAGAGGCAGGGCCAGACCGAATAATCCACCAACTGTTTCCCAAAGCGCCCCCTCGTGCCATGCCACCCTGCAGAGGTCAAGGTGCTCCACGGTGTGGCAGTTTTTCACAGAGACGCCTGACGACCGACGAACAGTGGTGTGCAACCTTTGTCGCGCCAAGATCAGCTGGGGAGCCACCACCACCAGCATGCGCAGGCATATGATGGCCAAGCACCCCACAAGGTGGCACGAAGGCCGTTCACCGCCTCCAGTTTGCACCACTGCCTCTCCCCCTGTGCCCCAACCTGCCACTGAGATCCAACCCCCTTCTGAGGACACAGGCACTACCGTCTGCTGGCCTGCACCCACACCCTCACCTCCGCTGTCCTCGGCCCCATCCAGCAATGTCTCTCAGCGCAGCATCCAGACGTCGCTAGCGCCACTGTTTGAGCGCAAGCGCAAGTACGCCGCCACGCACCCGCACGCTCAAGCGTTAAACGTGCACATTGCCAAATTGATCAGCCTGGAGATGCTGCTGTATAGGCTTGTGGAAACGGAGGCTTTCAAAAGCAAGATGGTGGCGGCGGCCCCGCGCTACTCGGTTCCCAGTTGCCACTACTTTTCCCGATGTGCTGTCCCAGCCCTGCACGACCACGTCTCCCGCAACATTGTATGCGCCCTCACCAACGCGGTTACTGCCAAGGTCCACTTAACAACAGACACGTGGACAAGCACAGGCGGGCAGGGCCACTATATCTCCCTGACGGCACATTGGGTGAATTTAGTGGAGGCTGGGACAGAGTCAGAGCCTGGGACCGCTCACGTCCTACCCACCCCCAGAATTGCGGGCCCCAGCTCGGTGGTGGTATCTGCGGCGGTGTATGCTTCCTCCACTAAACCACCCTCCTCCTCCTCCTACGCAACCTCTGTCTCGCAATCAAGATGTGTCAGCAGCAGCAGCACGTCGCCAGCAGTCGGTGTCGCGCGGCACGGCAGCACAGCGGTGGGCAAGCGTCAGCAGGCCGTGCTGAAACTACTCAGCTTAGGAGAGAAGAGGCACATGGCCCACAAACTGCTGCAGGGTCTGACAGAGCAGACCGACCGCTGGCTTGCGCCGCTGAGCCTCCAACCGGGCATGGTCATGTGTGACAACGGCCGTAACCTGGTGGCGGCTCTGCAGCTTTGCAGCTCGGCAGCCTCACGCACGAGCCATGCCTGGCGCATGTCTTTAATTTGGTGGTTCAGCGCTTTCTGAAAAGCTACCCACACTTGTCATACCTGCTTGGAAAGGTGCGCCGCGTCAGTGCACATTTCCGCAAGTCCAAGACGGACGCTGCCACCCTGCGGACCCTGCAACATCGGTTTAATCTGCCAGTGCACCGACTGCTGTGCGACGTGCCCACACGGTGGAACTCTACGCTCCACATGTTGGCCAGACTCTATGAGCAGCGTAGAGCTATAGTGGAATACCAACTCCAACATAGGCGGCGTAGTGGGAGTCAGCCTCCTCAATTCTTTACAGAAGAGTGGGCCTGGTTGGCAGACATATGCCAGGTCCTTGGAAACTTTGAGGAGTCTACCCAGATGCTGAGCGGGGACGCTGCAATCATGAGTGTCACCATTCCTCTGCTATGCCTCTTGAGAAGTTCCCTGCAAAGCATAAAGGCAGACGCTTTGCGCTCGGAAACGGAGGCGGGTGAAGACAGTATGTCGCTGGATAGTCAGAGCACCCTCATGTCTATATCTCAGCGCGTTGAGGAGGAGGAGGGGGAGGAGCATGAGGAGGAGGGGGAAGAGACAGCTTGGACCACTGCTGAGGGTACACATGCTTGCCTGTCATCCTTTCAGCATGTATGGCCAGAGGAGGAGGAGGATCCTGAAAGTGATCTTCCTAGTGAGGACAGCCATGTGTTGCGTACAGGTACTCTGGCACACATGGCTGACTTCATGATAGGATGCCTTTCTCGTGACCCTCGCGTTACACGCATTCTGGCCACTACGGATTACTGGGTGTACACACTGCTCGACCCACGGTATAAGGAGAATCTTTCCACTCTCATTTCCAAAGAGGAAAGGGGTTCCAGAATGATGCTATACCACAGGGCGCTGGTGGACAAACTGATGGTAAACTTCCCATCCGACAGCGCTAGTGGCCGAAGGCGCAGTTCTGAGGGCCAGGTAGCAGGGGAGGCGCAGAGGTCAGGCAGCATGTACAGCGCAGGCAGGGGACCATTATCCAAGGCCTTTGCCAGCTTTCTGGCTCCCCAGCAAGACTGTGTCACCGGTCCCCAGTCAAAGCTGAGTTGGCGGGAGCACTGTAAAAGGATGGTGAGGGAGTACGTAGCCGATCGCACGACCGTCCTCGGTGACGCCTCTGCCCCCTACAACTACTGGGTGTCGAAGCTGGACACGTGGCCTGAACTCGCGCTGTATGCCCTGGGGGTGCTTGCTTGTCCTGCGGCTAGCGTCTTGTCAGAGAGGGTGTTTAGTGCGGCTGGGGGAATCATCACGGATAAGCGTACCCGCCTGTCAACCGACAGTGCCAACAGGCTTACACTCATAAAGATGAACAAAGCCTGGATTTCCCCAGACTTCTCTTCTTCACCAGCGGACAGCAGCGATACCTAAGCAATACGTAGGCTGCACCCGCGGATGGAAGCATCGTTCTCTATCACCATCAAAAACGGGGACCTTTTTGCTACATCAATCTGTGTATAATATTCCTCCTCCTCCTCCTGCTCCTCCTCCTGAAACCTCACATAATCACGCCGAACGGGCAATTTTTCTTAGGCCCACAAGGCTCAGTCATATAATTTTTGTAAACAATTTTTATACGTTTCAATGCTCATTAAAGCGTTGAAACTTTCACCTGAACCAATTTTTATTTTAACTGGGCTGCCTCCAGGCCTAGTTACCAATTAAGCCACATTAACCAAAGCGATTAATGGGTTTCACCTGCCCTCTTGGTTGGGCATGGGCAATTTTTCTGAGGTACATTAGTACACTTGGTACACCAATTTTTGAGGGACCTCGCCTACAGTGTAATCCTAGTAATTTTTAGCCCACCTGCATTACAGCTGACGTTACATCAGCTGTGTTGGGCACTGCAATGGGATATATTTATGTACTGCCGGTGGGTTCCATGGAGCCACCCATGCCGTGGGTCCACACGGAGTTGAAACTGCATGTGTCCACTTCTAAAGAACCCCAGTCTGACTGGGGCATGCAGTGTGGGCTGAAGCCCACCTGCATTAAGCACGACATTACCTCAGCTGTGATGGGCAATGCAATGGGATATATTTATGTACCGCCGGTGGGTTCCAGGGAGCCACCCATGCTGTGGGTGCACACGGAATTCCCATTGCGGAGTTGTACCTGTCTGTGACTATTTATAAAAAACCGCGGTCTGACTGGGGCATGCAGACACCTTGACAGAATGAATAGTGTGTGGCACATAGGTTCCCCATTGCTATGCCCACGTGTGCAGCTCCTGATGGAGGTGGCACAGGATTGGATTTCTCATTGCTTCTGTACAGCATTGTGGGCTATCGCCCCGCCCCTTTTAAAGAGGGTCGCTGCCTAGCCGTGCCAGCCCTCTGCAGTGTGTGCCTGCGGTTCCTCCTCATGGCAGACGCACTTATAAATAGACATGAGTGTGGCGTGGCATGAGGGCAGCTGAAGGCTGCGCAGGGACAGTTTGGTGTGCGCTGTGGACACTGGGTCGTGTGGGGGGGGGGGGGTTGGGCAGCATGTAACCCAGGAGAAGTGGCAGCGGAGTGTCATGCAGGCAGTGATTGTGCTTTGTTGGAGGTAGTGAGGTGCTTAGCTAAGGTATGCATTGCTAATGAGGGCTTTTCAGAAGTAAAAGTTGTTGGGAGGGGGGGGGCACTCTTGCCGGTATTGTGGCTTAAAGGGGTTGTCTCGCGAAAGCAAGTGGGGTTAAGTATTTCTGTATGGCCATATTAATGCACTTTGTAATATACATCGTGCATTAAATATGAGCCATACAGAAGTTATTCACTTACCTTCCCTGCGCTGGCGTCCCCGTCTCCATGGCTCCGTCTAATTTCAGCGTCTAATCTCCTGATTAGACGCGCTTGCGCAGAAGGGTCTTCTCCCATCTCTTCGCTCCGGCACGAGCCGGCATTCTGGCTCCGCCCCCTTGTACGCATCATCGGGTCGCTCTGCCCCGTCACATGTGCCGATTCCAGCCGGGGGCGGAGCTACGCGTACAAGGGGGCGGAGCCAGAATGCCGACTCGTGCCGGAGCGAAGAGATGGGAGAAGACCCTTCTGCGCAAGCGCGTCTAATCAGGAGATTAGACGCTGAAATTAGACGGAGCCATGGAGACGGGGACGCCAGCGCAGGGAAGGTAAGTGAATAACTTCTGTATGGCTCATATTTAATGCACGATGTATATTACAAAGTGCATTAATATGGCCATACAAAAGTACTTAACCCCACTTGCTTTCGCGAGACAACCCCTTTAATAGTGGGACCTGGGAACTTGAGATGCAGCCCAACATGTAGCCCCTCGCCTGCCCTATCCGTTGCTGTGTAGTTCCCATCACTTTGTAGAATTGCCCAGATTTTCACACATGAAAACCTTAGCGAGCATCGGCGAAATACAAAAATGCTCCGCTCGCCCATTGACTTCAATGGGGTTCGTTACTCGAAACGAACCCTCGAGCATCGCGGGAATTTCGTTCCGAGTAACGAGCACCCGCGCATTTTGGTGCTCGCTCATCTCTAGTTGGGACCCATTAGCTTTTCCTATTTTTGACATAATCAATGCTCGTGCCAAATTTCCCGTTTCTATGACACCGGAAAGTGAGAAAATTACATTCCGCACGTAAAATTTCGACGCCAATTCGTTTGCGCTAAAATTGAATAATCGAGTTGGGACCTATGAATTTTTCCTATTTATGACATAATCAATGCTCGTGCCAAATTTCACGTTTCTATGACACCGGAAAGTGAGAAAATTAGATTCCGTATGTAAAATTTTGACGCCAATTCTTTTGCGCTAGAATTGAATAATCCAGTTGGGACCCAATTACTTTTCATGTTTTGGAGATAATTTATGCTTGTGCCAAAATTCATGTTTCTACGACATCGGGAAGTTGGAGAACTTTTGGCGAGTCAGTCAGTCATTCAGTCAGTCAGTGAATGAGTCAGTGAGGGCTTTCGTCTTTATATATGTAGATGACTTCAGAAAGTGAGAGAATTAGATTCCGTACGTAAAATTTAGACGCTACTTCTTTTGCGCTTAGAATTGAATAATCGAGTTGGGACCCATTAGCTTTTCCTATTTATGACATAATCAATGCTCGTGCCAAATTTCACGTTTCTATGACACCGGAAAGTGAGAAAATTAGATTCCGTACGTAAAATTTGGACGCTCATTATTTTGCGCTTAGAATTGAATAATCGAGTTGGGACCCATTAACTTTTCCTATTTATGACATAATCAATGCTCATGCCAAATTTCAAGTTTCTATGACATTGGGAAGTGAGAAAATTAGATTCCGTATGTAAAATTTGGACACTAATTCTTTTGCGCTTAGAATTGAATAATCGAGTTGGGACCCATTACCTTTTCCTATTTATGACATAATCAATGCTCATGCCAAATTTCATGTTTCTACGACATTGGAAAGTGACAGAATTAAATTCTGTACGTGAAATTTGGACGCTAATTCTTTGGCGCTTAGAATTGAATAATCGAGTTGGGACCCATTAACTTTTCCAATTTATGACATAATCAATGCTCATGCCAAATTTCATGTTTCTACGACATTGGAAAGTGACAGAATTAAATTCTGTACGTGAAATTTGGACGCTAATTCTTTGGCGGTTAGAATTGAATAATCGAGTTGGGACCCATTAACTTTTCCTATTTTTGACATAATCAATGCTCGTGCCAAATTTCAGGTTTCTATGACATCGGGAAGTCAGAAAATTAGATTCCGTACATAAAATTTGGACGCTCATTCTTTTGCGCTTAGAATTGAATAATCGAGTTGGGACCCATTAACTTTTCCTATTTTTGACATAATCAATGCTCGTGCCAAATTTCAGGTTTCTATGACATCGGGAAGTCAGAAAATTAGATTCCGTACATAGAATTTGGACGCTCATTCTTTTGCGCTTAGAATTGAATAATCGAGTTGGGACCCATTAACTTTTCCTATTTATGATATAATCAATGCTCATGCCAAATTTCAAGTTTCTATGACATTGGGAAGTGAGAAAATTAGATTCCGTACGTAAAATTTGGACACTAATTCTTTTGCGCTTAGAATTGAATAATCGAGTTGGGACCCATTACCTTTTCCTATTTATGACATAATCAATGCTCGTGCCAAATTTCATGTTTCTACGACATTGGAAAGTGACAGAATTAAATTCTGTACGTGAAATTTGGACGCTAATTCTTTGGCGCTTAGAATTGAATAATCGAGTTGGGACCCATTAACTTTTCCAATTTATGACATAATCAATGCTCATGCCAAATTTCAAGTTTCTATTACATTGGGAAGTGAGAGAATTAGATTCCGTACGTAAAATTTGGACGCTAATTCTTTTGCGCTTAGAATTAAATAATTGAGTTGGGACCGATTAACTTTTCTTATTTATGACATAATCAATGTTCATGCCAAATTTCAAGTTTCTATTACATTGGTAAGTGAGAGAATTAGATTCCGTACGTAAAATTTGGACGCTAATTCTTTTGCGCTTAGAATTGAATAATCAAGTTGGGACCCATTAACTTTTCCTATTTTTGACATAATCAATGCTCGTGCCAAATTTCATGTTTCCACGACATTAGAAAGTGAGAGAATTAAATTCCGCACGTAAAATTTTTACGCTAATTCTTTGACGCTTAGAATTGAATAATCAAGTTGGGAACCATTAACTTTTCCAATTTATGACATAATCAATGCTCATGCCAAATTTCAAGTTTCTATTATAATGGGAAGTGAGAGAATTAGATTCCGTACGTAAAATTTGGATGCTCATTCTTTTGCGCTTAGAATTAAATAATCGAGTTGGGACCGATTACCTTTTCCTATTTTTGACATAATCAATGCTCGTGCCAAATTTCAAGTTTCTATGACATCGGGAGGTGAGAAAATTAGATTTCGTACGTAAAATTTGGACGCTCATTCTTTTGCGCTTAGAATTGAATAATCGAGTTGGGACCCATTAACTTTTCCTATTTATGACATATTCAATGCTCATGCCAAACTTCAAGTTTCTATGACATTGGGAAGTGAGAAAATTAGATTCCGTACGTAAAATATGAACGCTAATTCTTTTGCGCATAGAATTGAATAATCGAGTTGGGACCCATTACCTTTTCCTATTTATGACATAATCAATGCTCATGCCAAAATTAATGTTTCTACGACATTGGGAAGTGAGAGAATTAGATTCCGTACGTAAAATTTGGATGCTCATTCTTTTGCGCTTAGAATTAAATAATCGAGTTGGGACCGATTACCTTTTCCTATTTTTGACATAATCAATGCTCGTGCCAAATTTCAAGTTTCTATGACATCGGGAGGTGAGAAAATTAGATTCCGTACGTAAAATTTGGACGCTCATTCTTTTGCGCTTAGAATTGAATAATCGAGTTGGGACCCATTAACTTTTCCTATTTATGACATATTCAATGCTCATGCCAAACTTCAAGTTTCTATGACATTGGGAAGTGAGAAAATTAGATTCCGTACGTAAAATATGAACGCTAATTCTTTTGCGCATAGAATTGAATAATCGAGTTGGGACCCATTACCTTTTCCTATTTATGACATAATCAATGCTCATGCCAAAATTAATGTTTCTACGACATTGGGAAGTGAGAAAATTAGATTCCGTATGTAAAATTTGGACGCTAATTCTTTTGCGCTTAGAATTGAATAATCGAGTTGGGACCCATTACCTTTTCCTATTTATGACAAAATCAATGCTCATGCCAAATTTCATGTTTCTACGACATTGGAAAGTGACAGAATTAAATTCTGTACGTGAAATTTGGACGCTAATTCTTTGGCGCTTAGAATTGAATAATCGAGTTGGGACCCATTAACTTTTCCTATTTTTGACATAATCAATGCTCGTGCCAAATTTCAGGTTTCTATGACATCGGGAAGTCAGAAAATTAGATTCCGTACATAAAATTTGGACGCTAATTCTTTGGCGCTTAGAATTGAATAATCGAGTTGGGACCCATTAACTTTTCCTATTTATGACATAATCAATGCTCATGCCAAATTTCAAGTTTCTATGACATTGGGAAGTGAGAAAATTAGATTCCGTACATAAAATTTGGACGCTAATTCTTTTGCGCTTAGAATTGAATAATCGAGTTGGGACCCATTACCTTTTCCTATTTATGACATAATCAATGCTCGTGCCAAATTTCATGTTTCTACGACATTGGAAAGTGAGAGAATTAGATTCCGTACGTAAAATTTGGACGCTAATTCTTTTGCGCTTAGAATTAAATAATTGAGTTGGGACCGATTAACTTTTCTTATTTATGACATAATCAATGTTCATGCCAAATTTCAAGTTTCTATTACTTTGGTAAGTGAGAGAATTAGATTCCGTACGTAAAATTTGGACGCTAATTCTTTTGCGCTTAGAATTGAATAATCAAGTTGGGACCCATTAACTTTTCCTATTTTTGACATAATCAATGCTCGTGCCAAATTTCATGTTTCCACGACATTAGAAAGTGAGAGAATTAAATTCCGCACGTAAAATTTTTACGCTAATTCTTTGACGCTTAGAATTGAATAATCAAGTTGGGAACCATTAACTTTTCCAATTTATGACATAATCAATGCTCATGCCAAATTTCAAGTTTCTATTATAATGGGAAGTGAGAGAATTAGATTCCGTACGTAAAATTTGGATGCTCATTCTTTTGCGCTTAGAATTAAATAATCGAGTTGGGACCGATTACCTTTTCCTATTTTTGACATAATCAATGCTCGTGCCAAATTTCAAGTTTCTATGACATCGGGAAGTGAGAAAATTAGATTCCGTACGTAAAATATGAACGCTAATTCTTTTGCGCATAGAATTGAATAATCGAGTTGGGACCCATTACCTTTTCCTATTTATGACATAATCAATGCTCATGCCAAAATTAATGTTTCTACGACATTGGGAAGTGAGAAAATTAGATTCCGTATGTAAAATTTGGACGCTAATTCTTTTGCGCTTAGAATTGAATAATCGAGTTGGGACCCATTACCTTTTCCTATTTATGACAAAATCAATGCTCATGCCAAATTTCATGTTTCTACGACATTGGAAAGTGACAGAATTAAATTCTGTACGTGAAATTTGGACGCTAATTCTTTGGCGCTTAGAATTGAATAATCGAGTTGGGACCCATTAACTTTTCCAATTTATGACATAATCAATGCTCATGCCAAATTTCAAGTTTCTATTACATTGGGAAGTGAGAGAATTAGATTCCGTACGTAAAATTTGGACGCTAATTCTTTTGCGCTTAGAATTAAATAATCGAGTTGGGACCGATTAACTTTTCTTATTTATGACATAATCAATGCTCATGCCAAATTTCAAGTTTCTATGACATCGGGAAGCAAGAAAATTAGATTCCGTACGCAAAATTTGGACGCTAATTCTTTGCCGCTTAGAATTGAATAATCGAGTTGGGACCCATTAACTTTTCCTATTTATGACATAATCAATGCTTGTGCCAAATTTCAAGTTTCTATGACATTGGGAAGCGAAAAAATTAGATTCCGTAAGTAAAATTTGGATGCTAATTCTTGGCGCTTAAAATTGAATAATCGAGTTAGGACCCATTAGATTTTCCTATTTATGACATAATCTTGCTCTTGCCAAATTTCATGTTTCTATGATACCGGGAAGTGAGAGAATTAGATTGTGTACGTAAAATTTGGACGTTAATTCTTTTGCGCCTAGAATTGAATAATCGAGTTGGGACCCATTAGGTTTTCTTATTTATGACATAATCAATGCTCGTGCGAAATTTCATGTTTCTACGACATCGGTATGTGAGAGAATTAGTGTCAGTGATGGAAATCAAGCGATCTACGTGGGGGGGGGGGGGCGTGCCCTTTATCATAGCATAAACGTACTATGCCTATAATCTTCCCAGGAGTGTACTCAACAACTTCCCAAAGTTTCATGGCGATCGGATGAATGGTGTAGTAGCGCATAAAGGACAAACAGACAGACAGACACGCAGACATACATTCAATTTTATATATATATAGACTAGCTTACCCGTTGCGCGTGGCTGCGAAGACAGACAGACATACATTCGTTTTTATATATCTAGATAACAACCAATTACAGCGCAGCTTTTTTAGGTTACCTCAGTGGTAAAATATATAACAACCAATCACAGAGCAGCTTTCATGTTACCTCAGTTTTATAATATATAACACCCAATCACAGCGCAGCTTATATGTTACCTTAGCAGTATAAAATATAACAACCAATCACAGTGCAGCTTTCATGTTACGTCAGCAGTAAGAGAAATAACAACCAATCAGCGCAACTTTTATTCTGTCTTAGCAATATAAAAAATAGAAACGAATCACAGCGCAGCATTCATTTTACCTCAGCGGTATAATATATAGCAACCAATCACAGCACAGCTTTTATTTTACCTCAGCATTCTCAATATCCAGGAATTGTCTTGTGATACGTTCGGCGGATGCATCATTTTGTAGTTGAACACGCATCCCGTTGCTCGTAATGCCTTTTGCTTTTGTGCTTGAGATGGAAATCAAACGATCTTTGTCTGGGGGGGGGGGCATAACTGTCGACGACGCTCGCACGCGCGCGCGCCACCTATCGTAGGATAGATGTACTATGCCAGTAATCTTCCCAGGAGTGTACTCAACAACTTCCCATTAACTTTTCCTATTTATGACATAATCAATGCTCATACCAAATTTCAAGTTTCTATTATATCGGGAAGCGAGAAAATTCGATTCCGTACGTAAAATTTGGACGCCAATTGTTTTGCGGTTAAAATTGAATAATCGAGTTGGGACCCATTAACTTTTCCTATTTATGACATAATCAATGCTCGTGCCAAATTTCAAGTTTCTATGACATTGGAAAGCGAGAAAATTAGATTCAGTATGTAAAATTTGGATGCTAATTCTTTTGCGCATAGAATTGAATAATCAAGTTGGGACTGATTAGCTTTTCCTATTTATGACATAATCAATGCTCGTGCCAAATTTCGAGTTTCTATGACATTCGGAAGCGAGAAAATTAGATTCCGTACGTAAAATTTGAACGCTAATTCTTTTGCGCATAGAATTGAATAATGGAGTTGGGACCCATTAGCGTTTCCTATTTGTGACATATTCAATGGTCGTGCCAAATTTCACGTTTCTATGACACCGAAAAGTGAGAAAATTACATTCCGCACGTAAAATTTGGACGCTAATTCTTTTGCGCATAGAATTGAATAATCTAGTTGGGACCCATTAGCTTTTCCTATTTATGACATAATCAATGCTAGTGCCAAATTTTAAGTTTCTATGACATTGGGAAGCGAGAAAATTAGATTCTGTGCGTAAAATTTGGACGCTAATTCTTTGGCGCATAGAATTGAATAATCGAGTTGGGATCCATTAGCTTTTCCTATTTATGACATAATCAATGCTCCTGCCAAATTTCACGTTTCTATTACATTGGGAAGCGAGAGAATTCGATTCCGTACGTAAAATTTGGACGCTAATTCTCTTGCGCATAGAGTTGAATAATCGAGTTGGGACCCATTAGCTTTTCCTATTTATGACATAATCAATGCTCGTGCCAAATTTCAAGTTTCTATGTGAGAAAATTACATTCCGTAGCAAAATTTGGACGCTAACTCTTTTGCGCAAAGAATTGAATAATCGAGTTGGGACCCGTTAGCTTTTTCTATTTATGACATAATCAATGGTCGTGCCAAATTTCACGTTTCTATGACACCGGAAAGTGAGAAAATTACATTCCGTACGTAAAATTTGGACGCTAATTCTTTTGCGCATAGAATTGAATAATCTAGTTGGGACCCATTAGCTTTTCCTATTTATGACATAATCAATGCTAGTGCCAAATTTTAAGTTTCTATGACATTGGGAAGCGAGAAAATTAGATTCTGTGCGTAAAATTTGGACGCTAATTGTTTGGCGCATAGAATTGAATAATGGAGTTGGGATCCATTAGCTTTTCCTATTTATGACATAATCAATGCTCCTGCCAAATTTCACGTTTCTATTACATTGGGAAGCGAGAGAATTCGATTCCGTACGTAAAATTTGGACGCTAATTCTCTTGCGCATAGAGTTGAATAATCGAGTTGGGACCCATTAGCTTTTCCTATTTATGACATAATCAATGCTCGTGCCAAATTTCAAGTTTCTATGACATTGGGAAGCGAGAAAATTAGATTCCGTACGTAAAATTTGGACGCTAATTCTTTTGCGCATAGAATGGAATAATGGAGTTGGGACCCATTAACTTTTCCTATTTATGACATAATCAATGCTCGTGCCAAATTTCACATTTCTATGACCCCGGAAAGTGAGAAAATTACATTCCGTACGTAAAATTTGGACGCTAATTCTTTTGCGCATAGAATTGAATAATGGAGTTGGAACCCATTAGCTTTTCCTATTTATGACATAATCAATGCTCCTGCCAAATTTCACGTTTCTATGACATTGGGAAGCGAGAAAATTAGATTCCGTACGTAAAATTTGGACGCTAATTCTTTGGCGCTTACAATTGAATAATCGAGTTGGGACTCATTAGCTTTTCCTATTTATGACATAATCAATGCTCGTGCCAAATTTCAAGTTTCTATGACATTGTAAACTGAGAGAATTAGATTCCGTACGTAAAATTTGGACGCTAATTCTTTGGCGCTTAGAATTGAATAATTGAGTTGGGACCCATTCGCTTTTCCTATGTATGACATAATCAATACTCGTGCCAAATTTCATGTTTCTACAACATTGAGAAGTGAGAGAATTAGTGGCAGTGATGGAAATCGAACGATCTACGTGGGAGGGGCGTAACTGTCGACGACGCTCACACGCGCGCCATTTATCGTAGGATAGTTGTACTATGCCTATAATCTTCCCAGGAGAGTACTCAACAACTTCCCAAAGTTTCATGACGATCGGATGAATGGTGTAGTAGCGCATAAAGGACAAACACACAGACAGACACACAGACAGACACACAGACACGCATACATTCAATTTTATATATAGACACACAGACAGACACACAGACACGCATACATTCAATTTTATATATATAGATGACATCAGGAAGTGAGAGAATTAGATTCCATACGTAAAATTTGGACGCTAAATATTTTGCACTTAGAATTGAATAATCGAGTTGGGACCCATTAACTTTTCCTATTTATGACATAATCAATGCCCGTTCCAAACTTCATGTTTCTATGACACCAAGAAGTGAGAGAATTACATTCCGTACTTGAAATTTGGACGCTAGTTCTTTTGCACTAGAATTGAATAATCGAGTTGGGACCCATTAACTTTTCCTATTTATGACATTCAATGATCGTGCCAAATTTCACGTTTCTATGACACCGGAAAGCGAGAAAATTACATTCCGTATGTAAAATTTGGACGCTAATTCTTTTGCGCATATAATTAAATAATCGAGTTGGAAACCATTAGCTTTTCCTATTTATGACGTTATCAATGCTTGTGCCAAATTTCACGTTTCTATGACACCGTAAAATGAGAAAATTACATTCCGTACGTAAAATTTTGACGCTAATTCTTTGGCGCATAGAATTGAATAATCGAGTTGGGACCCATTAGCTTTTCCTATTTATGGCATAATCAATGCTCGTGCCAAATTTCACGTTTCTATGACACCGGAAAGTGAGAAAATTACATTCCGTACAAAAAATTTGGACGCTAATTCTTTTGGACTTAGAATTGAATAATCGAGTTGGGACCCATTAGCTTTTCCTATTTATGACATAATCAATGCTCGTGCCAAATTTCACGTTGCTATGACATTGGAAAGTGAAAAAAATACATTCTGTACGTGAAATTTGGACGCTAATTCTTTTGCGTATATAATTGAATAATCCAGTTGGGACCCATTAACTTTTCCTATTTATGACATATTCAATACCCATGCCAAATTTTAATTTTCTATGACATTGGGAAGTGAGAGATTTAGATTATGTACGTTAAATTTTGACGCTAATTCTTTTGTGCTAGAAGTAAATAATCGAGTTGGTACCAAATTACTTTTCCTATTTTGGAGATAATCTATGCTTGTGCCACAATTCATGTTTTTGTGACATCGGGAAGTTGGAGAACTTTTGGCGAGTCAGTCAGTCAGTGAGTGAGTCAGTGAGTGAGTCAGTGAGTGAGTCAGTGAGGGCTTTCGTCTTTATATATATATAGATAAGATAAGAACTTCGAGTCACTTGGGTCCTTTAGCACTCTGTCAAGAGGTTATTCACTGCTGACTTGGAAGTTTCTGGAAGGATGAGAAACTAGCCAATAAACGGTCATAGTTAATGCAACACACCTATGTTGGGGGGCTATAAATAAAATGCCCAACCTCCATTTTGTTGGGAATTCTTTGATGAATCCATAACTGTGTGGGCTCTGTCATTTAATTCCTCAGTCATATGACGTCATTCACAAGGTACACTCCGCTTTCCCTAGACGGCCATATATTTTTGCCATAACACTGGTCTTGCCGCTGGGGGGGGGGTTGTCAGGCTGTCACTAGTCCTGTCGTGGGAAGATGGGTTCTGGTGTGTCGGGCTGCCACTGGTCCTGGGGGTGGTTGGGGTGTTGGGTTGTTGGGCTGTTACTTTTCCTGCTCGGGATCAATACAGTATCACTGCTAAGGAAATTACTGGCGGTCACTATCACTCTATCACTGCTAGGGCAATTACTTGGGATCATTATTCCTGCTGGGGCAATTATTGGGGGAAACTGTGTTAGCAGTGATAGTGACCCTCAATAATTGCCCCAGCAGGAATAGTGACTCCGATAATTTCACCAGCAGCGATAGTAATGCCCAGTAATTGCCCCAGCAGTGATAATTACTGGGGGGCACTATTAGTGCTGGGGCAATTATTCAGGGTCACTATTTGAAGCGGAGAGCGGTTGGGCTGCAATCTGCAGTGCTGCTATGCAAGGGAGCGTTGACCGCTGGCCCGGCGAAGTTCAAAAAGCTGTGCTGTGGGCTGCAGTGGTGAACACTTGTGACTTCAGATGCATAGAATGGTGAGCACTGCTGAGCGCCAGCGGCGGGCACAGCGGGGGAAGACCTCTATACTCACCTTTGTAGTTGCTGTCCTCCCGCGGCTCCCCCACACTCACAGTGTGGAAGGGTGGAGGAAGGGTCGCCAGGGAAAGCCACAGCGGTATGCTGCAAGGCAGCAGAGGTGACAGCCAGGTCAGCAGCAACTTCTGTAACGGCGAACAAAGGGGCGGCAGGGACAGTGAAAGCGTGGCTGCTGGCACGTCTGCTACAGTCAGCGCAGGAAAAAAAGCAGGACTTGTGAGCCCGAGAAAGGAGACAATGACCTGCAGCCAATCACGAACAGGGGGCGTCACCCCCCTGTCAAACACCTTGTATCTTGGCTCAACCAGTACTTCCGATGGCATCAAGATACACTAATACCCACTATTTGTGCTGGGGCAAATATTGGGTGTCACTTTTTTTGTGGCGTAACTACTGGGGGTCACTATTACTGCTGAGGCAACTGTGGGGTGGGGTACCAAATTACTTTTCCTATTTTGGAGATAATCTATGCTTGTGCCACAATTCATGTTTTTGTGACATCGGGAAGTTGGAGAACTTTTGGCGAGTCAGTCAGTCAGTGAGTGAGTCAGTGAGTGAGTCAGTGAGGGCTTTCGTCTTTATATATATATAGATAAGATAAGAACTTCGAGTCACTTGGGTCCTTTAGCACTCTGTCAAGAGGTTATTCACTGCTGACTTGGAAGTTTCTGGAAGGATGAGAAACTAGCCAATAAACGGTCATAGTTAATGCAACACACCTATGTTGGGGGGCTATAAATAAAATGCCCAACCTCCATTTTGTTGGGAATTCTTTGATGAATCCATAACTGTGTGGGCTCTGTCATTTAATTCCTCAGTCATATGACGTCATTCACAAGGTACACTCCGCTTTCCCTAGACGGCCATATATTTTTGCCATAACACTGGTCTTGCCGCTGGGGGGGGGGGGGGGGGGTTGTCAGGCTGTCACTAGTCCTGTCGTGGGAAGATGGGTTCTGGTGTGTCGGGCTGCCACTGGTCCTGGGGGTGGTTGGGGTGTTGGGTTGTTGGGCTGTTACTTTTCCTGCTCGGGATCAATACAGTATCACTGCTAAGGAAATTACTGGCGGTCACTATCACTCTATCACTGCTAGGGCAATTACTTGGGGTCATTATTCCTGCTGGGGCAATTATTGGGGGAAACTGTGTTAGCAGTGATAGTGACCCTCAATAATTGCCCCAGCAGGAATAGTGACTCCGATAATTTCACCAGCAGCGATAGTAATGCCCAGTAATTGCCCCAGCAGTGATAATTACTGGGGGGCACTATTAGTGCTGGGGCAATTATTCAGGGTCACTATTTGAAGCGGAGAGCGGTTGGGCTGCAATCTGCAGTGCTGCTATGCAAGGGAGCGTTGACCGCTGGCCCGGCGAAGTTCAAAAAGCTGTGCTGTGGGCTGCAGTGGTGAACACTTGTGACTTCAGATGCATAGAATGGTGAGCACTGCTGAGCGCCAGCGGCGGGCACAGCGGGGGAAGACCTCTATACTCACCTTTGTAGTTGCTGTCCTCCCGCGGCTCCCCCACACTAACAGTGTGGAAGGGTGGAGGAAGGGTCGCCAGGGAAAGCCACAGCGGTATGCTGCAAGGCAGCAGAGGTGACAGCCAGGTCAGCAGCAACTTCTGTAACGGCGAACAAAGGGGCGGCAGGGACAGTGAAAGCGTGGCTGCTGGCACGTCTGCTACAGTCAGCGCAGGAAAAAAAGCAGGACTTGTGAGCCCGAGAAAGGAGACAATGACCTGCAGCCAATCACGAACAGGGGGCGTCACCCCCTGTCAAACACCTTGTATCTTGGCTCAACCAGTACTTCCGATGGCATCAAGATACACTAATACCCACTATTTGTGCTGGGGCAAATATTGGGTGTCACTTTTTTTGTGGCGTAACTACTGGGGGTCACTATTACTGCTGAGGCAACTGTGGGGTGGGGTTCCGAATTACTGCTTGGGCAACTGGGGGGTCACAAATACTACTGGGGCAATTATCATGTGTGATACTGTCTACCAAACTGATGTATCTAACCCGATCCTGTGTGATACATCTGCTGGGCTGACGTATCACACAGCATCTGCTTAGATACAGCAGCTCAGGAGATGTATCACCCATGATCGGCTTAGGTACGTCTGCACAGCAGATGTATCTAAGCCTATCCAGCGTTATACATCTGCACAGCAGAAGTATCACTCCAGATTGGCTTAGATACAGCAGCTCAGTATATGTATCTAAGCCTATCCGGTGTGATACATCTGCACCCCCTCGCTCTCCCCTGCCCCTCTCCATTCACTAAAACAGTTTCTGTTCAGTTCCGAATGACTGCAGTTTACACTGAACTCTCATGAACCAGGATTTTATCCTGAACCATGAGTGTATAACAGACACTCTCTCCTGGCCACACCCCCTCTAAATTCACTCTACAGCAGGAGAACATGCCTTACTGTAGAGTGACTTAGAGTGGAGAGACTGTAGATTAGTTCAATGGAGGTAGGCGTGTCATGGGCGGGGCCAGGACGGGAGCTGAGCGAGGCCTGGAAACCCTGCTTTTTCATGTCTGTGCCCTGCTGTCATCGGGAGCGCGCACACAGGGGGGAGACGCAGGGCATTGTGGGAAGGAAGCACAACAGCGCCATCTTTGAAAGCTGCATTCAACATCAGATTAAAAGTAAGAAACGGACATTATAGCTGATATTTCTGCCGTACATTGCTTAGTGAAAGGGAAGCATTGTTATTATAAAAAAAAGGGATCCTGCGGGGCGGGACAACCCCTTTAACTTCTTGCAACAGTAAATGTCAATAATAAGTTGTTAACATAGAATATTTATGAATATATGTGAACATGTCTGTTTGACCCGCTGGCCGCAGTAGTGATCTTCTGGAACAAAAGCCTTAAGCCCCATTTACACTGAGAGATGATTGCTCAAAAGTCACTCAAACGATAGTTTGAGTGACAGTTTTGAGGGATGATCTTTGCATTCTTTATAGTAGCTAATTATGCAAGTGGAGCTGGACACTGCTGTGGCCCCTAACAGAGCAATACAGCTGCTTTGCATATGCAAACAGCTTTAGTGTTCTCCTCTCTGCCAGTGTCCCTGCTGTGAATTCACAGCGGGGCACAGGCAGAGAGAATGTTATCAGCGCAGCCAGCTGATAATAGCCTACACCGCTAATAACAGCTGATTGCTCAATTTTAGCAAGCTAAAATTCAGCGACCAGCGACTTGTGCATGAAAACTGCACGATGTCCTTGCACTTAGACAGAACGAGAATCGCTCAAAAGACAGGTTTGGGCGATTCTCGTAGTGTCTAAAATGGCATATTAGTGATTCACTCAGGGCTTATTAAATAATCATTTAATATCCATAAATTCTGGAGAAAGAGTAAAGTAAATACAGTGAAAAGAGACACAGAAGATGGCTACTTGCTTAGAAAATGGCTAAGATGGAACATGGAGTCATATTCATTTCACTAATAGAAGTGCTGTCCGGTACTGCAGCAGCGTACGAAGAAGATACAGCACCCAGCAATATCAGATGAATGATCCTTGGCTTTATTACAGCAGTGGAATACATTGAATATCTACAGAGCAGGAGACAGAATAAGAGTCGGCAGCATACTCTTAGGAGAGGTTTAAGGACATTGTCTTTGTTGCCCATAGCAACCAATCACAGCGCAACTTTCATTTCTTAAACTGCTCAGGTAACACAAAAGCTGCATTGTAATTGGTTGCTATGGGCAGTAGAGACAGAATCTCTTTTAGACAGCTTTCACAGGAGTGCAGTGCCAGGTGACTTTTCCTTCTTTGTATTATAAGGGAGTTAAATAAAGGGTTAAATCACAGTCAGACAAGGGGATCTATATTGTGTATGAATAGCTCAATCCTGGGACATGGTGACTATTAGCTAAGTCTTTATACATATGTTATGGAAATTCAATGTTCCGTCAATATGCTGTGAGGCTCCAAATCAGAGGTGGTTATAGCGGCCGCCGTGAGAAAGGAATAGACACAGACATCATGACCGTTTCTTAAAGCAATCTACCTTTATCACAAAACATCTTTTGTTATATAGTATTCTAAAGGAGAATGGTCTATTGTCAATATGTGTACATTTTAGTAAATCATATGCTTTACATAGATAGCAGTTAATCATTAAGGCCTTGTCTTTACTGGACACTATTCCACTGACCTTTGATCAGTGTAACAAAAGATAAAGAAGAATGTAAGTTATATGTACGTTTGCTAAGTACTATTCTCTATTTCTAACTCCTGTATCAATGTAATCTTGCCGTGCAAACAACACATGAATGTACAAGTGTATTTTAAAGATGTTCAAAGGAGACAGAATGAAATATGTATATGTTTTAGGCCCATAGCCTCTGAAAGCGTATATCAAAGAAGTTCATAGGAGACAGGATGAAATATATATATATATATATATATATATATATATATATATAAAAGTTTGTTTGCTCATAGCTTTCACAATATCCCCCATTTGAAACAGTCCATCTTGAAAAGAGCCTTTGTAGTGGTACTATCAAGGGTTCTAAGCCACCCCTGACGGTCTTTCTTTATTGTCTTCTTTGCCGGATCCCCACTGTTGTTGCTCTTTTACGTATGACTGTTTCAACGATATAGTAGAGAGAGCGATTCCAGATAATTTGCTTGTCTCCGTATCCCACAGAATGTCCAGAAATTGCAAACACTCAAAAGCATGAACAAAAGAAACAGTATTAGTAATGGGTGAAACATAAAATCTATCATCTTTCCTGCAGTAAGTGACCATCCAGTAAAAATATCATACCAGTGATACTCTGTGTCTACCTGGATCTTATTACCTACGCTGACCAACTTATCTCCTACCCATACAGTTTGTTTTTATAATTCCATAAGGGAGAGGTTAGTATACATCCAAATGCTTTTGAAGGTGTTCAGTATCTTTCATTAGTCTTACAAATCTACCCAAGGATACAGTAAGATTTGACATAGGGATAGCATCTGGGTACCAGTAGTACCTTAATGTAGCTTCAGCATCTGGCAAAAAGGTGTAAGTTTCTGTAAACCAATGTATCACCGATATGTTTTGTAAACATCCAGAAAATGGAGTGGTGAGATTATACATACTGGTGATGTTAATTTGGTTGATAACAAAGCATATATATTGGGGGCCAACGTCTATCAGCATATGGAAAGAAGCAGGTAGCACCGTCCAATGACATATGCTGACTGAAGGCTGCAGGAAACATGGCTCATATGCAGCTGTACTCCGTCCACATACTAGACCATCCAGTGTTTCTTCACAGTTTTTCTATGCCATGGGTTTTATTTTCATTATCAATCATAGTAACTGTGAACTTGGGCAACCAATATTGGAAAGAATATAGAGTCGGTCCAAACACCACAGGTAGTCTTGCAAACTTACACATTAGGCTTGTGTCATTTACCTTCAGACGAGCACTAAGAGACATAACAGTCAGTTAGCACAACTGCTGTAGAAAATACAGGCCCAGTCTGGGTGCACACCCAAACAAAATTTCATATGGTGATAACCCCGTCTTTCTGCTAGGTACATATCTTACTGAGAAAAGGGCTAATGGAAGGCACTCAGTCTATGGTTTGCCCGTTTCCTGCATTGCTTTTTGTATTTTTAATTTTTAGGGTACCGTTCATCCTTTCTATTTTTCTACTACTTTGTGGATGATAAGGGGTGTAAAATGCCAGGGAGATACCTAGAGCAGACATGATGTGTTGCATAATTTCACCTGTGAAATGTGTACCTCTATCTGACTCGATTACCTCTGGTACCCCATACCTGCAGATTACCTCATTCATGAGCTTCTTTGCAGTTGCCGGAGCAGTTGCCTTTGTGACGGCATAACCTTAACCCAACCTGAGAAGATATCAACAACAACAAGCACATATTCATACTTCCCAACACGTGGGAGCTGAATGTAGTCAATTTGCAATCTCTGAAATGGGTAGAGTAGCCTAGGCAAGTGTTTTTGCGGGACCTTTACCTTCTGTCCTGGATTGCTTATGGCACAGATCATGCAAGATTGGAAAAATGATGTAGCAGCTACAGAGAACCCAGGGGCCACCCATTCTCTCTCAAGTGTCAGTAGCATAACTGCCTTCGATAGGTGAGTTTTTCCATGGATTAGCTGGGCCATCATGGGGTACAGGGATCGTGGTAGGCAAGTTCTACTGACTGTTTGCCATATGTCATCCTGTTCTACTGCTCCCATATTAGTCCATTTATCTTTTTCTTCTTTGCTGGCTAGTGACTGTAATGTCTTTAGTACATCAATGTACAAATTTTTATCAATGTTTAAATCATAGTCTCTGACATGTGCGGTCAGTATCCTCTTTTCTTCTTTCTTCCACGGCTTGGTGGATGCTGCCTTTGCTGTGAAGTCTGTGAGGGCGTTGCCTTTTGCTTCTGCAGTGTCGGCTTTGGTATGAGCTTTCGCCTTTAGGATTGCTACTTTGTCTGGTAGGAGTACGGCTTGTATGAGGTTCTGTACTGCTACCCCATTCTTAATGAGTTGTCCTACAGAAGTTAAAAATTGTCTGGCCTTCCATATTGGGCCATAATCATGAGCTATGCCAAATGCATACCGGGAATTAGTGAACATGTTTGCCGTCTTACCTTCTGCCACTCTACACGCCTCTGGTACCCCATACCTGCAGATTACCTCATTCATGAGCTTCTTTGCAGTTGGTTGAGCACTTGCCTTGGTGACGGCATAGGCCTCAACCCAACCTGAGCAGGTATCAACAACAACAAGCACATATTCATACATCCCAACATGTGGAAGCTGAATGTAGTCAATTTGCAATCTCTAAAATGCGTAGAGTGGCCTAGGCAAGTGTTTTTGCGGGACCTTTACCTTCTGTCCTGGATTGCTTATGGCACAGATCATGCAAGATTGGACAAATGATGTAGCAGCTACAGAGAACCCAGGGGCCACTCATTCTTTCTCAAGCCTTAGTAGCATAGCTGCCTTTGACAGGTGAGTCTTTCCATGGATCAGCTGGGCCATCATGGGGTACAGGGATCATGGTAGGCAAGTTCTACTGACTGTTCACCATACATAATCCTGTTCTACTGCTCCCATATTAGTCCATTTATCTTTTTCTTCTTTACTGGCTTGTGACTGTAATGTCTTTAGTACATCAATGTCCAAATTGTTATCACTGTTTAAATCATAGTATCTGACTTGTGCGGTCAGTATTGTTTTTTCTTCTTTCTTCCATGGCTTGAGGGCTGCTGCCTTTGCTGTGAAGTCTGTGAGGGCGTTGCCTTTTGCTTCTGCAGTGTCGGCTTTGGTATGAGCTTTCGCTTTTAGGATTGCTACTTTCGTAGGAGTAGGGCTTGCATGAGGTTCTGTACTGCTACACCATTCTTAATGAGTTGTCCTACAGAAGTTAAAAATTGTCTGGCCTTCCATATTGGGCCGTAATCATGAGCTATACCAACTGCATACCGGGAATCAGTGTAAATGTTTGCCGTCTTACCTTCTGCCACTCTACATGCCTCTGGTACCCCATACCTGCAGATTATCTTATTCATGAGCTTCTTTGCAGTTGCCGGAGCAGTTGCCTTGGTGACGGCATAGGCCTCAACCCAACCTGAGAACATACCAACAACAACAAGCACATATTCATACATCTCAACACGTGGGAGCTGAATGTATTCAATTTGCAATCTCTGAAATGGGTAGAGTGGCCTAGGCAAGTGTTTTTGCGGGACCTTTACCTTCTATCCTGGATTGCTTATGGCACAGATCATGCAAGATTGGACAAATGATGTAGCAGCTACAGAGAACTCAGGGGCCACCCATTCTCTCTCAAGCTTCAGTAGCATAGCTGCCTTCGATAGGTGAGTCTTTCCATGGACCAGCTGGGCCATCATGGGGTACAGGGATCATGGTAGGCAAGTTCTACTGACTGTTCGCCATATGTCATCCTGTTCTACTGCTCCCATATTAGTCCATTTATCTTTTTCTTCTTTGCTGGCTTGTGACTGTAATGTCTTTAGTACATCAATGTACAAATTTTTATCAATGATTAAATCATAGTCTCTGACTTGTGCGGTCAGAATCCTCTTTTCTTCTTTCTTCCACGGCTTGAGGGCTGCTGCCTTTGCTGTGAAGTCTGCGAGGGCGTTGCCTTTTGCTTCTGCAGTGTTGGCTTTAGTATGAGCTTCCGCCTTTAGGATTGCTACTTTGTCTGGTAGGTGTAGGGCTTGCATGAGGTTCTGTACTGCTACCCCATTCTTAATGAGTTGTCCTACAGAAGTTAAAAATTGTCTGGCCTTCCATATTGGGCCGTAATCATGAGCTATGCCAAATGCATACCGGGAATCAGTGTAACTTTTTGCCGTCTTACCTTCTGCCACGCTACAGGCCTCAGTGAGGGCCTTCAGTTCCGCTTCTTGTGCTGAGACATGCGGAGGGAGAACTTCTGCTTTTAGGACATCTTGTTGTGTGACTATTGCATACCCGGTATGGAATTGGCCATCCTCACCTTGGTACCGTGAACCATCTACGAAAAGCTCAAAATGTGCATTGTCAATAGGAATTTCAGTAACTGATTCAAAACCTGCAGTTTCTTGCTGCATCAATTCTAGACAATCATGCTGGTGTTCTGCAACAAATAAATCAGAATCATGTTGTAAAGAATTTAAAAATAACTGATCTGCAGTACCCAGATCTCCCGCTCCCCCATTTGAATCGGGATACTCGATTGGAAGAAGAGTAGCCGGGTTCAAGGTAGTGCACCGTTGGAAAGAGATGTTAGGGGGCATGAGCAAGGCACATTGTAATGTTATTTGACGAGCTAGGGTGAGGTGTTTAGGGTGTACTTGAGTGAGTATACTCTGGATGTCATAAGGGGTGAAAACCACTAGGGGGTAGTCCAGGACCAACTCAGAAGACTTGTCAACCATTACTTGTACTGCTGCCTCCGCACATACACTGGAGGGGGCTCCTCGGGCCACCGGATCCAATCTCATGGAGGAATACCCAAGTGGCCGTGGACGTCCTCCATGTTTTTGCGTCAATACTGCCGTCACATGACCAGAAAGTTCAGTGCAGAAGAGAGTGAAAGGTAAATTGTAGTTAGATATTCCCAGTGCTGGAGAATTGAGAATAGAGAGTTTTAGTGTATGGAAGTTGTCAGTTGCTTCAGGAGTGAGAGAGAAAGGAACACTTGGAAGACAGATGGTTGCATCAGGGATGAGGCAGAACGGATCCAAGGATGGCAGTATGAGACAAGTCTCAAAAAGGTGCAGAGTTTGGCAGCAGAAGAAGGTACAGAAATGGCTTGAACTGCAGCCTTGCGTTCTTCTGTGAGATGTTTGGTCCCTTGAGCTAGGCAACAGCCTAGAAACGCAACCTTTTGTTTACAAAGTTGTAATTTTTCCTTTGAAGCCTTGCAGCCATTTTCTGCTAAAAATTTTAGAAGAGAAATGCATGCAGATTGACATGTTTTCAGATCCTCAGCACAAAGCAGAAGGTCATCAACATATTGCAACAGCACAGTTCAATCAGGAGGAGTCCAGGCCTGCAAGACAGACTGGAGTGTCTGGGTGTACATGTTTGGAGAATTCTGCGCACCTTGTGGCAGGACGGTCCAAGCATATTGTTTACCCTTGAAGGTAAAAGCAAAAAGGTATTGGCAATCTGGATGGATCGATACACTGAAAAACGCATTTGCAAGATCTATCACTGTGAAAAATATCACAGTGGGCGGGACTTGTGCTAAAAGCGTATGTGGATTTGGCACTACTAGGGTGTCGAGTACAGTTACTTTATTAATTTCCCGAAGATCATGTACCATGCGATAAACATCCCGTTGTCCCTTTTGTGTTTTCTTTTTAACTGGAAAGAGGGGAGTATTGGCTGGTGATGTTATTTCCCGTAATGCCCCCATTTGAAGTAAGTCTGTAATTTGTGGGCCTATAGAATCCTCTTGGGCCCTACCCAATGGATACTGTTTTACTTGGGGGGGCTACGCATCCTGGTTTTAGTGTGACTATCTGTTTTGGACTTGGCCCAGAGTTCCTGTGGAACTTCCTGTAATATTATTTCCTCTTCTGGAATTAAGAGAAAAATTGGCTGTGGATCATCAAGAGAAGCCACAATCTGGCAAAATTGTTCTGCGTTTGTTTTTGCAAAATCAATCTGCACTGTTCCTTCTTCAGTAAACTGAATGGAAGCTGACAGGGCAGAGAGTATGTCTGTGCCCATAACTGGCAGTGGAATATCATCACTCATCAATAGTTTTGTTAAAACTGTCTGGTCTCTGAATTTTATGGGGAGAGGGTCTGTTTCCTGAAGTTTCTTAGGAACTCCTTCAAGACCTACAACATTTTGAGCTGTATTTTGCCGGTATCCTGAAGGAATTAGATGGCTTTGGATGACTGAAGTTGCTGCCCCTGTATCAACAAGGAAAGGGATTTCCTTATTGAGTACTTCCCCTTTTAGAAAAATGGCCACACCCTCTTTTGCATTGCTCATGGGGAAGAAGGGCAGAGGGTCGCCGGCTATTCAATCTTGCTTTTCTATTTCTCCCCTGGCGACTCCATGCTTTTGTGGGTTGCTCACTACCCTTCTGCTGAAGGAATTTTCTACACTCCTGTTTAAAGTGCTCAGGCTTACCACAGAAATGGCACTTAAGGTTATGTTTGGGATGGGTGCCCCGTTTTGCTTTGTTCTCTCCTGTGCTGTATTGTGCTTTTGTCAGGGAAATTCTGCGTACAGCACCAATCAGGCCCACCCCAATGCCCCGCTGCCGGCGGTAAAGAAGAGACACCACACACGGAGGTCTGGTATAGTTCCTCACATGGGGACATAACTGCGCACTTTATTACAGATTACATGGGGTCTTATACCCTTTGGTCACATCACTAGGAATGGGTAATGGTCTCATTGGCTCAAATTCACCGCATAACCATATATGTGAAGTCCGCATTTCCGCCTGAGGCAGTGATAGTTATATACATAGTTGAACAGTCGTTATCTAGATACGGCGCTTCTGGGAAAACAGCCAAGCACACGGCCTCCGTATCCGGTTCTGTATCATCTCTGAATTTCTGGACACATCTCTCTCAGCCTTGCAAACCTTTGGAATATCTGATGTAAGGCGACATATTAAGTTTTTCTCATTTTAGCAATAGAACTTGCATACAGGTATAAAAGCATAAAAAACATATGGCAATATATACATATACCCTCACACTATCATAACAGAGCTTTGTCCTTTTTTCAATTTTAAATTTAGTTTAATGCCCTTGGCTGCCTGCACCAGGCTTCATATTGTCTCCACTCAGGCTTGTTATCCATGAGTTTAGACCTCAAGGGTTCTCGCAACCCCTCTACAAAGGCCATGCTAAGCACATGGTCACCCAATTCTTGTATGCCCCTATACCCCAGATCTGACCAACGTTGTTGAAGGCGGGCATAGAATTGTTCTACACTTTCATCCTTCTCTTGTGTGATATTAAAAAAGAGACAAGGAGGATTCTTTAAATTTTTCTTTTGACCAACATTCTAGACCAATTAAAAAATATCTTACCACTTCTTAATTCTCTATATTTAATTTTATCCCAATCTGTGCCACAATAGTCTTTCACATAATTTAAAATGATCATTCCCACTGCCTCCCCTGTTTTCAACATAATCAGAGGACTCAGATCAGCTGATGTTAAAGAGTATTTGTTTTGTATTTGTGCTATCTGTCTAAAGAAAGGCATAGGTCTGGTCATGGGGTCTGGTAATTGCTATATGAGTGACATATGCTTTTGTGGCGTCCATGGTCTATATTTAACTTTTTGTGAGGTCGCATCATATTGGCTCCTTCTGCCTTCCCCCTGTTCTATATCTGCTCCTGTACCACCCCCCGCTCCCTGCATCTCCTCCTTGTCCTCTTCCCCATGCTTTTACTCACTAGCCTTGGATCTAGTGAGCATAGGCATAGCCGGTTCGAGCCAAGGAGCTCCGCAAGCAGGGCAGCTCTCTCTCCAATCTGGGATTTGTTGTCCACAATGCCAGCAGTTCCATCACTCCAGTCCAGTGTTTGACTTTGGAGTGGATGGCTTGGCATAGGGTGGGAGAGACTGTTGGAATTGAGATGAAGGAGGGGTTGGAGGTGGAGGAGGGAACTGACCTGGCAATGGGGGAGCATAATATACCTGTCCTTTGAATTCTTTTCTCTGATATCCTGCATCTTCTATATCTCTACTTGCCTTTTTCCAACTATTCAACATTTCCTGTAGTCCATTTTTTTTGCCCACCCAGCATGACTGTCTGAAAACTTTTCCCACTGCTGGAGATCTAATACTCCTGTCCCTTTATATGCTTCAACAATTTATCACATCCTCTACCCACTGCAGCTCTGCCTGCTATTTCTTGTACAATTTCTTTAGCTGTCTTCCACACTTTATCCTCTTTACCAGCAGTATTGCCCATGGCTGGCTACTTATGTACACCAAGAGGCTTATTCTTTTTATTCTATCACACACATAAAACAATCCCCTGGCCGTTGAAATATACAAACGTAACCGCAGAAGACCCTGTCCAGAATCGTGGCCTTGTTAGGGACTCCTTCCAGCATCACTGATTGGGTTCCTGTTAACACGGGACACAGAGATTTATATTTGCACCCCGGAGGTCAGGTTCCGTCGATCAGGTCAGCTCATCTCAATCACTCACTCATGCATAAACAGGCACACATAAAGACAAAAACATTTGCATGTCAATTCCTTCTTTTAAGTGTCAGTACTTCCTCACTGTCTGTAAGTGTCAGTACTTCCCCACACTGCTTATTTCCCCCCGCCTCTACTACTTCTCTTATACCTATAAGAGGCTCCCATCAGGGATTTTATCCCCTGAAAACTTTAGGCTTCCCTGGTACAACTTATACCATGCCTTCCAGAGATCAGCAAGAGAGTTTCATATTCTGTAAACTGACCACGCAAAGTAACAAATAAAAACAATAACAGTAAAGAACACCCGCACAGCATATTCAGCCCACCAAATGGATTCCTAAAAGCTTGAAGATTTATAAGAGGCATGCACTTCTTACCCCTCGGACAGGAAAGGAGCAGCCAAGAAGCATGGATAGATTGTGGCAAGATAAAGCTTTAGCTTACTGCGCAGTTTTTGTCAATCCATGGTTCCAAGTGGGTCCTTATCCCATCTGTGTCCGGGGGGGGGGGGGTTTGAGGTGTAGGTGATGCTCTTGTTCCTTGTTCCTTCAAGCCCCACGTTTCTTGGGTGCCAATTAATGTTATGGAAATTCAATGTTCCGTCAATATGCTGTGAGGCTCCAAATCAGAGGTGGTTATGGCGGCCGCCGTGAGAAAGCAATAGACACAGACATAATGACCATGTCTTAAGGCAATCTACCTTTATTACAAAACATCTTTCTTTATATAGTATTTTAACCCCTTAATGACATGGCCTATTTTGGCGTTGAGGACCAAGCGATTTATGGTATTTTTCCATCTCCATTTTTCAAAAGCCATAACTTTTTTATTTTTCCATCGACCCAGCCTTATAAGGGCTTGTTTTTTGCGTGGCAAGCTGTAGTTTTTATCAGTGCCACTTTTGGATACATAGACTATATCATAAAACTTTTAGAATTTTTTTTATGATAACAGGGAGAGAAAACGCATCAATTCTGCCATAGATTTTTTTTTTTACAGTGTTAATCATGCAGCATAAATGACACACTAATTTTTTTCTGCGGGTTGGTATGGTTACAACGATACCAATATTCTTATAATTTTTTAGGTTTTTACGCTTTTTTGCAATAAAAACCCTTTTTTTTGGAAATCTTTTTTTTTTCTCTATAGCTGCTTTCAAAGTCCTGTAACTTTTTTATTTTTCTATGTATGGAGCTCTATGAGGGCTTATTTTTTGCGAGACGAGCTGTAGTTTTTATTGGTACCATTTTAGGGAATGTACGGCTTTTCTGATCACTTTTATTGCATTCTTTGGGAGGCAAAGTGCTAAAAACTAGCATTTTGCCTCTGTTTTTTAACGTTTTTTTTACGCTTTTTAACGTACAAAATAAAAAGCATGTTCAGCTTTTTGTACGCATCGCTACTGACGTGTCAATATTAAACATGTGGGGTTTTAATTTTTTTTACCTTTTTTTATGCTAATAATAGAAAAAGCACAAAAAAGGCAGTTTTTTACATTTTTTTAAACATTTTTCTTTTTTTTACATTTTTCTTTTCTTTTTTTACAGTATTTGAGTCCCTCTGAGGGACTTACATCACTGCACTTCTGATCGCTGTGATAAGGCATGGCAGAGCTACTGCCCTGCCATGCCTTATCGCTTATACAGCGATCATAGGCATTGGCACTACAGGACGCCAGTGTCTGGCATTCTGCTGGCATGGTGACAGGCCGGGCTCTCGTGATATCATCGCAAGAGCTGTCCAGAGACACAGAGGGAGTGCGCTTAGATCTACTTAGATCGTGGTTCACATGTTAACACAGAGTTAACTCCTATGCTAGGAAAGGTTACCATAGTAACACAGGGTTCCCGTGCCCAGCGTTATCACACCAATTACGTCATCACGTCAATCAGCGTCATTACGCAGCTTCACGCTACCGCTCTAAGTAACATTCACATTATTTAATCCTCCATCCGAGAGCTATTAAGCCGGTGACATAATCCTGCCACCCGGCGTCACTACATCTTCTAACGTTGCTTTCTAATGCAGCGGAGAGAGACCCCAACTCCCCATCGTAGCGTCACCACGCCGATGACGTCATCACGTCAGCCGACGTCACCACGCCGACTGACGTTGCCATCCTACACTGTAGAGAGTAAACCCAGCCCCCACATCCACCTACAATTAACCTTACATCATTCAGCTACTGGAGTGGGCGGGCAGGCACACTCGCATCATCGATCATGTGACCTCCGTGTCACATGATCTCCCCGAATCCCGGAAGTAGTTTCGGTTTCACTTTTTCTACAATCCAACACCGCACATATGACGTGGAGGTCATGTGAGCGGCCATCACCCGGAACAACAATGAGATAACCACCATATTACATTTGTAAGTAACTATATAAAGATGTCTTATCATGTAATTGCATTATGTACTTGATAAAGTCGTGTTTAGCGACGAAACGCGTTGTACCTAATAAACTTTTTAGACAATATCACTATTGTCAGAACCGGTCGTTTGTTTGAGGCAGCGCAGGAGCATTTTTTATTTTATTTTTTACCCTATTACTACACCGTGGGTCCAATCCAGCATTGGACACAGCAGCTCTGCAGCAGCACTCCAGCGACCAGGGAACCGGTTGGACGCTATAGGAAAGATCCCATAGAGATCTGATAAGCCAACTCGGACTTTGGAGGCGGTGGTGGAACTCCTCTCCACAGGAGTTTTCACCACACGCCGGGTGAGTCATTTAATTTAATTTTATTTTCATCTTTATTCTCTTCTACGTTATGATCATTCATTACGTTTTTATCATATGGACACACTAATATACTCTCCCTATTAGCCACCTGAAGCGCCTCCCTGACCATTTCTTTAAATGTCTATTTTTTGGCTTTTTTTAGATGTTTTTGCTCAGACTTCTCCATGTATAATGGTAGAAAAAAATGCATGCTTCACATTAGTAAACAAATAATCACCACCTAAAAAAGACATTTGAAAAACTCTTGTGTTGCTTAAAAAGAATATTTAAATTCATTTTGGGGGGGGGGGGGGCGAATAGGAGGGGAGGGG
This sequence comes from Eleutherodactylus coqui, assembly GCF_035609145.1. NCBI lineage: Eukaryota > Metazoa > Chordata > Amphibia > Anura > Eleutherodactylidae > Eleutherodactylus > Eleutherodactylus coqui. The sequence continues at coordinate 271,281,238 of NC_089839.1, read as the reverse complement.
GATAACCAAATATTGATGGCTTGGGGAAGCCTTAAAGGAAATGTATCATCTGTATTCTTTTCACTAAGGCAAAACAGATAGTGAAACATATTCCATTTTCTTTTTTTTTTCTATTTTTATTTTCGCATTATAGATTTTCTTTTTATTCTATTGTCTGTACATGACTATAGGGTGGCCATCTTGTCTTTACTGCAGTTCACAGCATTTAGAGAGATGCTCTATTGCAGAACTCATGGGCCTTTCATACAGTGGACAGAAGCTGACCTAATAATTTCTATGGGAGATTATCCCAGCATGCACTGTGATCTGTGCAGGGAGGGGGAGGAGGTAAGCTGTGACCATCACTTTAGCCTTAAGATTCTTGTTAACGCTATGTGTTTCAGTAGCATTGTGTGAGAGGCGTTTTTCAATACTAAAATTAATCAAAAGCTCTCTTAGGTCCACTATGAGTCAGGCTCGCCTCTCTGGCTTAGCCGTCTTGTCAATTCAAAACAAAGTAGCGAAAGGAATTGATTTTGATGATGCGATTTCAACATTTTCAGAGAACAAAGTTAGGAGACAAAGGATTTAAGTGTTAATGCCCACAATGTTAAGTATATAAACCAGAAAATTACACTTGTAACAGTAAGTATCTTGTCTTTCCTTCTTTCAATAATTTCAAAATTGGGGAGGGGAAAAATATTCTGCATCGGGTACCACCTGACCTTGCTACGCTTGTGACTGGCACACTGGACAAAAAGGGCAACCGCAGCAGTATGATACGCAATGCAATACCCTCTGGTTTATGTCTAGTAGGTTAGAGGTCCATATTGCAGCAAGAATATGATCCAAAACCTAATTCTAAGTTATAGCAGAATTACGTTTTAATACAAGAAGAAACTGCTATGCTTCCAAGAGTGCAACAGCCTGCCCAGTCTCCAGGCTTAGACCCCATTGAGTTTGTCTGGAATGAAATGGACAGAAGGGTGAAAGCAAAGTAACCTACAAGTGCCACACATTTGTGGAAACTTTCACAGCAATGTTAGGAAGAAAATTCTAAACAATATGTGAGTGAAAGTGTAGAAAGAACGCCTGGATTGGGTAAAGCTGTTGGAGGTGACTACTGTGAAGAGTCAAAAATGTTGTGTTTTTTTTTGTTGAAATAAAGTTAATCCATTATTTTAATTCATCTCCATGTGGATCCCTCAACACATCTATCAGAATTTGCTGGTAAGCGTACACGGGTTTTGTGTATATTATTTCCACTGAGTATTAATAGGGAGATTCAAGGAGCGGTCAATGTAACTTTGTTGCACTCTTATGTAAAATGTGTTCCTATACAAAATTTCCAATAAAAAATTATTAAAAAAAAAAAAGAATTTGCTGGTAAGCATGCCCAGGAGAGTGACTGCAGTCATTGAGGCCAGCGCAGTATTGGACAATGTGAAGAAAATCAAATGTCCTCACTTTTTATTTGAGTCCCAATACTTTTGTCAATATAATAACATAGTAACATAGTATGTTAAGCTGAATAAAGACAACGTCCATCTAGTTCAGCCTGCAATAGTTCCTACCTGTCTGTAAGAGCAAAATCAACAACCCGCTGGTCACCTAATATTTATATCTTGCAATATCCTTCCGCTCTAGAAAGACATCTAGTCCCCTCTTAAATTCCTCTACGGATTTTGCTATCACCACGTCCTCAGGCAGAGAGTCTTACAGTAAAGAACCCTTTTCTGTGCTGGTTATGAAACCTGCTTTCTTCTAGACATAGAGGATGCCCTCTTGTTAGCGTTGCAGTCCTGGGTATAAACAGATGGGAGATCTCATCATGGGAGATCTCCTTGTATTGTCCCCTAATGTATTTATTAGAGATGAGCGAACGTACTCGTCCGAGCTTGATGCTCGCTCGAGTATTAGGGTGCTCGAGATGCTCATTACTCGAGACGAGCACCACGCGTTACTCGAGTCAATTCCATTTCCTTCCCTGCATGTTTAGCGCCATTTTCTGACCAATAGACGTGCAGGGAAGGCATTACAACTATCTCCTGTGACATTCCAGCCCTATCCCACCCCCCTGCAGTGAGTGGCTGGTGAGATCAAGTGATCGCCGAGTATTTAAATCGGTCCCGCCCGTGGCTCGCCTCAGGCACACGCTGGCAGAAATTAGGGAGAGTGCTGTTCCTGCTGTAGGGAGAGTGTTAGGCTACTGTTTGCGTCTTCAAGAACCTCAACGGTCCTTCTTAGGGCCACATCTGACCATGTGCATTACTGTTGTGGCTGCTGGAAGCAGTTTTGCACAATTTTTTTTTTCATCTTGGTCTGTGCAGGCTATAGCGTTCTCAGTCTGCAGTCAATAATACAGAGTATAGGGGTAGTACTGGTGAGGCAGGGATAGTGGTAGTGTAGAATCCTGTCAACAAGTACCCCAAAAAAGCTCCTTCTTAGGGCTACCTGTGACCGTGTGCATTACTGTTGGGCTGCTGGGAGCAGTTTTTCACAAACTTTTTTTTTCATCTTGGGCTGTGCAGGCTATAGCATTCTCAGTCTGCAGGCAATTATACAGAGTATAGGGGCAGTACTGGTGAGGCAGGGACAGTGGTAGTGTAGAATCCTGTCAACAAGTACCCCAACTTCTTTGGGCCACCTGCGACCGTGTGCATTTTACTGCGTGGCTGCTGGGAGTTGTAGTGGCTAACTATTACCAAGCTAAGCATTTTTGCAGCCTTGCGTATAATTTTTTTCATACTGCAGTGTGCGTTACATAACCGATGTGATCCTTCAACTGCAGGCCAATAATTGCATAATTTTTTACACCGCTCTGTGCGTCCCATCAACTTCACGCACAGCGTGCGGCGACAGCCCCTGATAGAGGGATAGACATATACACGCTATCTAGGCTGCTTGCTTTTTCAAACAAAATTTGAAAAAAAACTCCTTTTTAGGGCTACCTGTGACAGTGTGCATTTTACTGCGTGGCCGCTGGGAGTTGTAGTGGCTCACTATAACCCAGCTAGGCCGTTTTGCAGCCTAGCGTATAATTTCTTGCAGACTACATTGTGCGTTACATAACTGCTGTCAGCCTTCAACTGCAGGCCAATAATTGCCTAATTTTTTTCACCGCTCTGTGTGTCCCGTCAACTTCATGCATAGCGTGCGGAGACAGCCCCTGATAGAGGGAAAGACATGTACACGCTATATAGGCGGTTTGTTTTTTCCAAAAAAATTGAAAAAAAGCTCCTCCTTAGGGCTACCTGTGACCGTGTGCATTTTACTGCGTGGCCACTGGGAGTTGTAGTGGCTCACTATTACCCAGCTAGGCCTTTTTGATGAGGCTGGGGACTTCCGGCAACTGTCTCAAGAGCTTTCAGTGGGTGAGGAGGTTGATGATGATGAGACACAGTTGTCTATCTGTGAGGTAGTAGTAAGGGCAGTAAGTCCAAGGGAGGAGCGCACAGAGGATTCGGAGGAAGAACCGCTGGACGATGAGGTGACTGACCCCACCTGATTCGCTAAGCCAACTGAGGAGAGGTCTTCAGAGGGGGAGGCAAGTGCAGCAGCAGAACAGGTTGGAAGAGGCAGTGGGGTGGGCAGGGGTAGAGGCAGGGCCAGAGCGAAAACTCCCCCAACCGTTTCCCAAAGCACCCCCTCGCGCCAAGCCACCCTGCAGAGGCCTAGGTCTTCAAAGGTGTAGATGTTTTTCAGTGAGACTGCGGACGACCGACAAACAGTGGTGTGCAACCTGTGTCGCACCAAGATCAGCCGGGGAGCCACCAGTATCAGCCTCACCACCACCAGCATGCACAGGCATATGATGGCTAAGCATCCCACAAGGTGGGACGAAGGCCGTTCACTGCCTCTGGGTCGCACCACTGCCTCTCCCCCTCTGCCCCAACCTGCCACTCAGATCCAACCCCCCCTCTCAGGACACAGGTACGAGCGCCTCCTGGCCTGCTGTCACTAGCGCAAGCGTTGGAGCGCAAGCGCAAATACGCCGCCATGCACCCGCACGCTAAAGCATTGAACGTGCACATTGCCAAATTCAGATACTGCCGTACAGGCTTGTGGAAATGGAGGCTTTCAAAAACATGATGGCGGCGGCGGTCCCACGCTACTTGGTCCCCAGTCGCCACTATTTTTCCCGGTGTGCCGTCCCAGCCCTACACCAGCACGTCTCCCGCAACATCAATCGTGCCCTCACCAACGCAGTTACTGGGAAGGTCCACTTAACCACGGACACGTGGACAAGTACTGGCGGGCAGGGCCACTATATCTCCCTGACAGCACATTGTGTGAATTTGGTGGAGGCTGGGACCGAGTCAGAGCCTGGGACCGCACACGTCCTACCCACACCCAGAATTGCAGGTCCTTCATCGGTTCTGGTATCTGCGGGGGTCTATGCCACCTCCTCTAAACCCTCCCTCTCCTCCTCCTCCTACGCAACCTCTACCTTTCAATTAAGAAATGTGAGCAGCACGTCGCCAGCAGTCGGTGTGGCGCGGCGCGGCAGCACAGCGGTGGGCAAGCGTCAGCAGGCCGTGCTGAAACTACTCAGCCTAGGTGACAAGAGGCACACGGCCCCCAAGCTGTTGCAGGGTCTGACTGAGCAGACCGACCTCTGGCTTTCGGCGCTGAGCCTGCAACCGGGCATGGTCGTGCGGACAACGGCCGTAACCTGGTGGCGGCTCTGCAGCTCGGCCACCTCACACACGTGCCATGCCTGGCCCACATCTTCAATCTTGTGGTTGATCGGTTTCTGAAAACCTACCCGCACTTGCAAGACCTGCTCGGCAAGGTGCGCTGCGTCTGCGCACATTTCCGCAAGTCCACCACAGACGCTGCCACTCTGCGGACCCTGCAACATCGGTTTAATCTGCCAGAGCACCGGCTGCTGTGCGACGTGCCCACATGGTGGAATTCTACACCCCACATGTTGGCCAGGTTGTATGAGCAGCGTAGAGCAATAGTGGAATACCAACTCCAACATGGGCGGCGCAGTGGGAGTTAGCCTCCCCAATTCTTTACCGAGGAGTGGGCCTGGATGGGGTGCGAGAGTGATGCAATACCACAGGGCCCTGGTGGACAAACTGATGGTAAACTTCCCATCTCACAGCGCTAGCGGCAGAAGGCGAAGTTCCGAGGGCCAAGTAGCAGGGGAGGCGCGGAGTAAAGGCAGCATGTTCAGCGCAGGCAGGGGAACACTCTCCAAGGCCTTTGCCAGCTTTATGGCTCCCCAGCAAGACTGCGTCACCACTCCCCAGTCAAGGCTGAGTCGGAGGGAGCACTGTAAAAATATTGTGAGGGAGTAGGTAGCTGATCGTACCACTGTCCTCCGTGATGCCTCTGCTCCATACAACTATTGGGTGTCAAAGCTGGACACGTGGCACGAACTTGCGCTGTATGCCCTAGAGGTGCTTGCTTGCCTTGCCGCTAGTGTCTTGTCAGGGAGGGTGTTTAGTGCAGCTGGGGGAATCATCACGGACAAGCGTACCTGCCTGTCAACTGCCAGTGCCGACATGCTTACACTCATAAAGATGAACAAAGCCTGGATTTCCCCAGACCTCTCCACCGGCGGAGAGCAGCGGAACCTAAAGATTCTTTTCACTGCAACCGCAGATAAAAGCACTCTTCTCTATCACCGGTAAAACGGGGCATTTAGCTTTGTCAATCTGTCTCTGACATTAGTCCTCCTCCTGCTACTCCTCCTCCGGAAGCAACATGTCATCGCGCTGAATGGCCAATTTTTCTGCGGCGCAAAAGGCTCATCTACAACTACCAATGTTTTTACAATTTTTCTAAGTTTCAAAAGTATTGAGACTGTAACATGAACCAATTTTTTCAACAGGGCTGCCTCCAGGCTCTGTTACAAATTAAGCAACAGTGAGCTGTATCTTTTAAAAAATGATTTTGGGTTTCACCTGCCCTCTCGGTTGATAAATTTTTCAGAGGTACACTTGTACTCTTGGCACACTAATTTTTGGGGCCCACGCCTACACTCTTATCCAACTAATTTTTCCGGCCTTCGCCTGCGCTCATGGTATCCCAATGTTTCAGAGGTTGGCCTATACTATTACTATAGAAATTTTACTTGGGTCTGCCTGCCTGCCTATACTTCTGCTACAAGAAAGTTACAGGGGTCTGCCTATACTGCTGCCACTTACATGTTACAGGGGCCTGCCTATACTGCTCCCCCGTTAATTTTACTGGGGTTTGCCTATACTGCTGCCACAAGAATGTTACTGGGGTCTGCCAATACTGCTGCCACGTTAATGTTACAGGGGTCTGCGTATACTTCTGCTACAAAAATGTTACTGGGGTATGCCTATACTGCTGCCACATAAATTTTACAGGGGTCTGCCTATACTTCTACTACAGAAATGGTGCTGGGGTCTGCCTTTGCTGCTGCTACAGAACTGATACTGGGGTCTGCCTATTCTGCTGCTACATAAATGTTACTGGGGTCTGCCTATACTTCTGCCACATAAATGTTACAGGGGTCTGCCTATACTGCTTCTACAAAGAGTTACTGCGGTCTGTCTATACTTCAACAACAGAAATGGTGGTGGGGTCTTCCTGTACTGCTGCTACAGAAATGATACTGAGGTCTGCCGATACTGCTGCTACATAACTGTTACTGGGGTCTGCCTATACTTCTGCCACATAAATGTTGAAGGGGTTTGCCTATACTTCTGCTACAAGAATGGTACTGGGGTCTGCCTATACTTCTGCCACATAAATGTTTCAGGGGTCTGCTTATACTGCTGCAACAGAAATGTTACTGGGGTCTGCCTATACTTCTACTACAGACATGTTACAGGGGTCTGCCTATGCTTCTGCTACATAAATGTTACAGGGGTCTGCTTATACTGCTGCTACAGAAATGTTACAGGGGTCTGCCTATACTGCTGCTACATAACTGTTACTGGGGTCTGCCTATACTTCTGCCACGTAAATGTTACAGGGGGTCTGCTTATACTGCTGCTACAGAAATGTTACTGGGGTCTGCCTATGCTTCTGCTGTTGTGGATTTCCTTTGTGACCACGGCTTGATTAATTGGAATGTTTACACCCTTCCAGATTGAAAGTTGGGAGACCGTGCGCACAGTCTGAAGCAATCACACTGACACAAGTTTAGCATATGAAAACTTCCTTCTTTATTTGTGGGCCTCTAGCCTCTTTTATAAAGTTTAACATATCTGCCCTTTTGGGGCAGGCCAAGGTTACATAGATACAACGTATTATCTGGTTATTGGATAAGCGTCTTCCTTCATCCGGTCATCTGTTATTGCCCGTCACGTGGTAGCAGTCTGGAGAGGGCAGGAGGAGACGAATGGGTTGTCTCACACCCCACGTGTAGACAATCCGATATGATTGGCGGTTACAGCTTGAATTAGTATTTGCATAAATCTCCCATGTTATTTGCATAAGTTTCCAGTAAAACTGCTTGGGTTATTATTGCGGTATCTAAAAGCGGAACTGTTTCAGGCTGCAGTTATTTATGTCTGATTTTACTTCTAGATTTACAAGAAATCAGAAAATAGGGCGTTCTTGCTAAATACTAGCTTGTTTACAGAGTTTAGAGAATAGAAGTTTCATTATAAGGAAGTAAATATATTGGATACATGAATGAATACATATCTATATTTGTAGGAAAACAACCAACAATGGAAAAGTACTGTCATTTGGTATATAAAATGCTAAGCATATAAAAAAACAGGTCCACCGTCCACTACCCAGGTCCACTGTCCAAAATATAGATATATTGGATTTCCACTACAAACCCCCCTTGAAACTATCTGGTTCACTAAACTCACTACACTAAGTGTCCCTACTCTGCCCTACATTTATCCTTAACCATTGACCCTAGATCTGCAGTGTGTTGTAGACTGGGGCTACCGCTGCCATGGGGGTATAGGATGGTTCGACATCATTATATTCCTCTGGATCCATGATGACGACGTTTGCATTGACAGTGGGCTTTTTGTTGAACATCATAATGAACCAGGTGGGCCAGGTAGTCATCAGGGTCGGAATACACTGTATGCAACAACAAACAGAAATTAGGACAATTATAATGGCAACAAATATAATTAGTACCTTTTTTTTCAGCGTAAACCCAACCCAGGACCCTGCCAACCAATCGAACCACCCTTGATCCGTTCCTTGTTTGATACTGGTAGCTAGATCTTTCAGGTGGTTGATTTGTTGATGGATCGATGCAGAGTTGTCGGAGAGATTAAAACAACATATAATCCTCTAACATTCCAGATCATCCCGAAGTCGTGTGCCACTCTATGAGCGTACCGTGAGTCTGTGTAGATGTTAGCTGTATGATCCTGGGCCATCTCACACACCCGTGTGAGGGCCTGTAGTTCGGCTTCCTGTGCTGATATGGTGGGAGGAAGTTGTTGTGCTTGGATTATCTTTGTGGTGGTGGTAACTGCGCAACCGGTATGGTACCGACTAGAGATGAGCGAGCACCAAAATGCTCGGGTGCTCGTTACTCGGGACGAACTTTTCGCGATGCTCGAGGGTTCGTTTCGAGTAACGAACCCCATTGAAGTCAATGGGCGACCCGAGCATTTTTGTATTTCGCCGATGCTCGCTAAGGTTTCCTTGTGTGAAAATCTGGGCAATTCAAGAAAGTGATGGGAACGACACAGCAACGGATAGGGCAGGCGAGGGGCTACATGTTGGGCTGCATCTCAAGTTCCCAGGTCCCACTATTAAGCCAGAATAGCGGCAAGAGTGGGCCCCCCCCTCCCAAAAACTTTTACTTCTGAAAAGCCCTCATTAGCATGGCATACCTTTGCTAAGCACCACACTACCTCCAACAAAGCACAATCACTGCCTGCATGACACTCCACTGCCACTTCTCCTGGGTTACATGCTGCCCAACCGCCCCCCTCCCCCCCCCACAGCGCACACCAAAGTGTCCCTGCGCAGCCTTCAGCTGCCCTCATGCCACACCACCCTCATGTCTATTTAGAAGTGCGTCTGCCATGACGAGGAACCGCAGGCACACACTGCAGAGGGTTGGCACGGCTAGGCAGCGACCCTCTTTAAAAGGGGTGGGGCGATAGCCAACAATGCTGTACAGAAGCAATGAGAAATAGAATCCTGTGCCACCGCCATCAGGAGCTGCACACGTGGGCATAGCAATGGGGAACCTATGTGCCACACACTATTTATTCTGTCAAGGTGTCTCTGCATGCCCCAGTCAGACCGGGCTTTTTAATTCATAGACACAGGCAGGTACAACTCCCTATTGTGAAGTCCCTGTCGACCGACAGCATGGGTGGCTCCCTGGAACCCACCGGCGATACACAAAAATATCCCATTGCATTGCCCAACACAGCTGAGGTAGTAATGTCGTGCTTAATGCAGGTGGGCTTCGGCCCACACTGCATGCCCCAGTCAGACTGGGGTTCTTTACAAGTGCAAACAGATGCATTTATAATTCCCTGTGGACCCACAGCATGGGTGGGTGCTAGGAAGCCACCGGCGGTACATAGAAATATCCCATTGCATTGCCCAACACAGCTGAGGTAGTAATGTCGTGCTTAATGTAGGTGGGCTTCGGCCCACACTGCATGCCCCAGTCAGACTGGGGTTCTTTACAAGTGGAAACAGATGTATTAATAATTCCCTGTGGACCCACAGCATGGGTGGGTGCCAGGAAGCCACCGGCGGTACATAGAAATATCCCATTGCATTGCCCAACACAGCTGAGGTAGTAATGTCGTGCTTAATGCAGGTGGGCTTCGGCCCACACTGCATGCCCCAGTCAGACTGGGGTTCTTTACAAGTGGACACATGTAGGTTAAACTCAGTGTGCACCTACAGCATGGGTGGCTCCCTGGAACCCACCGGCGATACACAAAAATATCCCATTGCATTGCCCAACACAGCTGAGGTAGTAATGTCGTGCTTAATGCAGGTGGGCTTCGGCCCACACTGCATGCCCCAGTCAGACTGGTAATATGTACCTTAACAGTAACCGCGTTGGTGGTAATGTGTTGGTGACTGCGGACCTAGTAGCGCAGTTTTATTTTGTTGGTTTTCGGAATGTGGCCAGGATTAAGTGGGCTGTGGCGGGGGATGTTTTTGAGGCACTACGTGTCCTCTCCACGTGTCCGTGGTTATATGCACCTTAACAGTAACAGCGTTGGTGGGAAATGGCCTCGCCGCCATCATGTCTTTGGGAAGCCTCTGTTTCCACACCCCAGAGACATACCATTAGCAGCGGTATAGGCAGAGCCCATAATTAGTAACATTTCAGCCGTAGCATTAGGACAGGCCCCACTAACATATCACTAGCAGCATTATAGGGGGAGCACAGTATGCGTTCCATTTCAGTAATAGTAGCACTCAAGACAGGCCCCAGTAACAATTCCGAAGCAGCAGTATAGTGGGAGCGCAGTCTTCGTTCCAATTCAGTAGCTGCAGTATAGACAAGGCACAAGTTACATTTATGTAGCTAAAGTGTAGGCCAACCCCACACACCTTTCTGTACCATGAGTGCAGGCGAAGAACATGAAATTGCTATGATTACACTGTAGGCGAGGGGCCACAAAAATTGCTGTATCAACAGTACTAATGTACATCCAAAAAATTGGCCATGGCCAACCAAGAGGGCAGGTGAAACCTATTAATCGCTTTGGTTAAAGTGGCTTAAGTGGTAACTAGGCCTGGAGGCAGCCCAGTTTAACGAAAAATTGGTTCAAGTTAAAGTTTCAACGCTTTTAAGAGCATTGAAACGTATAAAAATTGTTTAGAAAAATTATATGAGTGAGCCTTGTGGCCCTAAGAAAAATTGCACGTTCGGCGTGATTACGTGAGGTTTCAGGAGGAGGAGCAGGAGGAGGAGGAGGAGGAATATTATACACAGATTGATGAAGCAGAAATGTCCCCGTTTTGGATGGTGAGAGAGAACGATGCTTCCATCCGCGGGTGCATAATACGTATTGCTTAGGTATCGCTGCTGTCCGCTGGTGCAGAAGAGAAGTCTGGGGAAATCCAGGCTTTGTTCATCTTGATGAGTGTAAGCCTGTCGGCACTGTCGGTTGACAGGTGGGTACGCTTATCCGTGATGATTCCCCCAGCCACACTAAACACACTCTCTGACAAGACGCTAGCCGCAGGACAAGCAAGCACCTCCAGGGCATACAGCGCGAGTTCAGGCCACGTGTTCAGCTTTGACACCCAGTAGTTGTAGAGGGCAGAGGCGTCACGGAGGACGGTCGTGCGATCGGCTACGTACTCCCTCACCATCCTTTTACAGTGCTCCGGCCAACTCAGCCGTGACTGGGGAGCGGTGACACAGTCTTGCTGGGGAGCCATAAAGCTGGCAAAGGCCTTGGAGAATGTTCCCCTGCCTGCGCTGTACATGCTGCATGATCTCTGCGCCTCCCCTGCTACCTGGCCCTCGGAACTGCGCCTTCTGCCACTAGCGCTGTCGGATGGGAAGTTTACCATCAGTTTGTCCACCAGCGCCCTGTGGTATAGCATCATTCTCGAACCCCTTTCCTCTTCGGGAATGAGAGTGCAAAGGCTCTCCTTATACCGTGGGTCGAGCAGTGTGTACACCCAGTAATCCGTAGTGGCCAGAATGCGTGTAACGCGAGGGTCACGAGAAAGGCATCCTAACATGAAGTCAGCCATGTGTGCCAGGGTACCTGTACGCAACACATCGCTGTCTTCACTAGGAAGATCACTTTCAGGATCCTCCTCCTCCACCTCTTCCTCCTCCTCAGGCCATACACGCTGAAAGGATGACAGGCAAGCAGCATGGGTACCGTCAGCAGTGGGCCAAGCTGTCTCTTCCCCTCCTCCTCATCCTCCTCATGCTCCTCCTCCTCCTCCTGAACGCGCTGAGATATAGACAGGAGGGTGCTCTGACTATCCAGCGACATACTGTCTTCCCCCGGCTCTGTTTCCGAGCGCAAAGCGTCTGCCTTTATGCTTTGCAGGGAACTTCTCAAGAGGCATAGCAGAGGAATGGTGATGCTAATGATTGCAGCATCGCCGCTCACCACCTGGGTAGACTCCTCAAATTTTCCAAGGACCTGGCAGATGGCTGCCAACCAGGGCCACTCTTCTGTAAATAATTGAGGAGGCTGACTCACACTGCGCCGCGCAAGTTGGAGTTGGTATTCCACTATAGCTCTACGCTGCTCATAGAGTCTGGCCAACATGTGGAGCGTAGAGTTCCACTGTGTGGGCACGTCGCACAGCAGTCGGTGCACTGGCAGATTACACCGATGTTGCAGTGTCCGCAGGGTGGCAGCGTGCGTGTGGGATTTGCGGAAATGTGCGCAGAGCTGGCGCACCTTTCCGAGCAGGTATGACAAGTGGGGGTAGCTTTTCAGAAAGCGCTGAACAACCAAATTAAAGACATGGGCCAGGCATGGCACGTGCGTGAGGCTGCCGAGCTGCAGAGCCGCCACCAGCTTACGGCCGTTGTCACACACGGCCATGCCCGGTTGGAGGCTCAGCGGCGTAAGCCAGCGGTCGGTCTGCTCTGTCAGACCCTGCAGCAGTTCGTGGGCCGTGTGCCTCTTCTCTCCTAAGCTGAGTAGTTTCAGCATGGCCTGCTGACGCTTGCCCACCGCTGTGCTGCAGTGCCGCGTGACACCGACTGCTGGCGACGTGCTGCTGACACATCTTGATTGCGAGACAGAGGTTGCGTTGGAGGAGGAGGAGGAGGAAGGTGCTTTAGTGGAGGAAGCATACACCGCCGCAGATACCACCACCGAGCTGTGGCCCGCAATTCTGGGGGTGGGTAGGACGTGAGCGGTCCCAGGCTCTGACTCTGTCCCAGCCTCCACTAAATTCACCCAATGTGCCGTCAGGGAGATATAGTGGCCCTGCCCGCCTGTGCTTGTCCACGTGTCTGTTGTTAAGTGGACCTTGGCAGTAACCGCGTTGGTGAGGGCGCGTACAATGTGGCGGGAGACGTGGTCGTGCAGGCCTGGGACGGCACATCGGGAAAAGTAGTGGCGACTGGGAACCGAGTAGCGCGGGGCCGCCGCCGCCATCATGCTTTTGAAAGCCTCCGTTTCCACAAGCCTATACGGCAGCATCTCTAGGCTGATCAATTTTGCAATGTGCACGTTTAACGCTTGAGTGTGCGGGTGCGTGGCGTCGTACTTGCGCTTGCGCTCAAACTGTGGCGCTAGCGACGTCTGGACGCTACGCTGAGAGACATTGCTGGATGGGGCAGAGGACAGCGGAGGTGAGGGTGTGGGTGCAGGCCAGGAGACGGTAGTGCCTGTGTCCTCAGAGGGGGGTTGGATCTCAGTGGCAGGTTGGGGCACAGGGGGAGAGGCAGTGGTGCAAACCGGAGGCGGTGAACGGGCATCGTCCCACCTTGTGGGGTGCTTGGCCATCATATGCCTGCGCATGCTGTTGGTGGTGCCTCCCCAGCTGATCTTGGCGCGACAAAGGTTGCATACCACTGTTCGTCAGTCGTCAGGCGTCTCTGTGAAAAACTGCCACACCGTAGAGCACCTTGACCTGTGCAGGGTGGCATGGCGCGAGGGGGCGCTTTGGGAAACAGTTGGTGGATTATTCGGTCTGGCCCTGCCTCTACCCCTGGCCACCGCACTGGCTCGGCCTGTGCCCACACCCTGACTTGGGCCTCCGCGTCCTCGCCCGCGTCCACGTCCTATAGGCCTACCCCTACCCCTCAGCATGGTGTATTACCAGTGATTTGATTTCCCAGGCAGGAAAGAAAGTGGCGCAAGCCTGCAGCCAAAATAGAATTTTTTCCCTTGTTTTTCAAAGGACAAGCCACACTGCGTGTATTCAATGAATACTACTAAGTTTAATAACTGTGTTGTGGCCCTGCAAATGTGTCAGAGAACTGCAGTGATGCAAAGTTATTCGCTACAGCAGATCAGGGATTTCCCAATGCAGGAAAGAAATTGGCGCTAGCCTGCAGCCAAAATAGAATTTTTTCCCTTGTTTTTCAAAGGACAAGCCACACTGCGTGTATTCAATAAATACTACTAAGTTTAATAACTGTGTTGTGGCCCTGCAAATGTGTCAGAGAACTGCAGTGATGCAAAGTTATTCGCTACAGCAGATCAGGAATTTCCCAATGCAGGAAAGAAATTGGCGCAAGCCTGCAGCCAAAATAGAATTTTTCCCCTTGTTTTTCAAAGGACAAGCCACACTGCGTGTATTCAATGAATACTACTAAGTTTAATAACTGTGTTGTGGCCCTGCAAATGTGTCAGAGAACTGCAGTGATGCAAAGTTATTCGCTACAGCAGATCAGGGATTTCCCATGCAGGAAAAAATTTGGCGCTAACCTGCAGCCAAAATAGAATTTTTTCCCTTGTTTTTCAAAGGACAAGCCACACTGCGTGTATTCAATGAATACTACTAAGTTTAATAACTGTGTTGTGGCCCTGCAAATGTGTCAGAGAACTGCAGTGATGCAAAGTTATTCGCTACAGCAGATCAGGGATTTCCCATGCAGGAAAAAAATTGGCGCAAGCCTGCAGTAAAACGTAGCTGGCTGCGTCTGATTTTTTTTAACGTTCTGCACGCAGCACACACGTACCCAGAGCCCTGAGGACTGTCAGAGGCAGGCGAAATAGAATTTTTTTCCCTTGTTTTTCAAAGGAAAAGCCACACTGCATCTATTCAATGAATAATGTATGTCTTCTGGCCCTGCCTACACAATTCTATCCCTGTAGTATTAATGCCAGGTGCAATGGTCTGCACAGCCGGTTTTGAGAAGAAAAAAAAAAAAAATGCAACACTGCTAACAGCAGCCTGGACAGTACTGCACACGGATAGATGTGGCCCTAGAAAGGACCATTGGGGTTCTTGAAGCCTAACACTCACTGCTAACACTCTCCCTGCCTAACCACCACTTCTGTCCCTATTGCAGGGCGCAATGCTCTGCAGATCCAATTTTGAAAAAAAAAATAAAAAAATACAGTGCTAACACACTACTGCACACTATTAGATGTGGCCCTGAGAAGGACCGTTGGGGTTCTTGAAGCCTACTCTAACTCCTAACGCTCTCCCTACAGCAGCACCAGCAGCAGCACTTTCCCTCAGCTAAGTCACAAGGCATGTGTGGCGAGCCGCGGGAGGGGCCGACTTTTATACTCGGGTGACATCTGATCGCCCCAGCCACTCACAGCAGGGGGGTGGTATAGGGCTTGAACGTCACAGGGGGAAGTTGTAATGCCTTCCCTGTCTTTCAATTGGCCAGAAAAGCGCGCTAACGTCTCAGAGAGGAAACTGAAAGTAACCGGAACACCGCGTGGTACTCGTTACGAGTAACGAGCATCCCGAACACCCTAATATTCGCACGAATATCAAGCTCGGACGAGTACGTTCGCTCATCTCTAGTACCGACCCATCTCATCGGCAAATCTGGAGCCATCCACGAACAGTGTGTAGTCTACGGGTCCCAGTGGTTTGTCATAGACTGATGGTAGATGAGAGATTTCCTGTTGCATCATCTTGACACAGTCATGTGATGGACGTGGAATGTCGTAGTAGGAGACGGAACCATTTGGCCTCTCCTCAGCATCATCCTCCTCTTCATCCTCACACTCCCCCTGAAGAATTGGAAGGAGGGTGGAAGGGTTGAGGACATTACAACTTTGCAGCGTGAGATTATCTGGACTCAGTAGTGAGCATTGCAAACGTAGATGTCTTGCTGCTGACAGGTGTTTCGGCTGAGTCTGGTTGAGTACGGCAGCAATATCATAAGGAGCTAGGACAGTCAGAGGGTAGCCCAACACGAGATCTGAAGTTTTGTCCAGCAAGACATGGGCTGCAAAGACTGCCCGTAGGCATGAAGGCCCCGCTCTGGCCACTGGATCGAGCCTGGCCGAGAAATAGCCGTTGGGCCGCGATTTTCCAGAATGCTTCTGCGTAAGGACACCGGATGCGTGTCCCTGATTTTCAGATACAAATAGAGCAAATAGTTTGTCGTAGTCTGGCAGTCCTAATGCAGGTGCTTTAGAGATCAAGGCCTTGAGCGCGTTGAAATTTCTTGTCGAGTCTTCTGAGAGCTCACACGAGGCCTTGGCTCTCCCCCCCTCTTTGCTGATTCTTCTAACATCCTCATACAGGGGCTGCATCAATAAGGACGCCTCTGGAATCCAGGCTCTGCAGTATGAGATCAGTCCCAGGAAAGCCTGAAGAGCCTTCTCAGTCCGAGGAAGAGGTACTGTCAGAACCTGCAACTCTCGGGGCTGCCGTGCCCACACCACCGGTCCTGCCACCCGGGTTACAGGAGTGCGGCATAGGGGAGCCCCGGTTCTTGTGATCTCCCCGGGCCGCTGTAAGACTGGTCGCCGCCGGGTTGCTAGGGAGGCAGCTGGTGCTTCTAGTCACTTGACTACCAGGCTGGCTTCCCTAGTAACTGTCTGTGCAGCAAGACTGGGGGCGTGCCCCCAGCACCTCCCTGATTAGCCCTGCTGCTGTCAGGCTCCCCGCCCCAATCAGCTTCTGGGGCGGGAGCGCTGACAGCATTTAAATATGTGTGTTTTCCTTTCAGCCCTTGCCAGTGTTAGTTTGGTTCTCCAGCTGCACCCGCGTTTATCCTGACTACTCTTTGTGACCCCGGCTTTCCTGACACCTGCTTTTGGACTTGACTACGTTTGCCTGACCCCTCCGTACTGCGTACCCTCTTGTTGCCAACCCGGATTGTCTGACCATTCTACCGTTGTTTTGTCTCAGTGTCTGTTTGTTTTCCCGTGTCCCGCTTCCCTAGTGAGGGTAGGGACCGCCGCCCAGTTGTCGCCCTGGGGGTTAGCCCAGGGGGGCAAGTAGGCAGGGACAGGGGTTGCGGGATATCTCAGGGACCCCCATATCCCGGACACTGTCCGGACAGTAACACTGGCCGAACGAAGGTCAGACTCTTGCATCCGCCCGGCAACTTTGAGCCCCTCGATGGAGGCCGTGGCGGCTTTAGCGAACCAGGTCCAGGTCCTTACGACCCTTGCCCAGGACCTAACAGCCCGCTTGCAGCTACAGGAACAAGTGGCAGCTGCAGGTCCCATGCAGCCCCCTTCCGCTCCAGGAACAATGTCAGAACCTCGAGCCACGCTTCCGGATTGCTTCTCCGGAGAGAGAGGTCAGTTTTTTGCATTTAGAGAGAGCTGCAAGCTCTACTTTGATCTCCGCCCCCACTCCTCTGGTACTGAATACCAGAGAGTGGGAATCGTAATTACCCGCCTGAGGGGAGAGCCCCAAAATTGGGCTTTCTCGTTACCAGCTGGCTCTCCCACCCGACTATCCCTTGACGCCTTTTTTTCCGCCTTGGGTCAAATTTATGACGAACCCGACCGGGCCGGCTACGCAGTCTCCAAGCTTCTGGCCCTGCGCCAGGGTCGCAAGATGGCGGAGGACTACTGCGCTCTATTCCGCCAACATTGTACAGAATCCGGGTGGAATGATGCCGCCCTAAAAGACCTATTTTTGACCGGTCTGTCTGAGGGTCTTAAGGACCTACTCGTGGCCCACCCGGAGCCTAGAACCCTGGAGCAAGCCATGTCGCTGGCTATTCGGGCCGACCGACGTTTGAGGGCCAGACACGCCGCTCGGACCACCCCACTCCCCACGCCCACTTCTTCGACTGACCCGACCTTTTTACCTCCCACCACCGAGGCCATGGAGCTGGGAGCCATGAACCCCAAGCAACGACGGGAATACCGCCTGAAGAAGAACCTCTGCTTCTACTGTGGGGAGCTGGGTCACCGCATTGCAACCTGCGCTAAGAAGCCACGGCAGGAAAACTTCCGCTCCTAGGCAGTTGTCGGGAGGACTGTCTAGGAGCCAAGGTACTCCCTGTGTTGTCCAAAATGTTATTGCCCTGCACCCTAGAATTTCATGCTTTCCACCGTACTGGGCAAGCCTTCGTTGATTCTGGGGCCGCTGCTAATTTCGTTAACTTTAATTTCGTTGCTCAACTGTCCGGGGTTTTGTTACGTTTAGAGACTCCGATTTTTGTTTCAGGAGTAGACTCCACTCCATTGCAAGCAGGGGTTGTTAATCTGGTTACCCCTGAAGTAAGGTTTACTATAGGAGCCCTACACGTTGAAACCTGCACTTTTCTGGTGATGAGAGATTTGTCTGTGGACGTCGTCCTAGGCCTCCCCTGGCTTCGGGAGCACAACCCGGTAGTAAATTGGGACACGTTGGAACTGGTAGAGTGGGGTCCCCGCTGTGCCAACCACCTTTGTCCAGTGAAGGTGGGAATCTCCACCTGCGAGGGGAGTCCCCTACCAGATTACCTCTCCGAGTTTTCTGACGTGTTCTCCAAGCAATTATCTGAAGCTCTGCCCCCTCATAGGGAATGGGACTGTAAAATCGACTTGATTCCTGGGGCCAAACTTCCTAAGGGCCGCATTTATAATGTTACGGTTCCAGAGAGAGAATCCATGAGGGACTATATCCAGGACAGCTTGGCCAAGGGGCACATCCGGCCCTCAGAATCCCCGGTGGGTGCCGGGTTTTTCTTCGTTGAGAAAAAGGATGGGGGTCTCCGGCCCTGTATTGACTATAGAGAGCTAAATAAAATCACAGTCCGAAACCAGTATGCTCTTCCACTCATTCCTGACCTCCTCAACCAGGTCGCTGGTGCCCAATGGTTTTCTAAACTTGATCTCAGGGGAGCATACAACCTCATCCGCATTCGGGAGGGGGATGAGTGGAAAACCGCCTTCAATACGCCCCTCGGTCATTTTGAATACCTAGTTATGCCTTTTGGATTGTGTAACGCCCCCGCCATTTTTCAGGGGTACATGAATTCAGTGTTTCAGGATATCATGGGGGTGTTCGTTGTTGTATATCTAGACGACATTCTGATTTTTTCCTCCGACTTGCCGAGTCACCATACTCATGTTCAGACTGTGCTAGCTCGACTCAGACATAACAAGCTGTTTGCTAAACTCGAGAAATGTGTTTTCGGGGTACAAAAGATATCATTCTTAGGGTATATCATCACGCCATGCGACTTCCAGATGGATCCTGAGAAGGTGAAAGCCATCACGGAGTGGGCCCAGCCAGGTTCATTGAAAGCCCTTCAACGCTTCCTCGGCTTCGCCAACTACTATCGCAAGTTCATTAAAGACTTCTCCGTGGTGGCTAAACCTCTAACGGACCTCACCAGAAAGGGAGCAGATGTGAGAACCTGGTCTTCTGAGGCTCTGAGGGCCTTCGATACCCTAAAGGCGGCGTTCTCTTCTGCGCCCGTCCTAGTACAACCGGATCTGTCCTGCCCTTTTGTGGTGGAGGTAGATGCCTCTGAGTTTGGTGTGGGAGCGGTACTGTCCCAAGGTCCCTCCACACTCACTAACCTTAGACCGTGTGCCTATTTTTCTAAAAAGTTCTCTTCCACTGAACGGAACTACGATATAGGCAACCGGGAATTGCTGGCTATTAAGTGGGCTTTCGAAGAGTGGAGGCATTTTTTGGAAGGAGCCCATCACCAGATCACGGTACTCACAGACCATAAAAACCTCACCTATTTAGATTCCGCTAAGAGGTTAAATGCTCGGCAAGCCCGCTGGGCCTTGTTTTTCTCTCGGTTCAATTTTGTTGTTACCTATAGACCCGGTTCTAAGAATGTCAAGGCTGATGCCCTGTCTAGGAGTTTTGGTTCTCCGGAACCTTCCGAGTCTGAGCCTGAGAGCATTCTCTCCCCTGGGGTGGTCCTCGCTGCTGTCTCCTCCGACCTTTCACCTCTCATACACGCCGCTCAACAATCAGCTCCTGAAGCCCTTCCGGAAGGCAAATTATTTGTCCCGTTGTCACTGAGATTGAAAGTGTTAGAGGAGACACATGCTTCAGTCCTAGCTGGTCACCCCGGTATCAGGGGTACTCTGGAGTTAGTATCCAGACTCTATTGGTGGCCGCACATGGCCAAGGATGTACGGTTATTTGTGTCCGCGTGCCCGGTTTGCGCAAGGGGGAAGAATCTCAGGAGACGTCCTGAGGGTCCTCTTCTTCCCTTGCCCATTCCGTCCAGGCCATGGTCCCACCTGTCCATGGATTTTATTACTGATCTGCCATCCTCGCTGGGGAATACGGTCATTTGGGTAATAGTTGACCGTTTCTCTAAAATGTCACATTTTGTTCCGCTTTGCAAGTTGCCTAATGCCAAACTTCTGTCTGAAATGTTCATCAAGGAGATTGTTCGGTTACATGGGATCCCCGAGGATATTGTGTCAGATAGAGGGGTACAGTTCGTCGCTCGCTTCTGGCGAGCTTTCTGTAAAAATCTAAACGTTAATTTGTCTTTTTCCTCCGCTTTCCATCCCGAGAGTAACGGACAAACGGAACGGATGAATCAAGAACTTATCCAGTACCTACGACTTTTTGTCTCTGATAACCAGTATCAGTGGGCCAACTACTTACCCCTCGCCGAATTTGCTATTAACAACCATGTTAACTCGTCGACCCAATTGTCACCTTTTTTTTTGTAACTATGGGTTCCATCCCCGGTTCTCGCTCTCTACTCCTTTTGTCTCGAACAATCCGGCCGCTGACATATCCTCTGAGGAACTGTGCACAGTTTGGGCCCAGGTTCGTAAGAACCTTCAGGGTTCCCAAGAGAAACTGCGTAAATACTCAAATAAAAGATGTACGATCTCGGCACCTTTTGTGGTCGGGGAGCAGGTTTTATTGTCATCCAAGAATCTGAGACTTAAGGTTCCCTCCCTGAAACTTGCTCCTCGGTTCATTGGCCCATTTACTGTTTCGCAGGTTATCAACCCGGTGTCATATAAGTTGGCACTTCCTGACTCCTGGAAGGTCCACAAGGTTTTTCACAAAAGCTTGCTTAAGAAGTATGTGACTCCAGTTCTACCCACCCAGAACCCGCCCCCTCCTTCTCTGGTACAGGGGGAACTGGAGTATGAAGTAGAAAGGCTTGTTGATGCCCGACGGGTTAGAGGTGTGCTGCAGTACCTGG
Source organism: Eleutherodactylus coqui (assembly GCF_035609145.1). Classification (NCBI taxonomy): domain Eukaryota; kingdom Metazoa; phylum Chordata; class Amphibia; order Anura; family Eleutherodactylidae; genus Eleutherodactylus; species Eleutherodactylus coqui. Next base: position 271,260,306 of record NC_089839.1, on the reverse strand, counting down.
TCCACTGGAGAGGATTTGGCCCTGAGGATAGGACGTGGGTCCCTGCCAGGGACGTTCATGCGCCACGCCTAGTCCAGTCATTCCACAGGGCTTTCCCGCTTAAGCCCGCACCTGGCCATGGGGGTCCGGTGTCCCCCCGTAGAAGGGGGGGTACTGTCAGAACCTGCAACTCTCGGGGCTGCCGTGCCCACACCACCGGTCCTGCCACCCGGGTTACAGGAGTGCGGCATAGGGGAGCCCCGGTTCTTGTGATCTCCCCGGGCCGCTGTAAGACTGGTCGCCGCCGGGTTGCTAGGGAGGCAGCTGGTGCTTCTAGTCACTTGACTACCAGGCTGGCTTCCCTAGTAACTGTCTGTGCAGCAAGACTGGGGGCGTGCCCCCAGCACCTCCCTGATTAGCCCTGCTGCTGTCAGGCTCCCCGCCCCAATCAGCTTCTGGGGCGGGAGCGCTGACAGCATTTAAATATGTGTGTTTTCCTTTCAGCCCTTGCCAGTGTTAGTTTGGTTCTCCAGCTGCACCCGCGTTTATCCTGACTACTCTTTGTGACCCCGGCTTTCCTGACACCTGCTTTTGGACTTGACTACGTTTGCCTGACCCCTCCGTACTGCGTACCCTCTTGTTGCCAACCCGGATTGTCTGACCATTCTACCGTTGTTTTGTCTCAGTGTCTGTTTGTTTTCCCGTGTCCCGCTTCCCTAGTGAGGGTAGGGACCGCCGCCCAGTTGTCGCCCTGGGGGTTAGCCCAGGGGGGCAAGTAGGCAGGGACAGGGGTTGCGGGATATCTCAGGGACCCCCATATCCCGGACACTGTCCGGACAGTAACACTGGCCGAACGAAGGTCAGACTCTTGCATCCGCCCGGCAACTTTGAGCCCCTCGATGGAGGCCGTGGCGGCTTTAGCGAACCAGGTCCAGGTCCTTACGACCCTTGCCCAGGACCTAACAGCCCGCTTGCAGCTACAGGAACAAGTGGCAGCTGCAGGTCCCATGCAGCCCCCTTCCGCTCCAGGAACAATGTCAGAACCTCGAGCCACGCTTCCGGATTGCTTCTCCGGAGAGAGAGGTCAGTTTTTTGCATTTAGAGAGAGCTGCAAGCTCTACTTTGATCTCCGCCCCCACTCCTCTGGTACTGAATACCAGAGAGTGGGAATCGTAATTACCCGCCTGAGGGGAGAGCCCCAAAATTGGGCTTTCTCGTTACCAGCTGGCTCTCCCACCCGACTATCCCTTGACGCCTTTTTTTCCGCCTTGGGTCAAATTTATGACGAACCCGACCGGGCCGGCTACGCAGTCTCCAAGCTTCTGGCCCTGCGCCAGGGTCGCAAGATGGCGGAGGACTACTGCGCTCTATTCCGCCAACATTGTACAGAATCCGGGTGGAATGATGCCGCCCTAAAAGACCTATTTTTGACCGGTCTGTCTGAGGGTCTTAAGGACCTACTCGTGGCCCACCCGGAGCCTAGAACCCTGGAGCAAGCCATGTCGCTGGCTATTCGGGCCGACCGACGTTTGAGGGCCAGACACGCCGCTCGGACCACCCCACTCCCCACGCCCACTTCTTCGACTGACCCGACCTTTTTACCTCCCACCACCGAGGCCATGGAGCTGGGAGCCATGAACCCCAAGCAACGACGGGAATACCGCCTGAAGAAGAACCTCTGCTTCTACTGTGGGGAGCTGGGTCACCGCATTGCAACCTGCGCTAAGAAGCCACGGCAGGAAAACTTCCGCTCCTAGGCAGTTGTCGGGAGGACTGTCTAGGAGCCAAGGTACTCCCTGTGTTGTCCAAAATGTTATTGCCCTGCACCCTAGAATTTCATGCTTTCCACCGTACTGGGCAAGCCTTCGTTGATTCTGGGGCCGCTGCTAATTTCGTTAACTTTAATTTCGTTGCTCAACTGTCCGGGGTTTTGTTACGTTTAGAGACTCCGATTTTTGTTTCAGGAGTAGACTCCACTCCATTGCAAGCAGGGGTTGTTAATCTGGTTACCCCTGAAGTAAGGTTTACTATAGGAGCCCTACACGTTGAAACCTGCACTTTTCTGGTGATGAGAGATTTGTCTGTGGACGTCGTCCTAGGCCTCCCCTGGCTTCGGGAGCACAACCCGGTAGTAAATTGGGACACGTTGGAACTGGTAGAGTGGGGTCCCCGCTGTGCCAACCACCTTTGTCCAGTGAAGGTGGGAATCTCCACCTGCGAGGGGAGTCCCCTACCAGATTACCTCTCCGAGTTTTCTGACGTGTTCTCCAAGCAATTATCTGAAGCTCTGCCCCCTCATAGGGAATGGGACTGTAAAATCGACTTGATTCCTGGGGCCAAACTTCCTAAGGGCCGCATTTATAATGTTACGGTTCCAGAGAGAGAATCCATGAGGGACTATATCCAGGACAGCTTGGCCAAGGGGCACATCCGGCCCTCAGAATCCCCGGTGGGTGCCGGGTTTTTCTTCGTTGAGAAAAAGGATGGGGGTCTCCGGCCCTGTATTGACTATAGAGAGCTAAATAAAATCACAGTCCGAAACCAGTATGCTCTTCCACTCATTCCTGACCTCCTCAACCAGGTCGCTGGTGCCCAATGGTTTTCTAAACTTGATCTCAGGGGAGCATACAACCTCATCCGCATTCGGGAGGGGGATGAGTGGAAAACCGCCTTCAATACGCCCCTCGGTCATTTTGAATACCTAGTTATGCCTTTTGGATTGTGTAACGCCCCCGCCATTTTTCAGGGGTACATGAATTCAGTGTTTCAGGATATCATGGGGGTGTTCGTTGTTGTATATCTAGACGACATTCTGATTTTTTCCTCCGACTTGCCGAGTCACCATACTCATGTTCAGACTGTGCTAGCTCGACTCAGACATAACAAGCTGTTTGCTAAACTCGAGAAATGTGTTTTCGGGGTACAAAAGATATCATTCTTAGGGTATATCATCACGCCATGCGACTTCCAGATGGATCCTGAGAAGGTGAAAGCCATCACGGAGTGGGCCCAGCCAGGTTCATTGAAAGCCCTTCAACGCTTCCTCGGCTTCGCCAACTACTATCGCAAGTTCATTAAAGACTTCTCCGTGGTGGCTAAACCTCTAACGGACCTCACCAGAAAGGGAGCAGATGTGAGAACCTGGTCTTCTGAGGCTCTGAGGGCCTTCGATACCCTAAAGGCGGCGTTCTCTTCTGCGCCCGTCCTAGTACAACCGGATCTGTCCTGCCCTTTTGTGGTGGAGGTAGATGCCTCTGAGTTTGGTGTGGGAGCGGTACTGTCCCAAGGTCCCTCCACACTCACTAACCTTAGACCGTGTGCCTATTTTTCTAAAAAGTTCTCTTCCACTGAACGGAACTACGATATAGGCAACCGGGAATTGCTGGCTATTAAGTGGGCTTTCGAAGAGTGGAGGCATTTTTTGGAAGGAGCCCATCACCAGATCACGGTACTCACAGACCATAAAAACCTCACCTATTTAGATTCCGCTAAGAGGTTAAATGCTCGGCAAGCCCGCTGGGCCTTGTTTTTCTCTCGGTTCAATTTTGTTGTTACCTATAGACCCGGTTCTAAGAATGTCAAGGCTGATGCCCTGTCTAGGAGTTTTGGTTCTCCGGAACCTTCCGAGTCTGAGCCTGAGAGCATTCTCTCCCCTGGGGTGGTCCTCGCTGCTGTCTCCTCCGACCTTTCACCTCTCATACACGCCGCTCAACAATCAGCTCCTGAAGCCCTTCCGGAAGGCAAATTATTTGTCCCGTTGTCACTGAGATTGAAAGTGTTAGAGGAGACACATGCTTCAGTCCTAGCTGGTCACCCCGGTATCAGGGGTACTCTGGAGTTAGTATCCAGACTCTATTGGTGGCCGCACATGGCCAAGGATGTACGGTTATTTGTGTCCGCGTGCCCGGTTTGCGCAAGGGGGAAGAATCTCAGGAGACGTCCTGAGGGTCCTCTTCTTCCCTTGCCCATTCCGTCCAGGCCATGGTCCCACCTGTCCATGGATTTTATTACTGATCTGCCATCCTCGCTGGGGAATACGGTCATTTGGGTAATAGTTGACCGTTTCTCTAAAATGTCACATTTTGTTCCGCTTTGCAAGTTGCCTAATGCCAAACTTCTGTCTGAAATGTTCATCAAGGAGATTGTTCGGTTACATGGGATCCCCGAGGATATTGTGTCAGATAGAGGGGTACAGTTCGTCGCTCGCTTCTGGCGAGCTTTCTGTAAAAATCTAAACGTTAATTTGTCTTTTTCCTCCGCTTTCCATCCCGAGAGTAACGGACAAACGGAACGGATGAATCAAGAACTTATCCAGTACCTACGACTTTTTGTCTCTGATAACCAGTATCAGTGGGCCAACTACTTACCCCTCGCCGAATTTGCTATTAACAACCATGTTAACTCGTCGACCCAATTGTCACCTTTTTTTTTGTAACTATGGGTTCCATCCCCGGTTCTCGCTCTCTACTCCTTTTGTCTCGAACAATCCGGCCGCTGACATATCCTCTGAGGAACTGTGCACAGTTTGGGCCCAGGTTCGTAAGAACCTTCAGGGTTCCCAAGAGAAACTGCGTAAATACTCAAATAAAAGATGTACGATCTCGGCACCTTTTGTGGTCGGGGAGCAGGTTTTATTGTCATCCAAGAATCTGAGACTTAAGGTTCCCTCCCTGAAACTTGCTCCTCGGTTCATTGGCCCATTTACTGTTTCGCAGGTTATCAACCCGGTGTCATATAAGTTGGCACTTCCTGACTCCTGGAAGGTCCACAAGGTTTTTCACAAAAGCTTGCTTAAGAAGTATGTGACTCCAGTTCTACCCACCCAGAACCCGCCCCCTCCTTCTCTGGTACAGGGGGAACTGGAGTATGAAGTAGAAAGGCTTGTTGATGCCCGACGGGTTAGAGGTGTGCTGCAGTACCTGGTCCACTGGAGAGGATTTGGCCCTGAGGATAGGACGTGGGTCCCTGCCAGGGACGTTCATGCGCCACGCCTAGTCCAGTCATTCCACAGGGCTTTCCCGCTTAAGCCCGCACCTGGCCATGGGGGTCCGGTGTCCCCCCGTAGAAGGGGGGGTACTGTCAGAACCTGCAACTCTCGGGGCTGCCGTGCCCACACCACCGGTCCTGCCACCCGGGTTACAGGAGTGCGGCATAGGGGAGCCCCGGTTCTTGTGATCTCCCCGGGCCGCTGTAAGACTGGTCGCCGCCGGGTTGCTAGGGAGGCAGCTGGTGCTTCTAGTCACTTGACTACCAGGCTGGCTTCCCTAGTAACTGTCTGTGCAGCAAGACTGGGGGCGTGCCCCCAGCACCTCCCTGATTAGCCCTGCTGCTGTCAGGCTCCCCGCCCCAATCAGCTTCTGGGGCGGGAGCGCTGACAGCATTTAAATATGTGTGTTTTCCTTTCAGCCCTTGCCAGTGTTAGTTTGGTTCTCCAGCTGCACCCGCGTTTATCCTGACTACTCTTTGTGACCCCGGCTTTCCTGACACCTGCTTTTGGACTTGACTACGTTTGCCTGACCCCTCCGTACTGCGTACCCTCTTGTTGCCAACCCGGATTGTCTGACCATTCTACCGTTGTTTTGTCTCAGTGTCTGTTTGTTTTCCCGTGTCCCGCTTCCCTAGTGAGGGTAGGGACCGCCGCCCAGTTGTCGCCCTGGGGGTTAGCCCAGGGGGGCAAGTAGGCAGGGACAGGGGTTGCGGGATATCTCAGGGACCCCCATATCCCGGACACTGTCCTGACAGGTACTCGTTGAATGGCTGCAATACGGTCATCTGTCAGGTGTCGTACTCCTTGGGAAATGCAGTGGCCGAGGAAGATGGCGGTGGTGCAGCACCACTGCAATTTGATTTCTGAGACTTTACATCCCTGATATGCCAGATAGCATAGAAGATTTTCAAAGGAGGAGGAGGCAATGTCCAGATCATCTGCACAAAGTAACAGGTCGTCCGCGCATTGAAGCAAGACCACTGTGGGGTGCTCCTCCATCCATGGGTTTAGAATTAGAGACATTGCCTTGGAAAACTGGCTGCGTAATTCTGTGCACCTTGAGGCATTACAGTCCATGTGAGTTGGCCTCCATTGTGCGTGAAGGCGAACAGGAACTGGCATGACGGGTCTAACAGAATGCTAAAAAAGCGTTCGTCAAATCGATGACTGTGAAGTACTTCGCTGTGGGTGGAATTCCAGACAGTAGAGTGTGTGGATTCGGCATCAAAGGAGTCTCCAATATGGTAGCCTGGTTCACTGCTTGGAGGTCGTGAACCATATGGTATTTGCTTGGCTCGGCCCTTCGGTGTCTTCTTCTTTACTGGGAACAAGGGGGTGTTGCATGGTGATTCACAAGGGACAAGGGCTCCATTCTGGACTAATGTCTTGATCTGGTTGTCAATGGCTAGTGAAACTGAGTGCTTCAGTGGATACTGTGGTCTTTTTGGGAACGGCATTCCTGGCTTCATCTTCACCTTCACCGGGGGGACTCGCAGACGACCAATGTCCTCAGGTCCCTTTGACCACAGTGTATCAGGGATTCTTTCTTTCACTTCCTCCGGTATTGTCTTCTGCACTTCTTGGCAGGCCATGAGAAATGGTTCTGAGGCAAGCGTCATCTGGTCATCTTCGGATAGAGGAGAGGTAACGGTTATGCCACCGTCTTCAGTGTAGGAAATTGTAGCTTGAAGTCTTGATAGAAGGTCTGCTCCCAATAGGTTGAGAGGTGAAGTCTTGTGGATCACAAATCTAGCCAGGATATTCTGTATGCCGACACGAAGTGGCTTGCTTAGTGGGTTTTCAGAGGGCCTTCCACCTACTCCTACAGTCAGTATGGTCTTATCATCTAGCAGGTGTTTTGAAGGAAAGTCATCAGCACGGATGATGCTCCTGGCTGCACCAGTGTCCAGTAGAAAGGTAGTTGGTTTCCCTGTGATGGAGAGAGTCACTTGGGCGTGGGGTCCGGTATTATCTACTGCAAGGTTCTGCTGGAAAGAGGCTATACTGGACACTGGCTTACCAGCATCCTAGTGGGGCGGGCCATGGTAAGATATCGGAGGTGGTGGAGGTGGAGGCGGAAAGCCATCAGAAGGTGTTGGTTCGGTTGGTGTCCTGGTCTGATTTGATTGTCCGCGTTGCTTGTATGGGGCATGGCAATCTTTCTTGAAGTGCCCTATTTTGTTACATTTATAACACCTTCTTGGTGCAGGCCCATCCTGACTATGATTCTGTGGAGTTCTCATTGCTACCATGACAGGGGTAGGTCCGTTCCCTGCTACTCCCTTTGCGACGGGCAGCAGGATGTCAAGGGTCAAGATTTTGTATTCAGGCTTTGCTGCCATCAGTCCCTTTCTGATTGGGTCTCGTAAACCAGAAACAAAGGCAGCGGAAAGCATCAGTTGGTGTGTCCTGATTTGTGAGGAGTATCCGAGATCGTCAAAGAGTTGAATGAGGCGACCATAGAATTTGTCCACGGATTCTCCTTTTTCTTGAGTCATGTCCTGCAGTGTGATTGCTTGATCCGCCAGCCTGTCTTGCGCCCAGGCCTTCACTTGTCTGCAGAATTCCCTTCCAGAAGCATAGGTTGTCTCTGGAGTAGCATTTACATTAGCCAGGTCAAGGGATTTCTGGATGACTGGCCAATACGTATCTCCTGCCTTTAGTTCCGTCAAGGCTTGTAAATCCTTCCAGGTGGCCGAATAATTACGCTGGTACTGGACCAACTTCCGGAAGAACGGCATGGGTTGCTTTTCTGGATCTGGCAATCCGGCCTGGAGGGTGGTGGCTTGGCTTGGAGTGAAGCTGACGTATAGGAGTGGGGCGTCTGCCGCCACAAAAGGCATCCTGTGCGGTTCCAGTTGAGGTGTGATTTGGGGTGCCAGGGATTGGTGCTCATCTTGTGTGAGGGAGTCTTGAGATCCATAAGGGTCATCTTCTTGTGGAGACATGAAATGGACCTTGGGGTAGATGTATTGGGAGGTGAAAAGTTAAGCTGTTCTTGTATACTTGTTCCAGTTGCCCGGCTCTTACGTAAGCTGGGCTTCATCAGTGAGAACTGTTCCTCTGCCCCCCTGAGATTGCCGCTGGGGGTTGCTTTGGCCTTGCACCATAATTCTTATTAGCTAAAATGCCAGTATCCCGGCGGCGCACTGGTTTCAGAGGAGGTGGTCGGCCTCAGAACTTTTCTGCAGACCTGGTGACTCCTGTTTTCCCATCTTCATCACTGGCTGTTCACCTGATCTTCATCTTCCTCCGTGGGTGGGGGTAGACCAAGGCCCCCCTGAGCTCCTTCACATCCTATCATATTCTGGCCACCTGTAGGTCCTGTGATTTGCTGATCCCCTGCGATTGGTTGGTCTGGAAACGGGAACAGCTTGACTCTGGGCTTGTAACATGTAAGGATCTATCACTGGATATAGTGGAGATATGGCAGGTGTATTATGCCTCCGAGGAGTAGCAATATGGCTGCCATTATGAGTGGACGGCTGAGTATTAGGCCTTTGGGGTGTACCAAGATGGCCACCGTAGGGAGTGGATGGCTGTGCACTAGGCCTCTGGGGTGTATTAAGATGGCCGCCAGAGGAAGTGACCATTGAGGAAGTGGCTGTGGAACGCATATTGGAACGCCCAGTAGTTCCTGTGACATAATCGCAGGAAACTGTAGTGTTGGAACGCAAGGCAGTTCCGGATGTTGGAAACGTCTGTTCCTGTGCTACAGGAAGTGTGATCTCATTCACATCACCCCGTGGGCGAGGAGCACCACAATTCAGAAATGTTTCCCCTTGCTTCGGGTTCTGCACACCACAGACTAGGCACATCCAATACGGTAAGCTTCCTGGGTGTAGGGGAGGTGCTGACGGGGACTTAAGGAGCGGGTTCACAGAATTTGCATGATACACATAACATTTATATTTTCCACAATCCTTCTCCTCCTCTACCCAGCCGTCCCTATGCATAGTCCTAGCTACGCGATACCAGCCTTCTGCAGCGGAGAGCAACTTTTTGTCTTGTAACATTCCTCGCTTGTCCTTTATCAAGACCCCCCACCGCTCTGCTTGTAACCACCCACCAGCCCCCACTGTGCATAACTGCCTCTATTTACTAGAGCAGTGCTTCCCTTCCCTCTCCGCTACTAGATCTCATGCCCGCCGGCCCCTATTGTTACTTGGCTTGTTTCCCATTCTTAGCTCATCAGGCTAATGTCCGTAATTTATGTGCTCTTGTCCTATCTGCTAGTTTATCCACCCTGGCTGGGCGCTGTAGTACTAATGACTTTTCTTCACAGAACTTCCTCTTTTTAGAATTCCCCCTCCTGTGACAGCCCCTCCTTTCTCTAACCCAAAATGGAAGAGACACGGAGACAGGATTTTCTTTAGGGAGAACGTAGCTAGTTTACTCTCATGACAGCTCTGTCCAAGACCTGCTCCTTGGTCATCCCTCTAGCTTCCCCGTCGCCCACAAGGCCCTACTCCTAGCGTGGGTGTAATCCCTACCTCACCTCAGAAGGAGGACATGGATACCCTGGCCAGTGTTTTTTCAGGAAATCCACGTCCTCTATCTGTACAAGTTAACACTCCTTGGAGCGTGCCCTCGCCAGAACCTATGGCTGTCTACGCTATCCCTAGGTGAACGGGAAATTAACTGACCGATAGGAGACCGGAGCAGGTGCAGTCCTAGGCAGAGCTGATAACACCAAACAGTGGTGGAGTCCAGACAAAGGACAAGCAGTGCTGCAGAAGGTGGACAAGTACTGCAATTTTAAATGCCAGATATCTCTAATCTTTATTATACGTCCTTCATACAAGTGTAATGGAGGCGAGGGAGTGCTACTTCTCTTTTTCTGCGTGGTGTATATCCACCGTACAGCCCCTCCTATCCCCAGTGCAGAACACACTCTGAGTTTAACCCTATATCACAGACTTGTAGATCTAATTCTAATTCTATGCAATATACAAACAAACTATTTCTATATGAATTGTAAGCAGGATTAACTCTACACAATAGACAAACACATTAAATTCTATGCAAACACTAATTCTATGCAAAGGATGAGCAGGACTACTTAAATTCAATCAAATGTAATCAAGTTATTCTTTACAGTTGCATAACTAGCAATAGCAATTCTTAGTACTGTCTATTACAGTTACAAACGTGACACTTTTTAACACACCAGAGAGTCAATGATATCTTGACTCTCCACACTTCAGTGGAGGGTGTAAGAATTGACCTTGATAGAGTATTTGCTGCCTCTCAATTTCAATTATGGCAGCCAGATCTATGATTATAGGATTATCCCCGGACGCCGGACACAGTATGTCCCGTCCTAGAATCTCATGGATTTCTGCCGCTACACAATTCAATAATCTAGCCTCAGACCATGGGATCCACTCGTGGACGTTCAAACGATAAACAAATATTTGTGGATCCTAACCCTCAACCAGTGGACCATAGCCGCAGCGGTGGGCGGGGTAGGGGTTATCCTATCTACAGATCTCCCATCCCCATGTGCTTATGGTTAACAATAATCCTTTTTTACAATTTGGACAAGACATGGGCGCACACACACAAATAGACGGAGCACCAGTACAGCTGGCTTAGTCTCACTGCCCCATGGGATCCTGTCTGGCAGTTCCCTTTCTCCTAGGTCTATTATCAGACTCTCCGAAGTAGCGATACCTGTCCAGACGTTTGACAGTTCCCTTACTCTTAGATTTTGTAGCCAAACCTCTCCCGAGTAGGGATACCTGTTCAAACTCCCCTGACAGTTCCCTTACTCTTAGGTTTTGTAGCCAAACCTCACCCGAGTAGGGATACCTGGTCAGGTTCCCCCTCCCTTAGGACAACTCATTGACCTCGCCAGTCGACCAGTATTCTCAAGACAACAGGCATGCAAACATTTCTTTTTTTATCTTATGACAGGTTTCATTGAGTGGTCGAGACCTAAAATACCTGTCGGGCGGATCCAAATCGATCGGCCTTGACACGGTACACAGACAAGCCTAAGTCAGCCACACAGGTATAGATAATTAATTTATCTTACCGTGTTCTGATGATCTGTTGGGCCCGCCAAGTCCAAGGTTGCCTATGGCTGTGCCTTGGTTCCGATCGTCTCTGGAGCCAATCGACCACGCCCCGTACGGGCCATCAGCTGTCGTGGATTTCCTTTGTGACCACGGCTTGATTAATTGGAATGTTTACACCCTTCCAGATTGAAAGTTGGGAGACCGTGCGCACAGTCTGAAGCAATCACACTGACACAAGTTCAGCATATGAAAACTTCGTTCTTTATTTGTGGGCCTCTAGCCTCTTTTATATAGTTTAATATATCTGCCTTTTTGGGGCAGGCCAAGGTTAAATAGATACAATGTATTATCTGGTTATTGGATAAGCGTCTTCCTTCATCCGGTCATCTGTTATTGCCGGCCACGTGGTAGCAGTCTGGAGAGGGCAGGAGGAGACGAATGGGTTGTCTCACACCCCACGTGTAGACAATCCGATATGATTGGAGGTTACAGCTTGAATTAGTATTTGCATAAATCTCCCATGTTATTTGCATAAGTTTCCAGTAAAACTGCTTGGGTTATTATTGCGGTATCTAAAAGCGGAACTGTTTCAGGCTGCAGTTATTTATGTCTGATTTTACTTCTTCTAGAGTTAAAAGAAATCAGAAAATAGAGCGTTCTTGCTAAATACTAGCTTGTTTACAGAGGTTAGAGAATAGAAGTTTCATTATAAGGAAGTAAATATATTGGATACATGAATGAATACATATCTATATTTGTAGGAAAACAACCAACAATGGAAAAGTACTGTCATTTGGTATATAAAATGCTAAGCATATAAAAAACAGGTCCACCGTCCACTACCCATGTCCACTGTCCAAAATATAGATATATTGGATTTCCACTACACTGCAACATTAATGTTACAGGTGTCTGTTTATACTGCTGCTACAGAAATGTTACAGGGGTCTGCCTATACTGCTGCTACAGAAATGTTACAGGGGCCTGCCTATACTGCTGCTACATAAATGTTACTGGGGTCTGCCTATACTGTTACTACAGAAATGTTACTCGGCTCTGTCTTTACTGTTACAACAGAAATGTTACTGGGGTCTGTCTATACTGTTACTACTGAAATGTTACAAATACTGGGCTCTGCCTGTACTGCTTCTACTGAAATGTTACAAGGGTCTGCATATACTGCTGATACACAAATGTTACAGGGGTCTGCCAATACTGCAGGTACATAAATGTTACAGGGGTCTGCCTATACTTCTGCTAATAAAATGTAACTGGGGTCTGTCTATACTGTTACTGCAGAGTTGTTAATGGGGTCTCCCTAGACTCCTGCAACATAAATGTTACTGGGGTGAGCTTACACCTTTGCTACAGGATTTTACAGGGTTCTGTGTATACTATGGGTGCACTAAGTCTTCCCATCGTGGTGTTCTACCTATCTGGCCCCCAAAAAACCCCAGACTGACTAGGGCATGGATTGTGGGCTGAGGCCAACATGTATTTTCTCTCACGTTACCACAGCTATCCGGGGCACTGCAATGGGATTTCTATATGTACCGTCTGTGCGTTCCTCCTAGACACCCATGCTGTGGGTGCACACACACTTGCCATAGCGGAGTTGTACCTACCTGGCACTTAAAAAAAAAACCAGAATGTCTAGGGCATGGACTATAGGCCGCAGCCATCATGTATTTCCTCTCACGTAACCTCAGCTATCCGGGGCACTGCAATGGGATTTCTTTATGTATCGTCTGTGCGTTCCTCCTAGACACCCATGCTGTGGGTGCACACACTTTCCATAGCGGAGTTGTACCTGCCTGGCACTTTAAAAAAAAACAGAATGTCTAGGGCATGGACTGTAGGCCGCAGCCATCATGTATTTCCTCTCACGTAACCTCAGCTATCCGGGGCACTGCAATGGGATTTCTTTATGTACCGTCTGTGCGTTCCTCCTAGACACCCATGCTGTGGGTGCACACACACTTGCCATAGCAGAGTTGTACCTGCCTGGCACTTTAAAAAAAAAACAATGTCTAGGGCATGGACTGTGGGCCGCAGCCATCATGTATTTCCTCTCACGTAACCTCAGCTATCCGGGGCACTGCGATGGGATTTCTTTATGTACCGTCTGTGTGTTCCTGCTAGCCACCCATGCTGTGGGTGCACACACACTTCCCATTGAGGTGTTTTACCTGTCTGTCCCCAAAACACTGACAGATTTGGGTAGGGTGCAGAGTGCAGATGTTTTACCCCTTGCGTTGTCGATGAGGTATCCGACACCCAAACAGAATGAGTAGTGTGTGGACACATGGAGTCCCCATTGCTATGTCACTCGCAGCACCTTGGGCCACACAAGGTGTTTGCTGGGACAGAGGCTGACCCAGGGCCCGCTCACATACTTCCCACACCGAGTATTGCTGCATTGTGGAGATGTGTAGAAGTGCTGGGCTGGCAGCCGAGTTCCCTTTATGCCCACGTTTGCAGCTCCTGACGGAGGTGGCAAAGGATTGGAATGAAGATCGAACGTCAATTTCTCATCGATTCTCTACAGCATTGTGGGCTATCGCCCCCCCCCCCCTTTTTAAAGAGGGTCGCTACTTTGCCCTGCCAACCCTCTGCAGTGTGTGCCTCCGGTTCCTCCTCATGGCAGACGCACTTTTAAATAGACATGAGGGTGGTGTGGCTAGGAGGCCAGCGTGTGTCATGAGGATAGCTGAAGGCTGCGCAGGGACACTTTTGTGTGCGCTGCGGACGCAGGGTCGTGTGGGGGGGTTGGGCAGCATGTAACCCAGGAGAAGAGGCAGTGGTGTGTCCAGCAGGCAGTGATTGTGCTTGGTTGGAGGTAGCGTGATGCTTAGCTAAGGTGTGTCTTGCTAATGAGAGTTTGTCCGAAGTAAAAATTGTTGGGGGGGGGGAACACTCTTGCCACTATTGTGGCTTAATAGTGAGACCTGGGAACCTGAGATGCAGCCCTGCATGTTGCCCCTCGCCTATCCTATCCGTTCCTGTGTCGTTTCCATCACTTTCGTAGGTTTTGCAGATTTGCACAAATGAAAACCTTAACGAGCATCGGTCATATACAAAAATGCTAGAGTCACCCTTTGACTTCAATGGGGTTTGTTACTCAAAACGAACTCTCGAGCATCGCGGAAAGCTTGACTCGAGCATCGAGCACCCGTGAATTTTGGTGCTTGCTCATCTCTAGTATTTATACATAGTTATTTGATCATCCCTTAGCCGTCTTTTTTCCAGGGTAAATAATCCCAATTTTGCTAGCCTCTCTAGGTATTCCAGTCCTCACATTCTGTTTATTAATTTAGGTGCCACAAATTATTAATAAATGTGTCACAAAATAGACGCCAAAATAAGTCATTAAAAAATTCAGACTGACGTAATCACATGGTCCTATGTGTCACATATGGTGGTTTCATAATACCATCTTTGGCACAGCATTGCATTCAGTTGAGGATAGAAGGCGGTGTCTAATGTTCTTGGATCAAATGATAGCATAACAAACATCTTTTCATTCTATTGTTTGGCAATATACCATTCATCATCCAAGAGGAAGGAATCCTGTAGTAAGAGGTAAATAACAGGTGGAATATTACAGTTTCATCTTCCAATTTCTGACGTGTTCTGCCTGAAGGTACGGCTGTCCAAGATCGTGAAGGTGACTCTCTGGAGGAAAGTTTTTCTGCTTTTCACATTAATGTTTCTTCCAAATAACCAGTGCTCAATCTATTCAGTATATGTTATATGGGTATATAAGAGGGTAGGACCCCATACTCACAGTCCATATGTATAAAACTAGTGGGGGTGCCAGATCATTGTCACATTATAGCGTATTCAATATATCACTATCATATACTTTCTATGGAAATAGCCCCACAATACAGGATCAGAGGAGAGAACATGAGTATTTGGTTATTTTAGGCCTTTGCAGCAAAATGCCGTTATGGGGTTTGCAGGAATTCCTGCACTTGCTGCAGCAACAACCTTATTCAGATGTGAACTAGGGTTTAGTGCCAATTAACTAATACTAACACATCAATATACCGGTCTCTCCTTGTGTGCTATATTCTTCATAATGTAAGGGATGTGAAGAATTATCACTTGGAAAAGAACCTGCGAAAATAAATATGATTTGGAAGAAAAGTGTCATCTCTGATTTATTAACAAAAGCTGGAAATTATCAAAATAAAAGATGCAAAGGGTTAAGGCCACCCATGTATATGACACAACGTCTCGCAGTCCTTAATAATCCATTATATTAGAATTAAAAAATAATCTGAAGAAGGAAGGGGGTCACCTGAAACATCTCACTGGGTTCACATACTTGTCTCCTAAAGATCAGCTGAAGCACCAACCTTCATATGGACTATTGAAGATATATGAATCAAACTGCACTTGGGTGAAATAACCTGATGAAATGTATCTTATCATGAATGGAAGACAGAAAGCTGCTGGATCTGAGAAGGAAGAGATGGATTTGCGCATGTCTTTAGGATCTTTACACACCGGCACACAGACTATATAAACCGACAGGATATAGTTACAAAGGTTCATCTTTATCCATATAGAAGGTCATAAAATAAATGAGGGTTCATCCTCACTGTCAAACGGTCATGGGTGAAACGCACACGTTTTTACTCCAAGAACAGATACTAACGTAACGTTTAATTAACCCATAGGCGATTGTGGGTTAAACAGTCAAATAATGCATACCAGTGACTATATTTATCATGTGCATTTATTGTGAGTTTGAAAAACGAAGCCCGCTATGCATGTCTGTCCCACAAAAAAAAAAAAATAATAACCATATGGAAATATACACTTTTTTTAACATGGTATTCACTGAGAAAACCCACAACTTTTTAATTAATACTAAAAATTAACTTTTAGTAAAGATATTTAAAAACGTGGAACCCACTATTATAAACACATAACACACATATAGTGCCGTAAACAACCCAAATATTTCCCGTGGGTTTAGACGACAGCTTCTGACCACAACACAATTTTAGGGTACAGTGTTTTCCCGAATACAGGGATTACAGGGAATTTTTCTGACAGTCGTGTCACTTCAAGGTAAGTTGGAAAAAATCTTGTTAGGAAAATCCCTGTTGAAATTTTATACCCCAAAAGGTTATCGGTGCTCCACTGAGCTGCAATTATGGCTATGGAGCCTACTGGTACCACTTCAAAATAGTCGCATCCAATTTAATTCTTGAAAATTGGAATACAGTGCTGAAAATTGTGGTCTTAAAGAAACCATGGAATGTGTATGTCCCAATGTTAACAGGACCTATGACACTAATTACTGCCCATTCACGGACCCAAAATAGATGAGGCCGTGTGATTATCACGGACTTCAGTGCATACGTACCATGTTACGGATATCTGGTTATAAAAGTCCTAAAATCTTAAACTCCTGAAATGATCGACGCATTTCCTCAATTACATAAAATTTGTAATTGATTCATCAGGATTTTTGAGCTAGATTTATAGGTTCCTTTATTAATTTGGAACAAGAACTTGCGGCTCCTGTTATCACACTAAACATACTCAGTTGTTTGATTGTGTGTGAAGTAGGAGATGATATTTGGAACAGATGAATAGGCTGTATTTCTGGCGATTGTGGATGAACTAGATATTGTGCATCACAGTAGATTGTTTTGCATAAGTCAAGTCTATACACAGCGTAAGGGCAGAGAAATTCCTTTTCATGCAAACTTGGACCGAATATCGAATGCTGCTAGATACTCAGCATTCAGAGCCTCTGATGTTATTATTTAACTGCTAGGGTTCCAACTATAATAGTTTCATTACATTATAAAAGTTTAAATCACCCCCCCCTTTTGCCATATCTATTATTAAAAAATCTAAATCATAAAATAAAAATATGTATTTGGTATCGCCGCGTCCGTAAAAGACCAATGTATCAAAGTAGCACATTACTTTTCCTGCATGGTGAACGTCATCCAAAAAAAAAAAAAAAGAACGCCAGAAATGCACTTTTTTAGTTACCCTGTCTCCCAGAAAAAACGCAATGAAAAACGATCAAAAAGTCGTATGTATTCTGAATTGATACTTTCAGAAAATACAGGACATCCTGCAAAAAATGAGCCCTCGCTCAACTACATCGACGGAAAAATAAAAAAGTTATTGCACGCACAAAATGACCGCAGAAAATAACTAAAAAAAATTAAATGTCTTTAAAAAAAAAAGAGTCGTACAGTAAAAAAAAACCTATACAAGTTTGGTATTGTAGTACCAACCTATAGAATAAAGTTATCATGTCGCTTTTGTTGTAGTTTGTGCGCCATAGAAACAAGACGCACTGAAAGATGACAGAATGTTGTTTTTTTTTTCATTGTACTCCACTTAGAATTTTTTAAAAGTTTTTCAATACATTGTATGGTACAGTAAATGGCATCATTTAAAAATACAACTCCCGCAAAAAAACAAGCCTTGATACAGCGACGTTGATAGATAAAAAAAGGAGGAAAAAACGAAAATGGAAAAAGACAAATGGGGCCGTGTAGAGATGAGCGAGCACCAAAATGCTCGAGTGCTCGTTACTCGAGTCGAACTTTCAGTGATGCTCGAGAGTTCGTTTCGAGTAACGAACCCCATTGAAGTCAATGGGCGACTCGAGCATTTTTGTATATGAGTGGTACTCCGCTAAGGTTTTCATTTGTGAAAATCTTAGCAAATTACCAAAGTAATGTAAAAAACACAGAAATGGATAGGGCAGGCAAGGAGCAACATGCAGGGCTGCATTTCGGGCTCCGAGGTCTCACTATTAAGCCACAATAGTGGCAAGAGTGAGACCCCCCCCCCCCCGCACTTTCAGCATAACAATCGTTCTCCTCTGCCACAGCTGTAACAGCTGTGGCAGAGCAGAACGATGTTAGCCCATTGAATTCAATAGAGCCGGCAATACAGCCGGCTCCATTGAAAGCAATCGGCTGCCGGCGAGCACGGGATGAATTTTCGGGAAGGGCTTAAAAATATAAGAAAATGAGCAGTGTGAGCAGGTCCTTTCGTGGATGGCAGAAAGTGCATCCAGCAATCTATCGATCACCCAGACTTCTGCGCCGTCCACTGCTGCAACTCTGAATCCTCTGACTGCTGCTCCTCCTTCCTCCCAGCCTCCTCACTCCATTACAATGACACATTCTGAGGAGCAGGCAGACTCCCAGGAACTGTTCTCGGGCCCCTGCCCAGAATGGGCAGCAATGGTTCCTCTCCCACCGGAGGAGTTTGTCGTGACTGATGCCCAACCTTTGGAAAGTTCCCGGGGTCCGGGGGATGAGGCTGGGTACTTCCAGCAACTGTCTCAAGAGCTTTCAATGGGTGAGGAGGACGATGACGATGAGACACAGTTGTCTATCACTCAGGTAGTAGTAATTGGAGTAAGTCCGAGGGAGGAGCGCACAGAGGATTCGGAGGAAGAGCAGCAGGACGATGAGGTGACTGACCCCACCTGGTTTGCTAAGCCTACTGAGGACAGGTCTTCAGAGGGGGAGGCAAGTGCAGCAGCAGGGCAGGTTGGAAGAGGCAGTGCGGTGGCCAGGGGTAGAGGCAGGGCCAGACCGAATAATCCACCAACTGTTTCACAAAGCGCCCCCTCGCGCCATGCCACCCTGCAGAGGCCGAGGTGATCAAAGGTCTGGCAGTTTTTCACTGAGAGTGCAGACGACCGACGAACAGTGGTGTGCAACCTTTGTCGCGCCAAGATCAGCCGGGGAGCCACCACCACCAGCATGCGCAGACATATGATGGCCAAGCACCCCACAAGGTGGGACGAAGGCCGTTCACTGCCTCCGGTTTGCACCACTGCCTCTCCCCCTGTGCCCCAACCTGCCACTGAGATCCAACACCCCTCTCAGGACACAGGCACTACCGTCTCCTGGCCTGCAGCCACACCCTCACCTCCGCTGTCTTCGGCCCCATCCACCAATGTCTGTCAGCGCACCGTCCAGCCGTCGCTAGCGCAAGTGTTTGAGCGCAAGTGCAAGAACGCCGCCACGCACCCGCACGCTCAAGCGTTAAACGCGCACATAGCCAAATTTATCAGCCTGGAGATGCTGCCGTATAGGGTTGTGGAAACGGAGGCTTTCAAATACGTGGTGGCGGCGGCGGCGGCCCTGTGCTACTCAGTTCCCAGTCGCCACTACTTTTCCCGATGTGCCGTCCCAGCCCTGCACGACCACGTCTCCCGCAACATTGTACGCGCCCTCACCAATGCAGAAACTGCCAAGGTCCACTTAGCAACGGACACGTGGACAAGCACAGGCGGGCAGGGCCACTATATCTCCCTGACGGCACATTGGGTGAATTTAGTAGAGGCTAGGACCGAGTCAGAGCCTGGGACCGCTCATGTCCTACCCACCCACAGAATTGCGGGCCCCAGCTCGGTGCTGGTATCTGCGGCGGTGTATGCTTCCTCCACTAAACCACCCTCCTCCTCCTCCTCCAACGCAACCTCTGTCTCGCAATCAAGATGTGTCAACAGCAGCACGTCGCCAGCAGTCGGTGTCGCGTGGTACGGCAGCACAGCGGTGGGCAAGCGTCAGCAGGCCGTGCTGAAACTACTCAGCTTAGGAGAGAAGAGGCACACGGCCCACGAACTGCTGCAGGGTCTGACAGAGCAGACCGACCGCTGGCTTGCGCTGCTGAGCCTCCAACCAGACATGGTCGTGTGTGACAACGACCGTAACCTGGTGGCGGCTCTGCAGGTCTGCAGCCTCAAGCCTCAATTTGGTGGTTCAGCGCTTTCTGAAAAGCTACCCACGCTTGTCAGACCTGCTTGGAAAGGTGCGCCGGCTCTGCGCACATTTCCGCAAGTCCAAGATGGACGCTGCCACCCTGCGCACCCTGCAACATCGGTTTAATCTGCCAGTGCACCGACTGCTGTGCGACGTGCCCACACAGTGGAACTCTACGCTCCACATGTTGGCCAGGCTCTATGAGCAGCGTAGAGCTATAGTGGAATACCAACTTCAACATGGGCGGCGCAGTGGGAGTCAGCCTCCTCAATTATTTACAGAAGAGTGGGCCTGGTTGGCAGACATCTGCCAGGTCCTTCGAAACTTTGAGGAGTCTACCCAGATGGTAATCGGCGATGCTGCAATCATTAGCGTCACCATTCCTCTGCTATGCCTCTTGAGAAGTTCCCTGCAAAGCATAAAGGCAGACGCTTTGCGCTCGGAAACAGAGCCGGGAGAAGACAATATGTCGCTGGATAGTCAGAGCACCCTCCTGTCTATATCTCAGCGCGTTGAGGAGGAGGAGCATGAGGAGGATGAGGAGGAGGGGGAAGAGACAGCTTGGCCCACTGCTGAGGGTACCCATGCTGCTTGCCTGTCATCCTTTCAGCGTGTATGGCCTGAGGAGGAGGAGGAGGAGGATCCTGAAAGTGATCTTCCTAGTGAGGACAGCCATGTGTTGCGTACAGGTACCCTGGCACACATGGCTGACTTCATGTTAGGATGCCTTTCTCGTGACCCTCGCGTTACACGCATTCTGGCCACTACGGATTACTGGGTGTACACACTGCTCGACCCGCGGTATAAGGAGAACATTTCCACTCTCATACCCGAAGAGGAAAGGGGTTCGAGAGTGATGCTATACCACAGGACCCTGGCGGACAAGCTGATGGTAAAATTTCCATCCGACAGTGCTAGTGGCAGAAGGCGCAGTTCCGAGGGCCAGGTAGCAGGGGAGGCGCGGAGATCAGGCAGCATGTACAGCACAGGCAGGGAAACACTCTCTATGGCCTTTGACAGCTTTCTGGCTCCCCAGCAAGACTGTGTCACCGCCGCTCCCCAGTGAAGGCTGAGTCGGCGGGAGCACTGTAAAAGGATGGTGAGGGAGTACGTAGCCGATCGCACGACCGTCCTCCGTGACGCCTCTGCCCCCTACAACTACTGGGTGTCGAAGCTGGACACGTGGCCTGAACTCGCGCTGTATGCCCTGGAGGTGCTTGCTTGTCCTGCGGCTAGCGTCTTGTCAGAGAGGGTGTTTAGTGCGGCTGGGGGAATCATCACGGATAAGCGTACCCGCCTGTCAACCGACAGTGCCGACAGGCTTACACTCATCAAGATGAACAAAGCCTGGATTTCCCCAGACTTCTCTTCTCCACCAGCGGACAGCAGCGATACCTAAACAATACGTAGGCTGCACCGGCGGATGGAAGCATTGTTCTCTATCACCATCAAAAACGGGGACCTTTTAGCTTCATCAATCTGTGTATAATATTCCTTCTCCTCCTGCTCCTCCTCCTGAAACTCACGTAATCACGCCGAACGGGCAATTTTTCTTAGGCCCACAAGGCTCAGTCATATAACTCTTGTAAACAATGTTTATACGTTTCAATGCTCATAAAAGCGTTGAAACTTGCACCTGAACCAATTTTTATTTTAACTGGGCTGCCTCCAGGCCTAGTTACAAATTAAGCCACATTAACCAAAGCGATTAATGGGTTTCACCTGCCCTCTTGGTTGGGCATGGGCAATTTTTCTGACGTACATTAGTACTGTTAGTACACCAATTTTTTTGGGCCCTCACCTACCGTGTAATCCAATTAATTTTTTGCCCACCTGCATTAAAGCTGACGTTACATCAGCTGTGCTGGGCACTGCAATGGGATATATTTAGGTACCGCCGGTGGCTTCCTGGCACTCACCCATGCTGTCGGTCCACATGGACATCCCATTAGGGAGATGTACGTGCCTGTGTAAAACTCGAGCCTGACTGGGGCATGCAGTTTGGGCCGAAGCCCACCTGTATTTAATCAGACGCCAGCTCTGCTGTCCAGGGCACTGCAATGGAATATATTTTTGTACCGCCAGTGGGTTCCAGGGAGCCACCCATGCTGTCGGTCCACACGGACCTCACATTAGGGAGTTGTACCTGCCTGTGTCTATGTATTAAAAACCCCGGTCTGACTGGGGCATGCAGTGTGGGCCAAAGCCCACCTGTATTTTTTCTGACGTTACCTCAGCTGTGCAGGGCACTGCAATGGGATATATTTATGTACCGCCGGTGGCTTCCTGGGACTCACCCATGCTGTCGGTCCACACCGAGTTGTAACTGCATGTGTCCACTTCTAAAGAACCCCAGTCTGACTGGGGCATGCAGTGTGGGCCGAAGCCCACTTGCATTAAACCTGACGTTAGCTTTGCTGTCCAGGGCACTGCAATGGGATATATTTATGTACCGGCGGTGGCTTCCTGGGACTCACCCATGCTGTCGGTCCACACGGAGTTGTAACTGCATGTGTCCACTTCTAAAGAACCCCAGTCGTACTGGGGCATGCAGTGTGGGCCGAAACCCACCTGCATTAAACATGACATTACCTCAGCTGTGCAGGGTAATGCAATGGGATATATTTATGTACCGCCAGTGGCTTCCTGGCACCCACCCATGCTGTCGGTCCACAGGGACTTCACAATAGGGAGTTGTACCTGCCTGTGTCTATGAATTAAAAACCCCGGTCAGGTTGGGGCATGCAGTGTGGGCCGAAGCCCACCTGCATTTAATCCTGCATTTAATGCTGTCCAGGGCACTGCAATGGGATACATTTATGTACAGCCGGTGGGTTCCAGGGAGCCACCCATGCTGTGGGTGCACACGGAATTCCCATTGCGGAGTTGTACCTGCCTGTGACTATTTATAAAAAACCGCGGTCTGACTGGGGCATGCAGACACCTTGACAGAATGAATAGTGTGTGGCACATAGGTTCCCCCTTGCTATGCCCATGTGTGCAGCTCCTGATGGAGGTGGCACAGGATTGGATTTCTCATTGCTTCTGTACAGCATTGTGGGCTATCGCCCCGCCCCTTTTAAAGAGGGTCGCTGCCTAGCCGTGCCAACCCTCTGCAGTGTGTGCCTGCGGTTCCTCCTCATGGCAGACGCACTTATAAATAGACGTGAGGGTGGTGTGGCATGAGGGCAGCTGAAGGCTGCGCAGGGACAATTTGGTGTGCGCTGTGGACACTGGGTCGTGCAGGGGGGGGGGGGGGGGTTGGGCAGCATGTAACCCAGGAGAAGTGGTAGCGGAGTGTCATGCAGGCAGTGATTGTGCTTTGTTGGAGGCAGTGTGGTGCTTAGATAAGGTATGCATTGCTAATGAGGGTTTTTCAGAAGTAAAAATTGTTGGGAGGGGTGGGCCCACTCTTGCCGCTATTGTGGCTTAATAATAGGATCTGGGAACTTGAGATGTAGCCCAACATGTAGCCCCTCGCCTGCCCTATCAGTTTCTGTGTCGTTCACATCACTTTCTTGAATTGCCCAGATTTTCACAAATGGAAACCTTAGCGAGCATCGGCAATATACAAAAATGTTCGGGTCGCCCATTGACTTCAATGGGGTTCGTTATTCGAAACGAACCCTCGAGCATCGCAAAATTTTCGTCCCGAGTAACAAGCACCCGAGCATTTTGGTGCTCGCTCATCTCTACTTATAAAGCCATTCCCTGAAAAGCCATAGACGGGATGCGGCAGCAGGATTCTCCAACGCAGCTGTCATGTGTGACAGTTGCAGTGGAGAATTGAAGAATTCCCTTTGCTGCATCTGCCACAGATGTGGCAGATGTAGCAGCAAGGAATTCTTTTAACTAGCGGGGGTGAAGGAAACATCTGAAGCATGCCGCAGATGTGTTCATGCCCGCTGGGGTCACAGCAGTTGCGGAGGGGTAAGGTTTTTTTTTTGTTTTGCACTAAAATGTTTCTTTTTCAGGGAAAGGCTTATATGTAAAGCCCCTTCCTGAAAAAGAATGCAGGGGACCGGCAGAGCATTGTTTTCAATGGAGCAGCCGGCAGCAGCCACAGCTCCATTGAAAACAAGCATGCAGCTGTGTTCACGCGTGTTTTTGCTCGTACCTAGGTGCGGATGTATGTACGCACCTAAGTATGCACAAAAACACGCTCGTGTGAACCCACCCTTACTGTGGATTCTGATGCGGGATTGCTGGCAGGTTTTAACCATTTTCAATTTTGCATCAAAATCCGCAGGGAATAATAAATTTCCCCTTTTTTATTTGAGGTGCAAGAATGCATATATTCAAGCAAGCTGTTGCTGGTTACAGCTTTAATTATATCATTTATAGAAGGTATGGCAAGGAACAACAAACCAGAACTGCACACAATCATTGGCACTTCACTTCTGGTATGTCTGTTGCCTTCGGGCAAGATAAATAAAAATTGCAATTATTACTTCCTCCAATATAACTTCAGACACTGCGCTATTCTATATACTGTGTCACACAATTCCTGGCACAAACAGAATTTATCTCCTCCAAGTAAACACTCTTCTTGCACGCCATAAGTGTCACCCTGCTATACCAGTCATTCAGTGTACACTGTTTCCCACCCATCCAAACTAAACTAAGGTCTTAAGGCCCATTTGGACACAACGATTATTGCTCAAAATTTGCTAAAAAGCCATCTTTCGAGCTAAAATCGTTCTGTGTAACTGCACTGACACTGTGCAGTTTTCTTTATGCCATCGCTCATTGTTGTCTTTCAGGGCTCAGCCCCACGGGGGGCGATCCGCCCATGTTCCTGCATGATAAGACAGCGCACTGCAGGTGCAGACGACTCGCCGCATCGCAGGAAGAAAGAACACATGGCCGGCAATGGAGCCGGTCATGTGTTCTTTCTTTCGGCAGTGCGGCCGTCTTATCGTGCAGGAACACGGGCAGATCGGCATCCATGTGACTGAGCCCTCAGCGTTCTGCAAGACGACAATCAGCCTTATCAGGGATTCACAGCAGGATACAGCTGATACTATTGTTTCAGCTGTATCCCGCTCCCTGATGACAGGCTGGGTATGAAGAACAGAGCGGTCCAGCTGTGCAGAAAACATCTGGATGCAGAAGACAAGCAGGGACACCCCGCTTGTCTTCTGCATCCTCCGCTCTGAGCGCTCGGCTGTATAACATCCGGGCGCTCAGAGCGGGGAACAGCTGGATGCGGAAGACAAGTGGGGACACCCCACTTGTCTTCTGTATTCTCCGCTGGCAGCGTAAGGTGATAGCTCATCTTGAGCGATCATCTTGCGCTGTAAATGACACAACGATTATCGCTTAAAAGTCGCTTGAGCAACATCTTTTGAGTGATAATCGTTGTTTCTAAATGGGCCTTTAAGCAGAAGTAGCAGGAAATTGTCTTTCTGTTAATCTGGAGGTTTGAAAAAAAACAAAAACATGCAGTTTTTTTGACTACAGGATGAAAAATATTAGACAGAGGGGTCTATCTACTGCTCCATCACCTTGAGGCGCAAGAATGCATATATTCAAACCAGCTATTGCTGTTTACAGCTCTAATTATATAATTTACAGAAATCCTGGTAGCTATTATAATATGTAGCAAGGTGTTGGAATATTGTAAGGTAATTCATTGGAGTCTAGGTTTAGTAAAGCTATAGCTGGATTGGTTAGATTATTATTTATTTTTTCTGTGTTCAAATTTCTAATATGCTGGAGTTACATACTATAACCTCTTTGAAAGAAATTCTTTCAGAATCATCATAACAAGGTTACTTTTTTTAATTTATTAGTATGCTTTGTATCCATGTTGAAAATTTCAATAAAAAATGAATGTGCAAAATTCACAGGTAGCCTGCAGATTTTAGTGTGGTATTTACCCCGGTTTGCAGTGTATCCTGCGGCCTATTTATTCTATATGAAAGTTCCCTTAAAGGGAACCTGTCACTTCCCTACAGCACCATAAACTAACTCATGGTACAGTTAGGGCAGTTGACAGGGTGGTTCATACTCACCAACTTCCTGGTTCCCACGGTGCCCGCCACTAAACTCTGCTGGTCAAAAATCTAACCACGTATGTGCTCTGTCATGGATTTGTATAGGAGAGTGTGCGATCGGGACTCTGAACATAGTCAGATTGTCAGCCAGTGTGTGGATTTTACAGGCAGGCACCGTGGTAAGCAGGTGAGTATGAAAAATAAACAAGTTATGGTGCTTTATGTAGGAGACAGGTTCCCTTTAAGAACCAGTCATAACTAGTTTAAGCCGGTTCATTCTACCTCTAGTGAATCTTTGTTATGTCCTAAAGTAACCTCCATATAGTGAAATGAACACAATCTGGTATCATAGAAGCAATCAAGAATTTCAGATGGTGTCTTAGTTGGAATAAACAAACATAAAAAGAAAGTGTAAGAAAATGTTAAAATACATGCCGGGTGGAGTCGGTGCTCGGCTATCGCATGACTGCAAGGCATTTGCTCTAACACCCGGCATCCATAGTTTCTTTGGTCTCCGTGTGTTAGAGCAAGTGCCTGACTGTCAGTGTGATCGTGGATGGGTTGTTATGGCACTCAGAGGCTTGAATGTGGCCTCCTGGTCTGCCAACTACAGTGGCTTGTGAGGCTCAGCTTCTGGCTGACCTCATGGGCATTCTAATGTACTACTATAGTGAAGTATAGTAGTGTATCAGGACTTAAACATATAGAATTGATTTCATCCCATTATGTGGCTGTGATTATCATGAAACAAAACGAAACCATTGATTTCAATGTTTTCATCTTCACTAATGGAATTTTCACCCGTTAATAGTTTGGGTGAGAAAATATAGGACTGGCACTGTAGCATCTAACTGGCACTGAGTCTGAGCCGTGGGTGTAGTAGCAGTGCGGTATTGGAGAGTAGTCAGGGTCATCATCAGGTAGTAACATTTGCGGTACAAATGCATGAGGCAGAAAGCGTAGTCAGATGGAAGCCAGGAGTCATTATCAGGAAGTTTTGGTTGCAGTATAATGGATGAGGCAGAAAGTCTAGTTGGGGGTAGAGGTGGAGTCATCAGCAGGTAGTCACAGTTTGCCAGAAAGGAGTAGGTTAGGAGATGCAGCTTGATACAGGCAATGGAGCACAATAATCATGCACTGGTGCAGTGGCAGGGCAGGGCTTTTATAGGAAATCTAATCAAGAGCCGGACAGAGCTAGGACATGGGCTGAGTTAACAGGATCTGGGAACAAAGCAACAGGTATGCAAGGTAACTGTCCAAAGAGCTGATGGCTCAATAAGAAGGGTTACTGCTTGGAGTATAGTAGCCCCCCCCCCCTCTTCCATGGTGTCCAGAAGCCATCCTGGGGGCTGGTTTTCCCGGGTACCTATGGTGGAATTTCTCTGTGAGCCTTGGAGCATGTATATTTTCATCTGTTTCCCAAGAGTTCTCCTCTGGCCCTTATTCCTGCCACGGCACCAGATACTGAAGTCTTCTTCGGTGCCTTCAGGAGTCCAAGATTTTTTCTACAATGAAACAGTCATGCCCCTGAACCGTCACAGGAGAGGGAGGCAATTGCTGTCTACCCGGGAAGGTATTCTCCCGGAAAGGCTGTTGGGGAGCTTCAAGTGTAAAGCCGCCTAGTTGATCCTTACTGAAATTGGAAAGGGGCCAATGAATCATTGCCCAAGTTTGGGAGAGGATACATGGACCTTTAGATTCTTAATAAACAACCACATCTTCTCTCCAACCCGGAACATAGGGGCCGCTTGGCAGTGTCTGTGTGCCAATTGTTATAGACTTCCTGGGCATCCCGTAAGGCTACTTTTAATTCCTTTTGAATGTCTGCCAATGCTGCCAGTGTGTGCTTGACTGTCAGGACAGGAGTGTTAGCAGGAAAGCCAAGAATGAAAATGGGGTGCATCCTGTAGTTGGCAAAGAATGGGCTCTGGGTGATAGAACTATGTTAGGCATTATATGTGAATTCTGCTGTTGCTAAATAATCTACCCAATCATCCTGTAGATGGGAGATGAAGCAGCGGAGATACTGCTCCAGAATCTGGTTAGTTCCCTCATTCTGGCTATTAGACTGTGGATGAAAAGCAGAGTAGAGACTCCAAGTAGTCCCCAGGGGAGTGCAGAAAGGTCTCCAAAACTTTGAGGTGAATTGAATGCTCCTGTCCGAGACAATATCATCTGGAATTCCATGTAGTCAGAAAACTTCCCGGATCATCAACTCCGCAGTGTGCTCAGCGGTGGGAATCTTTTCAATGGGGATGAAGTGAGCCATCTTTGTAAGGCAGTCCACAACAACAAAGAGGGTAGTCATTCCTTTCAAGAGGGGAAGGTCCACTATAAAGTCAATCGAAATATATCCCCATATGGGATTGGCATAGGTTGTGGGAAATCTAGAGGATGAGCTCATGGCGAGGGAACATACCTTGCAAGAGGTGACATGTCTCTTCATGTCCTTCCTGCAGTTGGGCCACCAGAAGGAACAAATCAGGAGTTCCATCATTTTTGTGACTCCAAGGTGACCAGCTAACTTGGAATCGTGGACCAGTTTGAGGACTTTAAGGGCTCCTGTCCATGGACAATATTGCATTGTGTTATTCAGGGCAATAATCAGGCCGCAAGTAACGCAATGCACACTTTCCATAGCGTTGCTATGGAAAGCACAGCCGCCTGTGTTATTGGACCACACCGATACCGATCTGATGACCTCGTTGCCAGGTGCCAAATTGGTAGATATGGAAGCCCTTAGTGAAAAGATTTGCTAGCAATTATCTATCAATAGCATGAAATCACTCCATGTTATGTCAAGACTAGAGATGAGCGAGCACCAAAATGCTCGGGTGCTCGTTATTCGGGACGAACTTTTCGCGATGCTCGAGGGTTCGTTTCGAGTAACGAACCCCATTGAAGTCAATGGGCGACCCGAGCATTTTCTGTATTTCGCCGATGCTCGCTAAGGTTTCCTTGTGTGAAAATCTGGGCAATTCAAGAAAGTGATGGGAACGACACAGCAACGGATAGGGCAGGCGAGGGGCTACATGTTGGGCTGCATCTCAAGTTCACAGGTCCCACTATTAAGCCACAATAGCGGCAAGAGTGGGCCCCCCCCCCCCTCCCAAAAACTTTTACTTCTGAAAAGCCCTCATTAGCATGGCATACCTTAGCTAAGCACCACACTACCTCCAACAAAGCACAATCACTGCCTGCATGACACTCCACTGCCACTTCTCCTGGGTTACATGCTGCCCTCCCCCCCTCCCCCCCACAGCGCACACCAAAGTGTCCCTGCGCAGCCTTCAGCTGCCCTCATGCCACACCAACCTCATGTCTATTTAGAAGTGCGTCTGCCATGAGGAGGAACCGCAGGCACACACTGCAGAGGGTTGGCACGGCTAGGCAGCGACCCTCTTTAAAAGGGGCGGGGCGATAGCCCACAATGCTGTACAGAAGCAATGAGAAATAGAATCCTGTGCCACCGCCATCAGGAGCTGCACACGTGGGCATAGCAATGGGGAACCTATGTGCCACACACTATTCATTCTGTCAAGGTGTCTGCATGCCCCAGTCAGACCGCGGTTTTTAATTCATAGACACAGGCAGGTACAACTCCCTATTGTGAAGTCCCTGTCGACCCACAGCATGGGTGGCTCCCTGGAACCCACCGGCGGTACATAAAAATATCCCATTGCATTGCCCAACACAGCTGAGGTAGTAATGTCGTGCTTAATGCAGGTGGGCTTCAGCCAACACTGCATGCCCCAGTCTGAGTGGGGTTCTTTACAAGTGGAAACAGATGCATTTATAATTCCCTGTGGACCCACAGCATGGGTGGGTGCCAGGAAGCCACCAGCGGTACATAGAAATATCCCATTGCATTGCCCAACACAGCTGAGGTAGTAATGTCGTGCTTAATGCAGGTGGGCTTCGGCCCACACTGCATGCCCCAGTCAGACTGGGGTTCTTTACAAGTGGACACATGTAGTAAAAACTCTGTGTGCACCTACAGCATGGGTGGCTCCCTGGAACCCACCGGCGGTACATAGAAATATCCCATTGCATTGCCCAACACAGCTGAGGTAGTAATGTCGTGCTTAATGTAGGTGGGCTTCGGCCCACACTGCATGCCCCAGTCAGACTGGGGTTCTTTACAAGTGGACACATGTAGTAAAAACTCTGTGTGCACCTACAGCATGGGTGGCTCCCTGGAACCCACCGGCGGTACATAGAAATATCCCATTGCATTGCCCAACACAGCTGAGGTAGTAATGTCGTGCTTAATGCAGGTGGGCTAAAAATTTATTTGATTACACTGTAGGCGAGGGCCCACAAAAATTGCTGTATCAACAGTACTAATGTACCTGAAAAAAATTGGCCATGGCCAACCAACAGGGCAGGTGAAACCCATTAATCGCTTTGGTTAATGTAATGTGGCTTAAGTGGTAACTAGGCCTGGAGGCAGCCCAGTTTAACGAAAAATTGGTTCAAGTTAAAGTTCCAACGCTTTTCAGAGCATTGAAACATCTAAAAATTGTTTAGAAAAATTATGAGTGAGCCTTGTGGCCCTAAGAAAAATTGCCCGTTCAGCGTGATTACGTGAGGTTTCAGGAGGAGGAGCAGGAGGAGGAGGAGGAGGAATATTAGACACAGATTGATGAAGCAGAAATGTCCCCGTTTTGGATGGTGAGAGAGAACGTAGCTTCCATCCGCGGGTGCAGCCTACGTATTGCTTACGTATCGCTGCTGTCCGCTGGTGGAGAAGAGAAGTCTGGGGAAATCCAGGCTTTGTTCATCTTGATGAGTGCAAGCCTGTCGGCACTGTCGGTTGACAGGCGGGTACGCTTATCTGTGATGATTCCCCCAGCCGCACTAAACACCCTCTCCGACAAGACGCTAGCCGCAGGACAAGCAAGCACCTCCAGGGCATACAGCGCTAGTTCAGGCCACGTGTCCAGCTTTGACACCCAGTAGTTGTAGGTGGCAGAGGCGTCACCGAGGATGGTCGTGCGATCGGCTACGTACTCCCTCACCATCCTTTTACAGTGCTCCCGCCGACTCAGCCTTGACTGGGGAGCGGTGACACAGTCTTGCTGGGGAGCCATAAAGCTGGCCAGGCCCTTAAAGACTGTTGCACTGTCTGGGCTGTACATGCTGCTCGATCTACGCACCTCCCCTGCTACATGGCCCTCGGAACTGCGCCTTCTGCCACTAGCGGTGTCAGATGTGAATTTTACCATCAGCTTGTCCGCCAGGGTCCTGTGGTATAGCAACACTCTCGAACCCCTTTCCTCTTCGGGAATGAGACTGGGAAGGTTCTCCTTATAGCGTGGGTCGAGCAGTGTGTACACCCAGTAATCCGTAGTGTCCAGAATGCGTTGAATGCGAGGGTCACGAGAAAGGCATCCTAACATGAAGTCAGCCATGTGTGCCAGGGTACCTGTACGCAACACATGGCTGTCCGCACTAGGAAGATCACTTTCAGGATCCTCCTCCTCCTCCTCAGGCCATACACGCTGAAATGATGACAGGCAACCAGCATGGGTACCGTCAGCAGTGGGCCAAGCTGTCTCTTCCCCCTCCTCCTCATCCTCCTCATCCTCCTCCTCCTCCTCCTGAACGCGCTGAGATATAGACAGGAGGGTGCTCTGACTATCCAGCGACATATTGTCTTCCCCCGGCTCTGTTTCCGAGCGCAAAGCGGCTGCCTTTATGGTTTGCAGGGAACTTCTCAAGATGCATAGCAGAGGAATGGTGACGCTAATGATTGCAGCAGCGCCGCTCACCACCTGGGTAGACTGATCAAAGTTTCGAAGGACCTGGCAGATGTCTGCCAACCAGGCCCACTCTTCTGAAAAGAATTGAGGAGGCTGACTCCCACTGCGCCGCCCAGGTTGGAGTTGGTATTCCACTATAGCTCTACGCTGCTCATAGAGCCTAGCCAACATGTGGAGCGTAGAGTTCCACCGTGTGGGCACGTCGCACAGCAGTCGGTGCACTGGCAGATTAAACCGATGTTGCAGGGTGCGCAGGGTGGCAGCGTCCGTGTGGGACTTGCGGAAATGTGCGCAGAGCCGGCGCACCTTTACGAGCAGGTCTGACAAGCGTGGGTAGCTTTTCAGAAAGCGCTGAACCACCAAATTAAAGACGTGGGCCAGGCATGGCACGTGCGTGAGGCTGCCGAGCTGCAGAGCCGCCACCAGGTTACGGCCGTTGTCACACACGACCATGCCCGGTTGGAGGCTCAGCGGCGCAAGCCAACGGTCGGTCTGCTCTGTCAGACCCTGCAGCAGTTCGTGGGCCGTGTGCCTCCTATCTCCTAAGCTGAGTAGTTTCAGCACGGCCTGCTGACGCTTGCCCACCGCTGTGCTGCCACGCCGCGCGACACCGACTGCTGGCGACGTCCTGCTGCTGCTGACACATCTAGATTGCGGACAGAGGTTGAGGAGGAGGAGGAGGAGGGTGGTTTAGTGGACGAGGCATACACCGCCGCAGATACCACCACCGAGCTGGGGCCCGCAATTCTGGGGGTGGGTAGGACGTGAGCGGTCCCGGGCTCTGACTCTGTCCCAGCCTCCACTAAATTCACCCAATGTGCCGTCAGGGAGATGTAGTGGCCCTGCCCGCCTGTGCTTGTCCACGTGTCCGTAGTTAAGTGGACCTTGCCACTAACCGCATTGGTGAGGGCGCGTACAATGTTGCGGGAGACGTGGTCGTGCAGGGCTGGGACGGCACATCGGGAAAAGTTCCCAGCGACTGGGAACTGAGTAGCGCGGGGCCGCCGCCGCCATCATAGCTTTGAAGGACTCCGTTTCCACAACCCTATACGGCAGCATCTCAAGGCTGATAAATTTGGCTATGTGGACGGTTAACGATTGAGCGTGCGGGTGCGTGGCGGCGTACTTGCGCTTGCGCTCCAACACTTGCGCTAGCGACGGCTGGACTGTGCGGTGCGAGACATTGGTGGATGGGGCCGAGGACAGCGGAGGTGAAGGTGTGGGTGCAGGCCATGAGACGGTTGTGCCTGTGTCCTGAGAGGGAGGTTGTATCTCAGTGGCAGGTTGGGGCACAGGGGGAGAGGCAGCGGTGCAAACCGGAGGCGGTGAACGGCCTTCTTCCCACCTTGTGGGGTGCTTGGCCATCATATGTCTGCGCATGCTGGTGGTGGTGAGGCTGTTGGTGGTGGCTCCCCGGCTGATCTTGGCGCGACAAAGGTTGCACACCACTGTTCGTCGGTCGTCAGGCGTCTCTGTGAAAAACTGCCAGACCTTAGAGCACCTCGGCCTCTGCAGGGTTGCATGGCACGAGGGGGCGCTTTGGGAAACACTTGGTGGATTATTCGGTCTGGCCCTGCCTCTACCCCTGGCCACCGCACTGCCTCTTGCAACCTGCCCTGCTGATGCCCTTGCCTCCCCCTCTGAAGACCTGTCCTGAGTAGGCGTTGCACACCAGGTGGGGTCAGTCACCTCATCGTCCTGCTGCTCTTCCTCCGAATCTTCTGTGCGCTGCTCCCTCGGACTTACTGCCCTTACTACAACCTCACTGCAAGACAACTGTGTCTCATCGTCATCGTCCTCCTCACCCACAGAAACTTCTTGAGACAGTTGGCGTAAGTCCCCAGCCTCTTCCCCCGGGCCCCGGGAACTTTCGAATGGTTGGGCATCAGTGACGATAAACTCCTCTGGTGGGAGAGGAACCGCTGCTGCCCAATCTAAGCAGGGGCCCGAGAACAGTTCCTGGGAGTGTTCCCGCTCCTGAGCAGGTGTCATTGTAGTGGAGTGAGGAGGCTGGGAGGAAGGAGGAGCAGCAGACAGAGGATTCGGATTTGCAGTACTGGACGGCGCAGAACTGTGGGTGGATGATAGCTTGCTCGAAGCACTTTCTGCCATCCAGGACAGGACCTGCTCACACTGCTCATTTTCTAATAAAGGTCTCCCGCGTGGACCCAATAATTGGGCAATGAATGTGGGGACGCCAGAAACGTGCCTCTCTCCTAATCGCGCAGCAGTCGGCTGCGACACACCTGGATCAGGAGCTCGGCCTGTGCCCACACCCTCACTTGGCCCTCCGCGTCCTCGGCCACGTCCACGTCCACGTCCTCTAGGCTTACCCCTACCCCTCAGCATGCTGTATTACCAGTGATTTGATTTCCCAGGCAGGAAATAAATTGGCACAAGCCTGCAGGCCAAATATAATGTTTTCGCTTTTTTGCAAACGGAAAACCCCACTGCGTGTATTCAATGAACAAGAAGTTTAATCTCTGTGGTGTGGCCCTCAAAAAGTGTCACACAAGTATAGTGTAGCAGAGTTATTAACTCTAGCAGAGCAGGTATTTGCCAGTCAGGATACACAATGGCGCTAGGCTACAGTAAAACGTAGCTGGTTGCGTCAGATTTTTGTACGTTGTACACGCAGCACACACGTACACGCAGACCTTAGGACTGACACAGGCAGGCCAAATATAATTTTTTTCCTTTTTAGCTTAGGGAAGACCCCACTGCGTATATTCAATGAACAAGAAGTTTAATATCTGTGGTGTGGCCCTCAAAAAGTGTCACACAAGTATAGTGTAGCAGAGTTATTAACTCTAACAGAGCAGGTATTTGACAGTCAGGATACACAATGGCGCTAGGCTGCAGTAAAGCGTAGCTGGTTGCGTCAGATTTTTGTACGTTGTACACGCAGCACACACGTACACGCAGACCTTAGGACTGACACAGGCAGGCCAAATATAATTTTTTTCCTTTTTAGCAAAGGGAAGACCCCACTGCGTATATTCAATGAACAAGAAGTTTAATATCTGTGGTGTGGCCCTCAAAAAGTGTCACAGAAGTATAGTGTAGCAGAGTTATTAACTCTAGCAGAGCAGGTATTTGCCAGTCAGGATACACAATGGCGCTAGGCTGCAGTAAAGCGTAGCTGGTTGCGTCAGATTTTTGTACGTTGTACACGCAGCACACACGTACACGCAGACCTTAGGACTGACACAGGCAGGCCAAATATAATTTTTTTCCTTTTTAGCTTAGGGAAGACCCCACTGCGTATATTCAATGAACAAGAAGTTTAATATCTGTGGTGTGGCCCTCAAAAAGTGTCACACAAGTATAGTGTAGCAGAGTTATTAACTCTAGCAGAGCAGGTATTTGCCAGTCAGGATACACAATGGCGCTAGGCTGCAGTAAAGCATAGCTGGTTGCGTCAGATTTTTGTACGTTGTACACGCAGCACACACGTACACGCAGACCTTAGGACTGACACAGGCAGGCCAAATATATTTTTTTTTCCTTTTTAGCAAAGGGAAGACCCCAATGCGTGTATTCAATGAATAATAAATGTCTTCTGGCCCTGCCTACACAATTCTATCCCTGTAGTATTAATGCCGGGTGCAATGCTCTGCACAGCCGGTTTTGAGAAAGAAAAAAAAAATATGCAACACTGCTAACAGCAGCCTGGACAGTACTGCACACGGATAGAAGTGGCCCTAGAAAGGACCGTTGGGGTTCTTGAAGCCTACACTAACTCCTAACACTCTCCCTGCCTAACCCCCACTTCTGTCCCTATTGCTGGGCGCAATGCTCTGCAGATCCAATTTTGGACAAAAAAAAAAAAAATACTGTGCTAACACAGTACTGCACACTAGTAGATGTGGCCCTGAGAAGGGCCGTTGGGGTTCTTGAAGCCTACACTGACTCCTAACGCTCTCCCTACAGCAGCACCAGCAGCAGCACTTTCCCTCAGCTAAGTCACAAGGCATGTGTGGCGAGCCGCGGGAGGGGCCGACTTTTATACTCGGGTGACATCTGATCACCCCAGCCACTCACAGCAGGGGGGTGGTATAGGGCTTGAACGTCACAGGGGGAAGTTGTAATGCCTTCCCTGTCTTTCAATTGGCCAGAAAAGCGCGCTAACGTCTCAGAGAGGAAACTGAAAGTAACCGGAACACCGCGTGGTACTCGTTACGAGTAACGAGCATCCCGAACACCCTAATATTCGCACGAATATCAAGCTCGGACGAGTACGTTCGCTCATCTCTAGTCAAGACACTTCTCCATGAGAACTCAATGATTTCTACTTTATTATCAACATTACCAACTCTTATACAGAAAGAAGAAGGCGGATTCAAGAGTTACTTGGTACAAAGATTAGTGTTACATAGGTGACAAAGCTGATTGATCATAAGGCTTATTGACATCTACCAAATAGTCTCAAAGCTCTTAAGGCCCGTCTCAGACATAGAAATGACTTAAGTCAGGATATTGCTGTTGCATTATACACTATTTCTGCTATAGTTGTGTGTCTTCTCTGTTAACATAGCTTAGCCTTATTTAATTTGTCTGTTGACTTCTTATCTTAAAATCCTAGTTACCAGCACTACAAAGCATAGGTTTTAGTCTTCTATTTAAGGGTCAATGGTCCAATACAAGGTAAGAAACATACACTAATTGCATTCTGAAACTTAACACTTTATATTCCATGACACCTGTCCACAAGTGGAGAATCATACCGATTTTCCACTTGTGGGACTCAAATCGCAGCATGCTGCAATTTGCCGCGATTCTCCGTGGTGAGCCTATCTGTCAGATAGGCTCAGCGCAGAGAACTGTCAGTTCTCTTCCCTGCTCCCTGGCAGTGGAATATCGCTAGCGATATTCCACCTTGCCTATAGACAGGAGGTCTTAGTCAACCACTCTCGGGCACATATAGTTGGTGTTCTTCACTGCTAAGTGATGTGAAGCTCTCTTTCAAGAAAGGACTTTGAAGGTTGACTTAGGAAAGGGTCACTTTCGTAGCCTCCCTTAAGCTTTGCTAGGAGGTCCTCAGAATGCAGGATACCTAAAAAATTATTTGGGGACAGAATGGTGTGGTCTGTATTTGGCTTCTTTTCAGGCTCCGAAAATATCCTGGACAACGCATCTGCCTTGCCATTTCAGGAACTAGGGTGGTAGGACACAATAAAATTAAACCTAGACAAGAACAGGGCCCATCGTGCTTGTCTTGCAGATAACCTCTTGGCAGTACAGGGAAATTCTAAATTTTTATGATCAGTAAGAACAGTTACGGGATGATGGTCTCCTTTCAAGAGGTGCCTCCATTCAGTGAAAGCCATCTTAATGGCCAGAAGATCTTTGTTCCCGACATCATAGTTTTTATCTGCGGGTGATAGGGTGTAGGACAGAAATGCACACGGATGTAATTGCATCTTATTTCTGACTCATTGTGATAGGATAGGTCCCATTGTGGAGTCGGAGGTGGCCACCTCCACAACAAAAGGCAACCCTGGTTTTGCATGGATCAGCACTGGTGCTGAAGTAAACAGAGCCCTTAGTTTCTCAAAGCAACTCAGAAACGCTATCTTTTCTCCCTAGGGAGAGCACCTGACTTTGGCTTGAAAGAATGCTGCCTTCCAATGGGTGAACTGTAGAGGTTTTATACCATCTCCCTTATTTCCAAAGCAACTTGCGCCTCTGGGGACCAGAAAAATGTGTGTGTTCTTTCTTTGTGAGGGAGGTGATAGGAGAGATGACTTTTGAGAAGTCTGTGATAAATCTTCTGTAGAAGTTCACAAAACCAATCAAGAGGTGTACTTCCTTCAGATTTCTTTGAATGGGCCAATCCAGGATGGCTTTAATCTTTCTGGGGTCAATACTTAAGCTGTCTAGAGAGATAATGTGTCCCAGGAATTGCATTTTGGTATGTCCTGCAATGTTCCTCCAAATTGTCCGAGAAGATGTTGTCGAGATATGCCACTACGAATTGATTCGACAGGTCTTAAAATACGACATTGATAAAGTGCTGGAAAGAAGTTCAAGAATTGCAGATTGTACTGGCCTGCAGAATTAATTTAACATATTATTTATAATGCACGGTGAAAACTGTTAAGAATTTTTAAAAAAACATGCCAGAATTACAGATTTTGTTAATCTTGCCTCTAGGAAAAAATTAAATAAAAAGCAATTAAAATGTTATATGTTCCAAAAAATTGGATTAATGAAGACTTAAGCTCACCCCGAAGAACAAGCACCTACAAAGCTTCTTCAATAGAAAAATAAAAATGTAATGGCTCTTGGAATGTGGCGACACAAAAACAAATTTAAAAAACATAGAAATTTATCCTACCGTTAATTCCCCTTCTTGAGTCATCATAACAGCATATGCATGGAGGTTGTTCCCTGGACTCCTGTAGGGACAGGAAGCGGAAGAGTATAAAAGTAATTCCCCCCCACACACCTAATCACCAGTATGTCCCAAATAACTACAGTAACTAGGTCCCTAACCAGAAAGTGTTCTTTACTGTACTCACACCTTCAACAGAAAATGAAACAAAACACGTTAATCTTAAGTGGGAAGGTTTGAAAACCATACAGGTAGGGAGGGAAAGCCCATATGCTGATGACTCAAGAAGGGGAATTAATGGTAGGATAAATTCCTATGTTCACCTTGTCATAATGACAGTATACACATGGAGGAATACCAGATCAAAAGGAAGGCTTAGGGCAGGACTATAGTCTGTAAAACCTTCCTTCCAAAAGCCGTATCTCGACAGGCCTCCAGATCTAGTCTAGGATGTTTAAGAAAAGGGTGGTTGTTAGACCACGTGGCAGCTCTGCAAATTTGATCGGTGGTGGAGTATGCTTTTTCTGCCTAGGAGCAAGTCATGGCTCTGGTGGAGTGGGCTTTCAGTTCTTCAGGGAGGAAGGAATGCCACGTCTGAGCCATCGGGCGATCCTGACCTTAGAAGCAGCCTTTCCACTGGCCGGCCCCTCCAAAATATTTGCACAAGAACTTTTACTTCTGAAAAGCCCTCATTAGCATGGCATACCTTTGCTAAGCACCACACTACCTCCAACAAAGCACAATCACTGCCTGCATGACACTCCACTGACACTTCTCCTGGGTTACATGCTGCCCAACCGCCCCCCCTCCCCCCCCACAGCGCACACCAAAGTGTCCCTGGGCAGCCTTCAGCTGCCCTCATGCCACACCACGCTCATGTCTATTTAGAAGTGCGTCTGCCATGACGAGGGACCGCAGGCACACACTGCAGAGGTTGGCACGGCTAGGCAGCGACCCTCTTTAAAAGTGGCGGAGCGATAGCCCACAATGCTGTACAGAAGCAATGAGAAATAGAATCCTGTGCCACCGCCATCAGGAGCTGCACACGTGGGCATAGCAATAGGGAACCTATGTGCCACACACTATTCATTCTGTCAAGGTGTCTGCATGCCCCAGTCAGACCGGGCTTTTTAATTCATAGACACAGGCAGGTACAACTCCCTATTGTGAAGTCCCTGTCGACCCACAGCATGGGTGGCTCCCTGGAACCCACCGGCGGTACACAGAAATATCCCATTGCATTGCCCAACACAGCTGAGGTAGTAATGTCGTGCTTAATGCAGGTGGGCTTCGGCCCACACTGCATGCCCCAGTCTGACTGGGGTTCTTTATAAGTGTACAGATGTAGTAAAAACTCCGTGTGCACCTACAGCATGGGTGGGTGCCAGGAAGCCACCGGCGGTACATAAAAATATCCCATTGCATTGCCCAACACAGCTGAGGTAGTAATGTCGTGCTTAATGCAGGTGGGTTTCGGCCCACACTGCATGCCCCAGTCAGACTGGGTTTCTTTATAAGTGGAAACAGATGC
Source organism: Eleutherodactylus coqui (assembly GCF_035609145.1). Taxonomy (NCBI): domain Eukaryota; kingdom Metazoa; phylum Chordata; class Amphibia; order Anura; family Eleutherodactylidae; genus Eleutherodactylus; species Eleutherodactylus coqui. The sequence continues at coordinate 271,220,914 of NC_089839.1, read as the reverse complement.
ATTTATAATTCCCTGTGGACCCACAGCATGGGTGGGTGCCAGGAAGCCACCGGCGGTACATAGAAATATCCCATTGCATTGCCCAACACAGCTGAGGTAGTAATGTCGCGCTTAAGGCAGGTGGGCTAAAAATTAATTTGATTACACTGTAGGCGAGGGCCCACAAAAATTGCTGTATAAACAGTACTAATGTACATCAGAAAAATTGGCCATGGCCAGCCAAGAGGGCAGGTGAAACCCATTAATCGCTTTGGTTAATGTGGCTTAAGTGGTAACTAGGCCTGGAGGCAGCCCAGTGTAACGAAAAATTGGTTCAAGTTAAAGTTCCAACGCTTTTAAGCGCATTGAAACTTATAAAAATTGTTCAGAAAAATTATTTGAGTGAGCCTTGTGGCCCTAAGAAAAATTGCCCGTTCAGCGTGATTACGTGAGGTTTCAGGAGGAGGAGCAGGAGGAATATTAGACACAGATTGATGAAGCAGAAATGTCCCCGTTTTGGATGGTGAGAGAGAACGTAGCTTCCATCCGCGGGTGCAGCCTACGTATTGCTTACGTATCGCTGCTGTCCGCTGGTGGAGAACAGAAGTCTGGGGAAATCCAGCCTTTGTTCATCTTGATGAGTGTTAGCCTGTCATCACTGTCGGTTGACAGGCGGGTACGCTTATCTGTGATGATTCCCCCAGCCGCACTAAACACCCTCTCCGACAAGACGCTAGCCGCAGGACAAGCAAGCACCTCCAGGGCATACAGCGCTAGTTCAGGCCACGTGTCCAGCTTCGACACCCAGTAGTTGTAGGGGGCAGAGGCGTCACCAAGGATGGTCGTGCGATCGGCTACGTACTCCCTCACCATCCTTTTACAGTGCTCCCGCCGACTCAGCCTTGACTGGGGAGCGGTGACACAGTCTTGGTGGGGAGCCATAAAGCTGGCCAGGCCCTTAAAGACTGTTGCACTGCCTGGGATGCTGCTCGATCTCCGCACCTCCCCTGCTACATTGCCCTCGGTACTGCGCCTTCTGCCACTAGCGCTGTCGGCTGGGAATTTTACCATCAGCTTGTCCGCAAGGGTCCTGTGGTATAGCAACACTCTCGAACCCCTTTCCTCTTCGGGAATCAGAGTGGGCAGGTTCTCCTTATACCGTGGATCGAGCAGTGTGTACACCCAGTAATCCGTCGTGGCCAGAATGCGTGCAACGCGAGGGTCACGAGAAAGGCATCCTAACATGAAGTTAGCCATGTGTGCCAGGGTACCTGTACGCAACACATGGCTGTCTTCACTAGGAAGATCACTTTCAGGATCCTCCTCCTCCTCCTCCTCAGGCCATACACGCTGAAAGGATGACAGGCAATCAGCCGGTGTACCGTCAGCAGCGGGCCAAGCTGTCTCTTCCCCCTCCTCCTCATCCTCCTCATGCTCCTCCTCCTCCTCCTGTACGCGCTGAGAAATAGACAGGAGGGTGCCCTGACTATCCAGCGGCATACTGTCTTCCCCCGCCCTCGTTTCCGAGCGCAAAGCAGCTGCCTTTATGGTTTGCAGGGAATTTCTCAAGATGCATAGCAGAGGAATGGTGACGCTAATGATTGTAGCATCGCCGCTCACCACCTGGGTAGTCTCCTCAAAATTACCAAGGACATGGCAGATGTCTGCCAACCAGGCCCACTCTTCTGAAAGGAATTGAGGAGGCTGACTCCCACTGCGCCGCCCATGTTGGAGTTGGTATTCGACTATAGCTCTACGCTGTTCATAGAGCCTGGCCAACATGTGGAGCGTAGAGTTCCACCGTGTGGGCACGTCGCACAGCAGTCGGTGCACTGGCAGCTTAAAGTGATGTTGCAGGGTGCGCAGGGTGGCAGCGTCCGTGTGGGACTTGCGGAAATGTGCGCAGAGCCGGCGCGCCTTTACGAGCAGGTCTGACAAGCGTGGGTAGCTTTTCAGAAAGCGCTGAACCACCAAATTAAAGACGTGGGCCAGGCATGGCACGTGCGTGAGGCTGCCGAGCTGCAGAGCCGCCACCAGGTTACGGCCGTTGTCACACACGACCATGCCCGGTTGGAGGCTCAGCGGCGCAAGCCAGCGGTCGGTCTGCTGTGTCAGACCCTGCAGCAGTTCGTGGGCCGTGTGCCTCTTATCGCCTAAGCTGAGTAGTTTCAGCACGGCCTGCTGACGCTTGCCCACCGCTGTGCTGCCACACCGCGCGACACCGACTGCTGGCGACATGCTGCTGCTAACACATCTTGATTGCGAGACAGAGGAGGAGGAGGAGGAGGAGGAGGAGGAGGGTGCTTTAGTGGAGGAAGCATACACCTCCGCAGATACCACCACCGAGCTGGGGCCCGCAATTCTGGGGGTGGGTAGGACGTGAGCGGTCCCGGGCTCTGACTCTGTCCCAGCCTCCACTAAATTCACCCAATGTGCCGTCAGGGAGATGTAGTGGCCCTGCCCGCCTGTGCTTGTCCACGTGTCCGTAGTTAAGTGGACCGTGGCAGTAACCGCGTTGGTGAGGGCGCGTACAATGTTGCGGGAGACGTGGTCGTGCAGGGCTGGGACGGCACATCGGGAAAAGTAGTGGCGACTGGGAACTGAGTAGCGCGGGGCCGCCGCCTCCATGATACTTTTGAAGGACTCCGTTTCCACAACCCTATACGGCAGCATCTCAAGGCTGATGAATTTTGCTATGCGGACGGTTAACGTTTGAGCGTGCGGGTGCGTGGCGGCGTACTTGCGCTTGCGCTCCAACAGTTGCGCAAGCGACGGCTGGACGGTGCGCTGAACTACACTGCTGGATGGGGCCGAGGACAGCGGAGGTGAGGGTGTGGGTGCAGGCCAGGAGACGGTAGTGCCTGTGTCCTGAGAGGGGGGTTGCATCTCAGTGGCAGGTTGGGGCACAGGGGGAGAGGCTGGGGTGCAAACCGGAGGCGCTGAACGGCCTTCGTTCCACCTTGTGGGGTGCTTGGCCATCATATGTCTGCGCATGGTGGTGGTGGTGAGGCTGTTGGTGTTGGCTCCCCGGCTGAGCTTTGCGCGACAAAGGATGCACACCACTGTTCGTCGGTCGTCAGGCGTCTCTGTGAAAAACTGCCAGACCTTAGAGCACCTCGGCCTCTGCAGGGTGGCATGGCGCGAGGGGGCGCTTTGGGAAACAGTTGGTGGATTATTCGGTCTGGCCCTGCCTCTACCCCTGGCCACCGCACTGCCTCTTGCAACCTGCCCTGCTGATGCCCTTGACTCCCCCTCTGAAGACCTGTCCTCCTGAGTAAGCGTTGCACACCAGGTCGGGTCAGTCACCTCATCGTCCTGCTGCTCTTCCTCCGAATCCTCTGTGCACTGCTCCCTCGGACTTACTGCCCTTACTACTACCTCACTGCAAGACAACTGTGTCTGATCGTCATCATCCTCTTCACCCACAGAAAGTTGTTGAGACAGTTGGCGGAAGTCCCCAGCCTCTTCCCCCGGACCTCGGGAACTTTCGAATGGTTGGGCATCAGTGACGATAAACTCCTCTGGTGGGAGAGGAACCGCTGCTGCCCAATCTAAGCAGGGGCCCGGGAACAGTTCCTGGGAGTGTTCCCGCTCCTGAGCATGTGTCATTGTAGTGGAGTGAGGAGGCTGGGAGGAAGGAGGAGCAGCAGACAGAGGATTCGGATTTGCAGCAGTGGACGGCGCAGAACTGCGGGTTGACGATAGGTTGCTCGAAGCACTTTCTGCCATCCAGGACAGGACCTGCTCACACTGCTCATTTTCTAATAACCGTCTCCCGCGTGGACCCATTAATTGGGCGATGAATGTGGGGACGCCAGAAACGTGCCTCTCTCCTAATCGCGCAGCAGTCGGCTGCGACACACCTGGATCAGGAGCTCGGCCTGTGCCCACACCCTGACTTGGCCCTCCGCGTCCTCGGCCGCGTCCACGTCCTCTAGGCCTACCCCTACCCCTCAGCATGCTGTATTACCAGTGATTTGATTTCACAGGCAGCTAATAAATTGGCGCAAGACTGCAGGCCAAATATAATTTTTTCCCTTTTTTGAAAACGAAAGGCCCCACTGCCTCTAGTGAATGTATAATCTAAGTTTAATAACTGTGCTGTTTTCCTGCTAATGTGTCACAGAACGTGAGGGTAGCAGAGTTATTAACTCTGGCAGAGCAGGTATTTTTTTTCCCAATTAAGGAAAGCAAATGGCGAAGCCAGCAGTAAACCGTAGCTGGGTGCGTCTGATTTTTAAAGGTTGCACACGCAGCCGACACGTGTCCACCACCCTTAGGACGGACAGAGGCAGGACAAATAGTTTTTTTTTCAGTTTTTTTCCACCAAAAGACAGCACTGCGTATATTCAATGAACATGAGAAGTTTAATAACTGTGCTGTGGCCCTGCTAATGTGGCAAAGAACGTGAGGGTAGCAGAGTTATTAACTGTGGCAGAGCAGGTATTTTTTTTCCCAATTAAGGAAAGCAAATGGCGAAGCCAGCAGTAAACCGTAGCTGGGTGCGTCTGATTTTTAAAGGTTGCACACGCAGCCGACACGTGTCCACCACCCTTAGGACGGACAGAGGCAGGTCAAATAGAAATATTTTCCGTTTTTTTCCACCAAAAGGCAGCACTGCGTATATTCAATGAATAATAACTGTGTTGTGGCCCTGCCTACACAATTCTTTCCCTGCAGTATCAATGGAGGGTGCAATGCTCTGCAGAGGCGATTTTAAGAAGTAAAAAAAAATGCAGCACAGCTAACAGCAGCCTGGACAGTACTGCACACGGTTAAATATGGCCCTAGAAAGGACCGTTGAGGTTCTTGAAGGCTACACTCACTCCTAACACTCTCCCTGCCTATGCAGCATTTCTGTCCCTAATGCCGGGTGCAACGCTCTGCAGAGGCGATTTTGAGAAAAAAAAATTGCCACTGCTAACAGCAGCCAACACACAGCTATCAGTGGCCCTAATAAGGACCTTTGGGGGGTCTTGAAGCCTACACTAACTACCAATTCTTTCCCTACAGCAGCTCCGGTACAAACAGCACTGTCCCTCATCTAACTCACACGGCATCTGAGGCGAGCCGCGGGAGGGGCCGACTTTTATATTCGGCGGACACCTGATCTTCCCAGCCACTCACTGCAGGGGGGTGGTATAGGGCTTGAACGTCACAGGGGGAAGTTGTAATGCCTTCCCTGTCTTTCAATTGGCCAGAAAAGCGCACTAACGTCTCAGGGAAGGAAGTGAAAGTAACCCGAACACCGCATGGTGTTGGTTACGAATAACGAACATCACGAACACCCTAATATTCGCACGAATATCAAGCTCGGAAGAACACGTTCGCTCATCTCTAGTACCCATCTTTCCCAGGTTAAGATTAAACCACCTGGTATTAGCATTACCACCAATCTGAAAGCTTGGTCACCTGGACATTTGTAGATGGGTCAATATGATTTAATTAAATTATATAGCATACTTCTGATAGCATATGTATCATGAGTGCTGTTGCCACCTTTTGGCTTCTTCTTCTCCTGTCCTATAGGAGTCTAGGAAACAACCTCTATACGTATGCTGTCATGATGACAAGGGGGAAAAAATGGCAAAAAAAAAAAAAAACTTTTATAAACTTGGCATCACCGGAATCGTACTGAACCAGAGAGTAATGTTATCACATGAATGGGAGAGAAAATTAAAATTGGTTAGTAATTAAGGTGCAAACAGGCTTTGTCTCTAAAGGGTTAACCTGCATGGAAAATGCCTTACAATTAAAAAACAAACAAAAAACCAGAATTGCTGTTTTTGTATTTTCCTTCTCCCAAATACAAAAAAAACCTATTAAACAGGTCCTTAATTAAGAGATTAAAAATGTTTGGGTTTGATTACTGTCCCACTGAATCAGGGGCGGACAAATCGCATATAGTATATATGGTCAATGTATGGGGTGATATTGGTCTTTGTATAATGCTTTTTTCCTGCAACAGTATGGCGGTATGCTGTCACTGTGTGGTGGTAATATGTGAACACGGTCAGGCGGTATGATTTTCTGTTATATAGTATTATTTGTAATGCTGATTTTGGTATAGTGGGTTTTGTTTAGTGATAGCGGTCCCAGTGATTGTTTGGATAGTTGCGTCACAAGAAATCATGTGACCATAGCAGCCAATGAGAGGCTGCAGTGTCACATTCCTGAACTCCTATCATCATGGCGCTCAGGATAGGAGCGCCGATGCCGGGAGAACGAGAGGTGACACTGTATCCTCTCATTTACTTCTTGGTTACTGGACAACCCCTTCTTAGGGCTACATCTGACCGTGTGCATTATAGTTGTGGCTTGCTGGGAGTAGTAGTGCATCAATTTTTGTATTACGCATCTAGGCCTGTTCCTAGCCTTTCAGTAATAGCGTTCTCAGCCTGCAGTGCCGTACAACCAGCTCTCACCGTGAAACTGCACTCTAACATTTCGTAGCCTACTGCAAACGACTTCAGTTATACCGTTCTGTGTCTGCAGTGCATTAGACAGAGGTCTCACCGCTAAACAGTACTGTAATATTTCCTGGGCCACTGCAAAGTATTTCAGCTCTGCCGCTGTGCAGAGCGTCTCACAATACCCTTTCCTTGGTGGGGTTGAAATAGCCACAGTTACCAGCACTATCCACTGGCTTTAGAGTCTTCTCCCACTCCATACAGCCTCTATTATGTACAAGTCTCTGCGAGCGGTAAGTCCACTGCTGGAAGGGGAACACTCTCCAAGACATTTGCCAGCTTTATGGCTCCCCAGCAAGACTGTGTCACCACTGCCCAGTCAAGGCTGAGTCGGAGGGAGCACTGTAAAAACATGGTGAGGGAGTACGTAGCCAATCGTATCACCGTCTTCCGTGATGCCTCTGCTCCATACAACTATTGGGTGTCAAAGCTGGACACGTGGCACGAACTTGCGCTGTACACCCTGAAGGTGCAGGCCTGCCCTGCCACTAGTGTCTTGTCAGAGAGGGTGTGTAGTGCAGCTGGGGTAATCGTCATGGATAAGCGTACCCGCTTGTCAACTGCCAGTGCCGACATGCTTACACTCATAAAGATGAACAAAGGCTGGATTTCCCCAGACTTCTCTTCTCCACCTGTGGAAAGCAGTGGAACCTAATAATTCTTTTCACTGCAAAAGGAGAAAAATGCATCCTCTATCACCACAAAAAAGGGGGAATTAGCTTTGTCAATCACTCTCGGATAATATTACTCCTCCTCCTCCTCCTAAAAAAATGTGATCGCCCTAAACTGCCAATTTTTCTGCGGCACAAAATTCTCTGTTTAAAAGTTTTTTACAATTTTTCAATGTTTCAAAAGTATTGATACTTTTGTCACAAATTTTCTTTTCACAGGGCTGCCTCCAGGCTCTGTTACAAATTAAGCAACAGCGAGCTGTATCTTTAAAAAATGTTTATAGGTTTCACCTGCCCTCCCGTTTGAGCAATTTTTCAGGGGTGCACTTGTACTCTTCACCTACACTCTTGGTAACCAAATTTTTTCAGGGGTTCGCTTATACTTTTGCTACACCAATGTTTCAGGGGTTCGCCTACACTCTTACTACAGAAATGTTACTGGGGTCCGCCTATGCAGTCTCTGCTGAATGGTTTGAGGGGTTTACCTATACTTTTGCTACAAAAATGTTACTGGGGTCCGCCTATACTCTTGGTACACCAATATTTCAGGGGTTCGCCTACATTCTTACTACAGAAATGTTACAGGGGTCTGCCTATACCTTTTCTACTGAGTGGTTGGAGGGGTTTGCGTATACTCTTGCTACGGAAATGTTACTGGGGTCTACCTATACTTTTGCTACAGAAATGTTACTGGGGTCTGCCTATACATTTTGCTACAGAAATGTTACTGGGGTCCGCCTATGCAGTTTCTACTGAATGGTTTGGGGGGTTCACCACTACTTTTGCTACAAAAATGTTACTTGGGTCCGCCTATACTCTTGGTACACCAATGTTTCAGGGGTTCGCCTACACTCTTGCTACGGAAATGTTACTGGGGTCTGCTATACTTTTGCTACAGAAATGTTACTGGTGTCCGCCTATGCAGTTTCAACTGAATCGTTTGAGGGGTTCACCTATACTTTTGCTACGGAAATGTTACTGGGGTCAACCTATTCTCTTGCTACAGAAATGTTACAGGGGTCTGCCTATACTTTTGCTACTGAAATGTCACTGGGGTCCGCCTATGCAGTTTCTACTGAATGGTTGGAGGGGTTCGCCTATACTTTTTCTACAGAAATGTTACTGGCGTCCGCCTATACTCTTGCTATAAAAAATATTACAGGAGTCCGCCTATACTCTTGCTACATAAATGTTACTGGGGTCTGCCTATACTTTTGCTACAGAAATGTTACTGGGGTCCGCCTATGCAGTTTCAACTGAATGGTTTGAGGGGTTCGCCTATACTTTTGCTACGGAAATGTTACTGGGATCCACCTATACTCTTGGTACACCAATGTTTCAGGGGTTTGCCTACACTCTTGCTACAGAAATGTTACAGGGGTCTGCCTATACTTTTGCTACTGAAATGTTACTGGGGTCCGCCTATGCAGTTTCTACTGAATAGTTTGAGGGGTTCGCCTATACTTTTGCTACAGAAATGTTACTGGGGTGCGCCTATATTCTTGCTATAAAAATGTTATAGGTGTCCGCCTATACTCTTGCTACAGAAATGTTACTGGGGTCTGCCTATACTTTTGCTACAGAAATGTTACTGGGGTCCGCCTATGCAGTTTCAACTGAATGGTTTGAGGGGTTCGCCTATACTTTTGCTATGGAAATGTTACTGGGGTCCACCTATACTCTTGCTACAGAAATGTTAATGGGGTCTGTCTATACTTTTACTACAGAAATGTTACTGGGATCCGCCTATGCAGTTTCTACTGAATGGTTTGAGGAGCACACCTATACTTTTGCTACAGAAATGTTACTTGGGTCCGCCTATACTCTTGGTACTTCAGGGGTTCGCCTACACTCTTGCTACGGAAATGTTACTGGGGTCTGCCTATACTTTTGCTACTGAAATGTTACTGGGGTCTGCCTATGCAGTTTTTACTGAATGGTTTGAAGGGTTCGCCTATACTTTTGTTACAGAAATGTTACTGGGGTCCACCTATACTCTTGCTATCAAAAATGTTACAGGGGTCTGCCTAGACTCTTGCTACAGAAATGTTACAGGGGTCTGCCTATACTTTTACTACTGAAATGTTACTGGGGTCCGCCTATGCAGTTTCTACTAAATGGTTTGAGGGGTTCACCTATACTTTTGCTACAGAAATGTTACTGGGGTCCGCATATACTCTTGCTATAAAAAATCTTACAGGGGTCCGCCTATACACTTGCTACAGAAATGTTACTAGGGTCTGCCTATACTTTTGCTACAGAAAAGTTACTGGGGTCTGCCTATACTCTTGCTATAAAAAATGTTACAGGGGTCCGCCTATACTCTTCCTACAAAAATGTTACTGGGGTCCGCCTATGCAGTTTCAACTGAATGGTTTGAGGAAAAATGTTACTGGAGTCCTCCTATTCTCTTGCTACAGAAATATTACAGGGGTTCGCCTATACTTTTGCTGCAGAAATATAACTGGGGTCCGCCTATACTTTTGCTACAGAAATGTTACTGGGGTCTGCCTATACTTTTCTACCGAATGGTTTGAGGGGTTCGCCTATACTCTTGCTACGGAAATGCTACTGGAGTCTGCCTATACTTTTGCTACTGAAATTTTACTGGGGTCTGCCTATGGAGTTTCAACTGAATGGTTTGAGGGGTTCACCTATACTTTTGCTACGGAAATATTACTGGGTCAGTCTATACTCTTGCTACAGAAATGTTTCTGGGGTCTGCCTATTCTGTTGGTGCACAAAGACTTCCCATCGTGGTGTTTTACCTATCTGGCACAAATACACTGACTGACTTGTGCAGAAATGTGGGCCAAGGCCGAGGTCCTTGGTGGGTTAAACTGCCATGTTTGGGCACTTTGATTTCTTCCTGTGTAATACTAACTATGTGGACCCTAAACTGAAAAATATAAAATATAACTTTTATTAAGAAAATGACTAAAAAGAAGAACATACGCACATAAATATAGATCCAAGAAAACCCATGGAACCAATCAAAAGTATTAATACCACTGTCCGTAAACAGAGATAGACCAATCAGTCTGAGTGTAGTTATAACTCAGCCATTTAGTGTACTCGGTCTATATAGAAAATCTGACCAAGTCATCAAAGTCATTCTAATCAAGAAATGACAAATGACGTAAGTCCGACATTTAGATTTTAAGAACGTAACCCAGCCTCCACTGAATGGTCAGGTTGGTGGTATATGTGTCGTTCAAATCGAGGAATAGTATATGCCGGACCACCAAAATTTATAAGCGTAACCCAACGCGTTTCTCCCACTACGTGGGTTCATCAGGGGTTTCAATATGCAAAAGATGATAATCTACTGGTTTGATGGCTACCAGTCAGAAATTGGATAGTGGTTCAAAAAAGATCAAAATTGATGAAACCTCAAAATGTCCAACGTTGCCAGATAAATGACACAATGGATATAGAGGGATCAATTAGCGTAGAACTGTCATTTCAAATAACAACGATCATTCTGTTACATAAATCGTAGTCACCCGATAGAATGCCATGTTTGGGCACTTTGATTTCTTCCTGTGTAATACCATCTTTTTGCACCCACAGCATGGGCAAGCCCAAGGAAATCCAAGATTTCCCATTGCGGTGTTGAGCTATCTGACACCTACACAGAATGAAGTGTGTGGGGACCCATGGATTTACCATAGCTATTTAACTCACGGCACCTTGGGTTACACAAGGTGGAGGCTGGGACAGAGCCTGACCCAGGGCCTGCTCCCATACTTCCCACACAGAGTATTGCGGGTCCTACCTCGGTCATGGTTCCTCGGCCTTATTATGCCACCTCCGCCTCCTGCTTGGAGTCTGGGGATCAGCGCTGGGCAACATGTATTTTCTCTCGTTTTACCACAGTTATCTGAGACAGTGGTTTGAGCGAAACAAAAGGAGCGCTACTGCATTAATAGAAAGTTCACAGCTGCAAAAGCATCCGAGTCTGCTTTATGCCTACGATTAATGAGGGTGTGAGCCGAGGTCCTTGGCAGGGTGAAACTGCCATGTTTGTGTGCTCTGATTTCTTTATGTGTAATACCCTCTTTAAGTTCCTTGGGCTCGCCTATGCTGTGGGTGTACAAAGACTTCCCATAGCAGTGTTTTACCTGTCTGGCACAAATACACTGGCTGACAAGGGTAGAAATGTAGGCCAAGGTCCTTGGCGGGGTGAAACTCTGCCATAGGCGAGCCCAAGGAACTCAAAGACTTCCCATTGCGGTGTTGAGCTATCTGACACCTACACAGAATGAATTGTGTGGGGACACATGGATTTCCCATTGCTATGTAACTCACGGCACCTTGGGTCACACAAGGTGGAGGCTGGGACTGAGCCTGACCCTGGGCCCGCTCACGTGCTTCCCATACAGAGTATTGCTGCATTGTGGAGATGTGTAGAAATGCTGGCACCTGAGTACCCTTTATGCCCACGTTTGCGGCTCCTGACAATTTTGTGCCGGAGGTGGCAAGGGATTGGAATGATGATCGTACGTCCATTCATCATCAATTCTCAACAGCATTGTGGGCTATCACCCACAGTTTCAAAGAGGGTCGCTGCCTGGCCATGCCAACCCTCTGCAGTGTGTGCCTCCGGTTCCTCCTCATCCAGTACGCACTTATAAATAGACATGAGGGTGGTGTGGCTATGAAGCGAGCGTGTGGCATGAGGGCAGCTGAAGGCTGCGCAGGGAAACTTTTGTGTGCGCTGTGGACGCAGGGTCATGTGGAGGGATGGAGGGGGGTTGGACAGCAATGCCAGCATGTAACCCAAGAGAAGAGGCAGCGGTGTCACCCGCAGGCAGTGATTGTCCTTGGTTGCAGGTAGTGTGGTGCTTGGCTAAGATGTGCCAGCGCGTGTGCCTTGCTAATGAGGGTTTGTCCTAGGTAAATTGTTAGGAGGGTGACGCCAGACTCTTGCCCCCATTTTGGCTTAATAGTGGGACCTGGGAGCCTCAGATGCAGCCATGCATGCTGCCCCTGCCCTTCTCTATCCTGACTGTGGTGTTTCCATGACTTTCTGATGTTTTCTGGTGTTTGACAAGTCATCAGCTATGCGGAGCATCGGTCCCATACAAAAATGCTTGAATTCCCCATTGACTTCAATAGGGTTCGTTACTCGAAACAAACTCTCGAGCATTACGAAAAGGTCAACTCGAGCAACGAGCACCCGAGCATTTTGGTGCTCGCTCATCTCTAAATGTGATGACTGTGATTGGTTCATTGAGTGCTTGATTGATTGGTTCTCAAGCACTGCTTAGCTAATCAGAGCCATCGCTTCCTGGAGGTGGGATTTATGAATCTCGTAACCAAGAAGTGATCTTCTGTGGGTGGTCGAGAACTGCAAGAAGCAGTATAATAAGAAATCCCCTGCAAATAAGACCTAGTGTCTCTTTTGGGGCAAAAATTATTATGACAGAGTCCTATTTTCAGGGAAACACGGTATAGTGGCTCTGCTTCTATGTATTTTCTGTTTGTGGCTACCACCATTCATTATTGTGACATATTTTGTCATTATGTGGGGAGGTTACGGTATTTGCATGTATTGGGACATTACTAGAGATGAGCGAGCACCAAAATGCTCGGGTGCTCATTGCTCGAGTCGAACTTTTCGCGATGCTCGAGAGTTCGTTTCGAGTAACGAACCCCATTGAAGTCAGAGCATTTTTGTATATGATCCATGCTCTGCTAAGGTTTTCATTTGTGAAAATCTGGAAAACCCAAGAAAGTGATGGAAACGACACAGAAACTGATAGGGCAGGCGAGGGGCAACATGCTGGGCTGCATCTCAGGTTCCCAGGTCCCACTATTAAGCCACAATAGCGGCAAGAGTGCCCCCCCCCTAACAATTTTTACTTTGAACAAACCCTCATTAGCAAGGCACACCTTAGCTAAGCACCACACTACCTCCAACCAAGCACAATCACTGCCTGCGGGACACACCGCTGCCTCTTCTCTTGGGTTACATGCTGCCCAACCCCCCCTCCCCCCGCAATATCCTGTGTCCGCAGCGCACACAAAAGTGTCCCTGCGCAGCCTTCAGCTTCCCTCATGCCACACGGTCACTTCATTGCCACACCAGCCTCATGTCTATTTATAAGTGCGTCTGCGATGAGAAGGAACAGAGGGTTAGCAGGGCCAGGCAGCGACCCTCTTTAAAAGGGGAGGGGTGATAGCCCACAATGCAGTTGAGAATCAATGAGAAATTGACGTTTGATCTTCATTCCAATAAAGTGCCAACCTCCGTCAGGAGCTGCAAATGTGGGCATGAGTTACATAGCTATGGGGAATCCGTGTGCCCACACAGTATTCATTCTGTCTAGGTGTCAGATAGCTCAATCAACACCGCAAGGGGAAAGCCATCTGCACTCTGCCCCCTACCCAAGTCAGTTAGTGTCTTTGTGCCAGACAGGTCAAACATTGCGATGGGAGGTCTGTGTGCACCAACACCATAGGTGGGTCCAACGCAACCCCAGACATGAACAATAAAGAAATCAGAGTGGCCAAACATGGTAGACTTACACTGCACCGATGACATAGGCATCGGGCCACAGCTTCAGCAATCGTAGGCATGAAGCAGACTTCAATGCTAGTACACCTGTGAAGGTCTCATTAAATCACTTACATTTTCTTTCACCGCTCCAAAGACTGCATTAGCCAGGAAAAAGTTCCACAGGCCCAACCTGGCCCTGTTGCAGTTCCCCCAGGACATAGGCCTTGGCCAACAGCTTCAGCAATCGTAGGCAGGAAGCGGACTTCGATGCTAGTACACCTGTGATGGTCTCAGTAAATCCGTTACGTTTTCTTTCACCGCTTTCAAAGACTGGATTAGCTATGGTTGGGCCTGTTTTTTTAGAATGAATGGCAGGCATGGTAGTGGGGCTGTCTATTCCACCCACCCCACTCTAGGTCTTATTAGGGGAGGCAAACTCCCCAGGTGTAGAGGCTGGGTAGTTAACCCAGTCCATAAAGTCTGCAGCTATGCAGACAGGGAAAAGGCTGGGTGCAGCTAGATGCTGGAAGCTGCTGGTCTCACAGGACGCTCTATTCCTGTGCTATTGTGTGGTTTTTCTTGTGGCTGCAGCAAGTCGTACGTATAGTCAGAGAAGAACTCTGCAGAGTAAGTGCATAAGCAGGATTTTGTTTATGCCTGAAGTTAAGGCTCAGTTTTGTTAATTTTTGTGCTTTTTAAATAAACGCAGGCCAAGCCTGCATGGACTCTGTCATCTAGGTCTCTGACTGTCGTAACACTGCAACCCCGCACTCTACCTGAGCTAACTCTCCAACAATATATATATATATATATATATATATATATATATATATATATATCTTCTCACCATCATATAATCAGATAGCCATACATAATAAAAAATGTGAAGATAGAAAAAATGCATCTCCACAGTAAAGCTTCTTTCCCTATTTGCGTGCTAAAGGTCCCCATTCAGGCCAATAGGCATGCATGAATGCGCGCACACTTTGCAAAGCCTGCGTGTGAGGACGCTCTAAAGCCTGCAGGAAATTGCACAGCAGTAACGGCAGACATTTTCATTGGGATTTTAGCTCTTTTTAGACTAAATTCCCAGAGCAGTGGATATGGAGCTCCTGATCTCCATGGTGGAGAACAGACCAGCGATGTAAAATAAAGGGCCAGCTGGCATGATTGTCAACAGATCGGACACTGACAGCGCAAGAAATTGAGTATTTTTTTTATTAATTTCCATTGCCATGTAATGTCTCTGAAGCATCTTTAGGAAGTGATGAGTCTCAGGACTATTTCAGACGACCGTATATCGGCCGCGTATTCACGCCAGCCGATATACGGCGTCTCTCTCTGCACGGGGAGGAGGCTGGAAGAGCCAGGAGCAGTGCTCTGAGCTCCCACCCCTCTCTGCCTCCTCTCCACGCCCTCTCTTCCCCTCTGCACTATTTGCAATGAGGGGAGGCGGGGCGGAGCTAATTCACGGAACTTAGCCCCGCCACCATCCCGCCTCCTCTGATTGCAAATAGTGCAGAAGGGTGGGGAGGGGGTGGAGAGGAGGCAGAGAGGGGGCGGGAGATCAGAGCACTGCTCCCGGCTCTTCCAGCCTCCTCCCCCTGCAAAGAGAGATGCCGTATATCGGATGGCGTGAATACCCGGCCGATATACGGTCGTCTGAAATAGCCCATAGCAAGAACTTGCACATTGGAGACATTGTTTTATATAACTAGTCTGGCACTCTTTGTGACACTTGTGTTGGAGTTCGCTTTCATTTTGCAATGTTCTAGAAGTTGTGCGCATTTTTAAGTCAAACGAGCACCCGTATAATGCACCTGTATACAGATTATAGGGCTGATTATGGAAACGGTTGTAATAACGGAAAAACATTTTTTTCATAGCATTGCTTACAGGGATCATCTTGCCTGCACTCCTTTGTGATTTTGGTTGGTGAAGTAAATCAGATTCCTCCTTTTATTTAATTGTAGATACTGAGCAATCTTTTGCTTTTCAAACATATAATGACTGATGCCATGATTAATCGGGCTGCGGGACAAGTTCCACCATAAATATGGGCCCCAACCCTGCAGTGGTGCCAGGGGATTTACCAAAAGACCCTACCGATATAACTGCCTGCTGAAATGCCTCTGAAGGGAGGCCAACAAGCCCTTGTAAGTCTTTCAAATATTTGTATTACTTTTCTGTGTTTAGATTGGCATTTGGACGCTGTGCTCCAGAACCTTCCCTATAGCAAAACCAGAGCTACGTGCCATATGGAACTAGCCATGGGTATCATTCTTCATTGAAATGAGCCCCAGCAAAAAATAACAGTGGAAGCGCATCTTATGGACTGATGAGCTATAATTTGACATCTTTGGTACATCACACAGGGCTTTACTATGCCATTGAGTAGTGGAAACAATGGTTCCTGAGTATGTGACACCAACTGTCAAATGTGGAGGAGGAAGTGTGATGGTGTGGGGCTGTTTTGCTGGATCGACCACAGCATTGTGATATGCTATGCAATACCCTCCAGTGTAAGAATGGAATGGGCTGCATAGTCTCCAGGCTTAAACCCTATTGAGCTTGTTTGGGATGAATTGGACAAAAGCAGAGGTGTAACTAAAGGCTCAGGGGCCTTGGGGCAAACGTTCAGCTCGGGCCCCCTTCCTTACCCATACCTAAATTGTGCTGCATACAGCTGCAAAACAAATTTCCATACATGATCTAGCACCTTGGTATAATCTTTCCAAACATTTGTCACAGAAAGGGTTTAGAGTGTCCCTCTTAAAACTTAGCTTTTATTAATAAAAATGTATATAAAAAGGATTTTTTGAGAATCCTAAAACAGACACAGATACAGACAACAAAAATTAGTATAATGTGACCGGCGTTATCTCCCGAAAAGATGTAAGCCAAAGTCAGGTATCTGGGGAGACGTTTTTAGGTTAAAACAAAAAAACTCCCTTAGCGGATAAGTGAATCCTGTTACACAGTACCTAAAAAGGTAGTTATTGGCTGGGGATATTTCAAGGGTCAATTTTGAAAAATCAAGTTCCTGACTTGTAAATAGTTATATCAGCTAGCGTACTGTTCAAGAAGACGGTTTGTGCTTAAATGAACAGTGCACGGTTATATCTTATAGAGGTCGCTGTTTGATAAAACACCTATCTTGGACACACATCAACGCATAGAGAACATGAATGTCCCAAATCAGGATGTATGTACCAAGAGAAAAAGGATGATGGATATAACCTGGTCAATGCCACGTAAGTCCCTATGTTTCTAGGCAACAAGAAGGGAAATTGAAAAAGACCCAACCAAATTTGATCAGGTAATAAATTTCGAAAGTACAGAGGTTCTACGCGTTTCCACAACATATCACGTAGTTTCATCAGGAACCAAAACAAACAGGTACCAATAATCAAATTGAAAAATTGGTGTGGTAGACTCCCAAAATGTAGAGAGTACCACCTAGATGAGGAGGTAGTCGATCCTATAACCAGGTCTAGCAAGTTCAAATAGCCCAGTAATCCCCCCCAAGACAATGCAGGAACGAAAATAAAAAACAGCAGCAGCACCAGCCTCTGTGGTAGGCTGGCGGCTATGAATGAGCTCTGTGTCAAGTTGAGCTTGATATAGCAGTAGAAATAGGAAAATCCCGCAGCACACCTAACACATGCACTTCAGTGCAGAGGTTCCAGTCTGTATATGCCAAGCCACCTGTGGGGTCATGAACCAAACCCCAAATAAATGCAATGGTATCCAAGGAGGCGGCAGCATCAACGGTGTAAAGATAGTAAAAAAAGGGTTTTATTGCTCCATAAAATGGTGACGTTTCGACTTAATCTAAGTCTTTTTCAAGCCTGGCTTGAAAAAGACTTAGATTAAGTCGAAACGTCGCCATTTTATCGAGCTTGATATAGCAGAGATGATCCTCCCCTTCTGGGGGTATGTGCCCTCCTGTCCAATGAAAGACAGGTGGAGAGAGTAGCTCCGCCCACCCGGGCGGGCTCACACTGAAGCTAGTGTTATTATCAACAATCTAGCTGATTTGTGTGCTGTGTAGACATCCTATGTGATGAAAGACAAAACTGCATACTTATTATGCCTTATGATTTGTTTCTCCCGGTGCGAGAAGTGTTTAAAAGAAGGTCCCAGGCATGGGGGCGTGGTTAGGTATCCTTCAGGGTTGTCACATGATCCGGGGTGATCATGTGACCAGCATGATGACGTCACAGCCCTGGCGTTAAGCGAGGAAGGCTTGTCACATGATCAATGCCGATCATGTGACCCGTGCGGTGATGTCACCGTTGAAAGGTCCTGTTCAGGATGAAGAATATATCATGTAAAAGGCATATTTAATGTGCTGATGTCGCTACTTATGCAATAGTAAATCCATAATTGTATATGACTACATGAAGCGTGGTGCCAGGTAACCGCATGTAATCATAAGCAGTCACACAAATGGCTGCAATAGTTACAGTTTGGAGGGCGTAATAAAGGATCTTTGAATGTCCACACCATATATTGATAAAGTATATTTTATATAGTGAGATCTTTATATATCAGGGCATCACCAAAGCATGAATGCAACCCTAGTCCCAAAGAAAGTTTTGACTTGGGTGACAAGGCGTAATTGTGCTGGATGTTGCAAGGCTGAAAAAAGTAAATGATTAACCCTTAAAGTATTGCATCTACTGCAGCAAAAAATAATAAATGGCACACGTCGTGTATTTTGTGCGACTTGATGCTTGATAAGTATGCCTTAATAAAAGAACGAATGTCACGATCTCAGTTTTAGTGTGTGATACTATGTTGCGTATTGGCGCAGATGAGCATGGGTATTGAGAATAAGCCCCTTTCCTTAAGGTAGGTGGAAAAGAATAATTCAGGTGAGACCATGGGAGCAAATCGTGTCTAAAGAGTGGAGTGTAGGAGTCCACACGAACGTTCAAAGGATGTCTATGCACAATTACGGTTGGTAAGGGAGGGGAGGAAGGGAGACAGGGAAAGGGGCTGGGAATTAGGTTGTTTAGGATGGGTCAAGAGGAGATGAATTAAGAGATAAAGGCAGTCCCTATGTTTATCCAGAAGAGGAATCATTAGAGGAAGCTATAGAAGGATATAAGTTTATTCAGACCCTTGGGCTGTACACAGTCTATTCGAAAAGTCCATTGTGCTTCTTTTTGTAATAGACGTTTGTCCACGTCCCCGCGGCATCCGTAGCTTTTAATGGTTTCTATGCCCTGAAATTTAAATACATCAGGGTTCCCATGATGGAATTCTCTCATGTGGTTAGAGATAGGGTTTTTTTTCGCCACGCCTGATATTCCCCAAATGAGCCAAGATACGTTGCCTAAATTCCTGTTTAGTTTTCCCGATGTAATTCTTCTTACGGGGACACGTGGCCATATACACCAAATTAGAAGATGTGCAGTTAATGAATTCTCTTACATCGTAGATTTTCTTGGTGCTAGCGCTAGTGATTTTTGCACATTTCTGGATGTTAGAACAGGCTTAACAATTGGAACAAGGAAACGTTCCAATTGGTTTGTACCTATTCAGCCAGGTGTCTGTTTGTTGGGTCTTGAGATGACTCTTAACTACCCTGTCTCCAATATTTCTTCCTCTTCTAAAGGTTAGCAACGGTGTAGGCGGTAGAATGGCTTTAAGATCTGGGTCATCTTGCAGGATTCCCCAGTGTTTCGTGAGAAGTTCCCTCATATAGGGGACTCCGGTGTCAAAAGTAGAGATGATGCGTACGTTCTCTTCTGGATTTTTATGTCTTGGGACGAGGAGGGCTAATCTATTTTGTTCCAAGGAATAATGGTAGGCTTTTTCGATGGAATTGTTAGGGTAGCCCCTATCTGTAAATCTCTTTTTAAGGTCTATGCTCTGTATTGTGAAATCTTTCAGTTCGGAGCAATTTCGTCGTAATCTTAGAAATTGGCCCTTGGGGATGCCATTCCTTAATGAAAAGGGATGCGCACTCTCCCATGCAAGAAGGCTATTCGAGGC
The DNA here is from genome assembly GCF_035609145.1 of Eleutherodactylus coqui. Taxonomy (NCBI): domain Eukaryota; kingdom Metazoa; phylum Chordata; class Amphibia; order Anura; family Eleutherodactylidae; genus Eleutherodactylus; species Eleutherodactylus coqui. The sequence goes on along the minus strand of NC_089839.1, from coordinate 271,201,283 downwards.
AGTGGGCTTTCTGAACAAAGTAGACTGTAAGAATCCCTCGGAGGTCTTGGAAATCCGAATGTCCAGAAAAGTAATGGAATCAACCTGAATCTCCATGGTTAGTTTTAGGTTTATGGAGTTCATATTCAGGGTGTTGACAAATTCAGCGAAGGACTCTTTAGTACCTGACCATAGTACAAAGATGTCGTCTATGTATCTCAGCCACATTAGGACTTTGTCAGTCCATTGTGTATGATGGTCGGTGAAAACTAATTGAGCCTCCCACCAGCCCAGGAACAGATTTGCATAGGATGGGGCGCAGGGGCTCCCCATCGCGGTGCCCCTGAGCTGGTGGAAGAGATGACTGTTAAAGAGAAAATAGTTTTTTGTCAGGACGAATGTCAAAAGGTCTATGGTGAACAGGTTGTGGCGATTAAATTTGGTACCCCTTTGTTTCAGAAAGTAGCCCACTGCCTCGATGCCGATGTCGTGGGGGATGGAGCTATAGAGGCCCTCCACGTCAAGACTTGCAAGGAGAGTGTGTTGGTCAGTATGTATCCGATCGATTAATCTCAAAACGTCCGTTGTGTCACGGACATATGAGGGTAAAGCAGTGACAAAAGGACGTAGGATCTGGTCAATGTAGACCCCACAATATTGGGTCATGTTTTCAAGGCCAGATACAATGGGCCTGCCCTTCAGGGGGTCCAAACCTTTGGACCTTGGGCAGGCTGTAGAAGGTGGAGATCTTTGGGTGCTTAGGAGATATTCAAATTCTGCTGCATTATTACATCCCCATGCTCTAGCTTCCTGTAAGATTTTCATTAGATCTCTGTGGAACAGATCTGTGGGATCGGAAGTAAGTTTTCTGTACGTGACCCTATCATTCAGGATGTTTTCACACATAGAGATATATTGGTTCCTATCTAGTACAACAATATTACCCCCTTTGTCAGAGGGTTTTATTATTAAGTTGTGATTTTGTTCCAATGCTTCCAGGGCTCTCAGTTCCTCAGTGGTCAAGTTGTTACGTATCCGCTGAGGAACCAGAATGTCCCTAATTTCATTGAGGATAACTTTTTCGAATATATCAATGTGTGTGGAGGTGTTAGGAGGGGGATTTTTTACACTCTTATTTCTTAGTTCAGTGAAGGGTCCTGTTCCTTCTTCCCTATCTTGTTCCAATTCCAGAGCCATCAATGTCTCATGGCCTGGTATATCTTGAGGTTCTAGACCCAGCTCATTGGCTTTTGCCCGATTTTGCACCGCAAAAAACTTCCTCCATCTGACCTTGCGAAGAAATAAGGCTATGTCCTTCGACCAGGCAAACCGATCGAATCGGCTTGCCGGGACGAAGGACAGGCCGCTTTCTAACACAGACACCTGGGCGGAGGTCAGGACTTGTGTGAAAAGGTTCATCACCTTCATTTTGTCACATGGGATACTGTTACCCTTGTCATGTTGGATAGGCGGAGAGGTGTTAAGGATGCTCATTTGTTCCTCTGGCATGGTGGAGGATATGACTCTCGGGATCAATCTGGTGGGGGAAAGGGATTGTAGTTCATTAGGGGCGTGCTTAAATGTTCTTAGGTCAGAACTGACAGAGGTAACTACCTCTAATGTAATAGGGTCAGGCATAAAAGGAAGACGAGTAATGTGTAACGCGGCCCGGACTTGTATCAGATTTAGAAGAGGGCTCATTCACCAAAGGATTCTCAGAGTATAAATCCTGAGGAATTAATTGGTGTTCAGATCCCTTCGTTCGCGCATCAGATAGTGACTTATGGGTTGTGCTTGGATTAGATTTCAAAATACAGAGCATAGACCTTAAAAAGAGATTTACAGATAGGGGCTACCCTAACAATTCCATCGAAAAAGCCTACCATTATTCCTTGGAACAAAATAGATTAGCCCTCCTCGTCCCAAGACATAAAAATCCAGAAGAGAACGTACGCATCATCTCTACTTTTGACACCGGAGTCCCCAATATGAGGGAACTTCTCACGAAACACTGGGGAATCCTGCAAGATGACCCAGATCTTAAAGCCATTCTACCGCCTACACCGTTGCTAACCTTTAGAAGAGGAAGAAATATTGGAGACAGGGTAGTTAAGAGTCATCTCAAGACCCAACAAACAGACACCTGGCTGAATAGGTACAAACCAATTGGAACGTTTCCTTGTTCCAATTGTTAAGCCTGTTCTAACATCCAGAAAGGTGCAAAAATCACTAGCGCTAGCACCAAGAAAATCTACAATGTAAGAGAATTCATTAACTGCAGATCTTCTAATTTGGTGTATATGGCCACGTGTCCCTGTAAGAAGAATTACATCGGGAAAACTAAACAGGAATTTAGGCGACGTATCTTGGCTCATTTGGGGAATATCAGGCATGGCGAAAAAAACCCTATCTCTAACCACATGAGAGAATTCCATCATGGGAACCCTGATGTACTTAAATTTCAGGGCATAGAAACTATCAAAAGCTATGGACGCCGCGGGGACGTGGACAAACGTCTATTACAAAAAGAAGCACAATGGACTTTTCGCATAGACTGTGTACAGCCCAAGGGTCTGAATGAACTTATATCCTTCTCTAGCTTCCTCTAATGATTCCTCTTCTGGATAAACATAGGGACTGCCTTTATCTCCTAATTCATCTCCTCTTGGCCCATCCTAAATAACCTAATTCCCAGCCCCTTTCCCTGTCTCCCTTCCTCCCCTCCCTTACCAACCGTAATTGTGCATAGACATCCTTTGAACATTCGTGTGGACTCCTACACTCCACTCTTTAGACACGATTTGTTCCCATGGTCTCACCTGAATTATTCGTTTCCACCTACCTTAAGGAAAGGGGCTTATTCTCAATACCCATGCTCATCTGCGCCAATACGCAACATAGTATCACACACTAAAACTGAGATCGTGACATTCGTTCTTTTATTAAGCATACTTATCAAGCATCAAGACGCACAAAATACACGACGTGTGCCATTCATTATTTTTTGCTGCAGTAGATGCAATACTTTAAGGGTTAATTATTTACTTTTTTCAGCCTTGCAACATCCATTACAATTACGCCCTGTCACCCAAGTCAAAACTTTCTTTGGGACTAGGGTTGCATTCATGCTTTGGTGATGCCCTGATATATAAAGATCTCACTATATAAAATATACTTTATCAATATATGGTGTGGACATTCAAAGATCCTTTATTACGCCCTCCAAACTGTAACTATTGCAGCCATTTGTGTGACTGCTTATGATTACATGCGGTTACCTGGCACCACGCTTCATGTAGTCATATACAATTATGGATTTACTATTGCATAAGTAGCGACATCAGCACATTAAATATGCCTTTTACATGATATATTCTTCATCCTGAACAGGACCTTTCAACGGTGACATCAACGCACGGGTCACATGATCGGCATTGATCATGTGACAAGCCTTCCTCGCTTAACGCCAGGGCTGTGACGTCATCATGCTGGTCATATGATCACCCCGGATCATGTGACAACCCTGAAGGATACCTAACCACGCCCCCATGCCTGGGACCTTCTTTTAAACACTTCTCGCACCGAGAGAAACAAATCATAAGGCATAATAAGTATGCAGTTTTCTCTTTCATCACATAGGATGTCTACACAGCACACAAATCAGCTAGATTGTTGATAATAACACTAGCTTCGGTGTGAGCCCGCCCGGGTGGGCGGAGCTACTCTCTCCACCTGTCTTTCATTGGACAGGAGGGCACATACCCCCAGAAGGGGAGGATCATCTCTGCTATATCAAGCTCAACTTGACACAGAGCTCATTCATAGCCGTCAGCCTACCACAGAGGCTGGTGCTGCTGCTGTTTTTTATTTTCGTTCCTGCATTGTCTTGGGGGGGATTAGTGGGCTATTTGAACTTGCTAGACCTGGTTATAGGATCGACTACCTCCTCATCTAGGTGGTACTCTCTACATTTTGGGAGTCTACCACACCAATTTTTCAATTTGATTATTGGTACCTGTTTGTTTTGGTTCCTGATGAAACTACGTGATATGTAGTGAAAACGCGTAGAACCTCTGTACTTTCGAAATTTATTACCTGATCAAATTTGGTTGGGTCTTTTTCAATTTCCCTTCTTGTTGCCTAGAAACATAGGGACTTACGTGGCATTGACCAGGTTATATCCATCATCCTTTTTCTCTTGGTACATACATCCTGATTTGGGACATTCATGTTCTCTATGCGTTGATGTGTGTCCAAGATAGGTGTTTTATCAGACAGCGACCTATATAAGATATAACCGTGCACTGTTCATTTAAGCACAAACTGTCTTCTTGAACAGTACGCTAGCTGATATCTGTGTCTGTTTTAGGATTCACAAAAAATCCTTTTTATATACATTTTTATTAATAAAAGCTAAGTTTTAAGAGGGACACTCTAAACCCTTTCTGTGACAAGTATTATCGACATCCAGGTGTTTATCCTGCTACTGTGAAATCTTTCCAAACATGACTCATTTCCTGCACTACATTTAAAATGTTTCTACCGCTATTAGAGCAACATCCCAAGCACCGTGCTAACCGCGGTACAACACTCCCATTGATTTCAAGATACTATTAAAATTCACGTTTTTGATGCATTTTTTTAATTTTAGGTATATAATTGTATACAATATACACCGGGATAAGTATAACCTATACCAGCCGTAGATAGATAGGTAGGTTGAAATGAAATAGATGGATGGATAGATAGATAGATTACAGTACTTACGACCTTCTCCGGTCCTCTTTGCTACCCAACACTGCTCCTGGATCAATCACACGGCCGGCAGTACACTGGTAGACTGCAATTGTGACCAATCACAGCTGTAGTCTCTCAATGAAAGGAAGTAGCACCAGAGAAGTCTGCAGCCTGTAATTGGCTGTTGGCTCCCCGTATAACAGCCCTGCCCTCCCCCAGCATCACCCACAGCCGGCTAACGGGCCGCAGTTGTGTGACTATATCTGGCTGCGGACTCATGGGCCCCCGTTTGCTTAGGACTCAGGTTGCAATTGTGAAACCCGCGGCCCCTAGTGGTACACCAGTGGACAGAAGGGCAAAAGTAAAGCAACTTACAAATGCTGCACATTTGTGGGAAATTCTGAACAATATGTGAATGCAGCTGTAGAAAGAACGCCTGGATTGTGTAAAGCTGTTCTATCAGCTCAGCCAGAAGTGGCTATTTGGAACAGTGAAAGATCTAAATTTAATTTGATGAAATAAAGTTATTCTATCATCTTTATTCATCTTAATGTGGATCCCTCACGCATCGGAATTTGCTGGTAAGCATGCCTCGGAGGGTGACTGCAGTCAAAAGTGTGAAAAGTGCCTGTCAGTGCAAAAACAACAGTAAAGTGTGCTAAAACATGTTCAAAAAAAGGCTGCTTCACAGCGCAAAAATGTTATCCGTCCCTTCACTCACAGAGACATGGTCACCAAGCGGCGTGTCTTTAATTACCAGCCCATACATGCCTGCCGTTTTGACAAATGTGCCTTTGGCATTCTCACCAGCAAGTGAAGAGATTTCCGGTAAGAATAGTGCGGATCACGCAGGCCCTAATTACCGTACACACCTTGTTCGGTTTCAGCTGAGAACTAACAACGTGTGTGCGGTAATTAGGGCCTGCAAGCCCCTTTTGTGAGAAGTGGTGGAAAGTGAGAGAGATGGCATGTATGTTGGCTCACCTTTATTCCCCACCGTGGGAGCTGTCCATGGTCCTGCTGAAGAGGTTGAGTGCAGAGGAGCCCTGTCTGCGCTGCTCTCAGAGGCTGGAGCGAGCAGCAAGAAGGCAGGCGGTATGGAGTGAGGCTTGTGTCTAGAAGTGCTACTGCCTGGAGAGACTGAGGATGGAGCCGGCAGAAGGACTCCCTGCTGTACGTAAAGAACAAAATATTTTCAGTGTCCGGGTCTTTATGTGCGTTTTAAAAATATTTTATTCATTTAAAAGAGCTTTTTTTGTGGGGAAAAAATGTGTATTTTTTAACTGGATTTTTTCTTTAAGTTAAAGTTTATTGAACTTTATTTGACTCTACTCTTTAGTCCCTCAAGAGGATTTGAACATGCAATTGTTCGATCGCAAGAATAGTACACTGCATTACTTATATAGTGCATTTTACTAAGACAATGACAGCAGCCTATTAGACTCTGCCAGACATCCAGTGTGCCTTAGACCTACTCTGGGGGGCTCTCAGCTGCCCTGTTCTTCTGACCTGTTGGGGGTCTGTTGTGCACCCGTAAGGGTAGGAGAATTCTAATTAGCAATGTTCGTATATTAGCGGATTACTGGGGGTGAGTCGAACCTGGGATTGCTGTTTGTTACTGTTACTGTTAAGGATCTTAGGGTCACGGGTCATATGCCATTCCTTTACAAGAGGGAAGAACCCTTTAATTTTTTTTTTGGACTGCAAATTTTGCTTAGGTTTCCAAACTAGAATTCATAACAATTTCTATAGTGTTGTACTGTCACTTTAAGAAGATAATTAGTAATGTTATAATGACATATGGCTGAGCTGTATGTACTTGTATGGATGTCTGGCTGATGCATGCTAATGGAAGTGTGTTAAACCTGCAATACTACACCCTCCTGGAAAGACTTTTTAAAAATGTACCTATTAGAGTAGGCAGCGGTCGCACATCTTTTACATGTATCCCACAAAGTGCTGTCACCCGGGGCCCCCAGTAGCCCAAAGCAAACTGCTCCTGCAAATAAATAGGAGGTATAGTTGGTCTCATGGCCAAAATACACAAGATTGTAGAAGTTGTATTATATGTGATGCGATATGTTAAATCATTCTGGCACCAACCAGTTCTGTAGGCACGGACATAATAGTAAAAACTAATGATGACCCCTGGGAGATTTATGTGTAGAAGAACTACATGTTGGTGTTGCCTCAGGCTAGTTTAACAAGGCCGAGCGCTATATCAGGCCGTGAAACCTCACCAACATGCGAGGTACCTAGGGGTGCAAGGAGTTTTTTGGTCAAAAAACCCTCCCTTCACTTCAGTACAGTTGCGATCCTCCGGCGCGGCTTTCAGTGTTTTCAATGGGAAACCTCGCATCGCACTCTTGCACACATCACACTCCTGTATTTCTCTGGACCCATTTAAAACAATGGGCGATGCGCATTTCGAAGGAACTCCCAAGGATAGGACATGCCACTATTATTTCCTGCATCCCGATGCAGGAAAAAATTCCTCCTGTACATAACTCCATTCTCGCAACACAGGAATCTTGCATGATTTTCTCAGCCATATAAAAGCAGTCTTAGTGTTCAGCATAAGGTCGGTCGGCTTTCTTCCTTCCTCCCATAACAACCAATCACAGCACAGCTTTTATTTTATTGGAGCAGCTTAAGGAATGATGATTGGTTGTTATTTGCAACAAACAGTTTTCTTCAATAAATGAGGCCATATTGTATAATCTACTGTAAAATACGATGCTTTGTGATTCAGAGCAGTGAATAATTTACATGTCTGGTGGATCCGGAATGCCTCAGAGAAAATGAGAGCAGGAAGAGGTGAGTATATCCTGATTTTCTTATGTTAATAGCTGGTTTATCTAGAGCACACAAATCAAACTGAAGACCCAGAGGCTGAATCCGGGACGCCAACTGATTCCACTTACCAGCGGTCCGGCAGCAGCAGTGCAGAATTAGTTTACCGCTGACATATTTCCCCAACATCCGTGCCTGCTGTCCTGTACGCAGCAGAGATGCCAAAAGGAAAGTTTAGCGGTCACAGACTCTGCAGCCACTAGTCCAGAGCTGCAGGGTGAGTGGAATGCCTCTAGGGGTGCTGCCCAGCCAAAGCCAAAAGGGGGGTCACTATTACTACTGGGGCTGCTATGAGGTCACATATTATTACTGGGAGCAATATAAGGAGCACTGTTACTACTGAAGCCACTATGGGTGGAGCTACTACTACTGGGGCCACCAATATAGAGGACACTTACTACTGGGACCTCTATGGGGGTCACTTTTACTATTGGAGTTACTATAGATGTCACTATTAGTACTGGGACTACTTCTGGGGGTCACTATTATTACTGAGATCACGATGGGGTATCTAATTAATAGTGCAGCTAGTTTATCACTACTAGATCCAGTATGGGGAGCAATATTACTACTGGGGTAATGTTTGGGGCCATTATTACCACTGGGGCCACTGTGGGAATCATTATTACTATACAGTCTTATAACTACAATCGGCTCTTTGAAGGCAACCATAAGGCTGATGTGACCCTCAGTGAAAATGAGTTTGACTCCCCCCCTGATGTAGACTATCATTGTGCGCTGCAATATGTCGGACGCACTACACAAGGATTGAGTAACCGTCTTAGTCAGCATAAATACAATATCAGAGGGAGATACACGGAACACAACGCATCGCGTCACGGTGCATTAGTTAATAAAACAAACAGTAAAACATTTTCCTTTTTACCTTCTTACTTTATTTCCAACCAGCAGAATCTGAAACATCATGTAAAAGGGAGAATTATTGGATTTGTATGTTGCAAACATTACAACCTGACAGACTTCGGTTGTATTCACACAGGTGAGCGCGATATCAGTCCAATCTCAGTGCGATGCGTTTTGTGAGAAAATCGCATGAAATCACTGAACATGCAGTTTTTAACGCACATGAAAATCCCAAAAATTGCATCACACTCACATGAAACTCCTATGTACATTCAAGGGCAATGCAAATTAAGAAAACATTTTTCTTTTGCTTTCCTCGCCCATTGAAAATCCCTGACCCCGGGAAAAGAAACTGTGCTATTGTGAGGTTTTTCGTCCCATTTAAAATGATATGCAAGATTTCTGCAGCTAAAAATTAGAGTTCTTGATCTCGCAGTATCGCTGTGGGAAAATAATCGCTTATGTAAATACGCCCATTGCCAATATTGGGCTGCAATTCATGGAACCTTTGTGCATCTCACTTCACACAAAACTCAAACAACTTTTTATACTCATGTAAATACGGCCTTAAGGTGTACTAACAAGGGCATTAGCACGGGCATTGCACAATGAACGTCCCGCTATCGTGTGCATGTCTACGGTTCTTACTGGACTTTTTGTGCTGACCAGGACATTTCTCATCGGCACAGGACAGACTCGCGCCAAGATGTTTCTAATTTCTTGCAAAATTGCGCAGTGTTTTGCTCGATCAAGTGGGTCTCAGGTGCGCAAATGACTCCTATGGGGCCTTTGGTGTTAAACTGTGCACAAGGATAGGGTATGTTGTGGGGTTTTTTTTTGCGTGCGCAAGATGCATGTGCAAAAGCGAGAGTGAACCCAGTGAAAACAATGGGCTCTATTCTCTGCCCACTGTGTGCGCAAAGACGCTGGTGTCAGTCCACCTAAGTGAGACGGCTGATGCTGCTTCTTAGTATATTTACTTCCCTTGTTTTTCATAAAAGTGATTGATACTTTTGCCATGAAGCCAACTTTACTATGGGAGGGAACAACAAACAAGAACTGCACACAATCATTGGCGCTTCCCTTCTGGTATGGCTGGTGCCTTCGGCAAGATAAATACCAAGTGCAATTAACCCTTTCCAATCCACTGTCTGACCTCTGAAGACATTATGATTTAAGGCTGTACAGCTCCGATGTTGGAAGACGTCCGTCGGGGTTCTCTTGCTGTATATTGCCAGCCTCTCTGCTGTTAGAGCCTATCCAATGTGTCACCTCATGCAGTACTGGCTTTAGCCAGCATATAGCGCTGTTGTATAACGGCAGAAAAAGAGTAAGCCCCCTAGGAAAACCAGGACAGAAATAGGATTGGAAAGGGTTAATATTTACTCCAATATAACTTCAAACACCTCGCTATTCCATGTACTGCGTCACACAATTCCTCACACAAACAGTGAATTTATCTCCTCCAAGTAAACACTCTTTTTGCACGCCGTAAGTGTCACCCCGTTATACCAGCCATTCAGTGTGCACTGCTACCCACCCATCTATACTAAACTAAGGTTTGAAGAACAAGTAGCCGAAGATTGTAGGAGGTGTAAAAAAAAAATAACAATAATATGCAGTTTTTTTGACCACAGGATCAAAGATGTTGTTAGACAGAGGAGTCTTTTTCTATTGCCACATCATCTCCTGTGTCAAAATCGCAGGATGCTAATGAGTTGCCATGTCCATCCACTTCAGCCCATTATCCTGCAGTGTTGATCCAGATGAAGGAAAAATCCCCATGAGGATAGAAGGCAATTATCCTCATTTTAGGGGAATAAAAAATAAATCTAGTGACCATAACTTGTAATACTGTTACAGCCAAGAAAGGCATCCAGGCTAGGGATGAGCGAGTGTACTCGCTAAGGCACCACTCGCTCGAGTAATGTGCCTTAGCCGAGTATCTCCCTGCTCGTCCCTAAAGATTCGGGGACCGCCGCAGCTGACAGGTGAGTTGCGGCGGGGAGCAGGGGAGAGAGGGCGGGAGAGAGAGATCTCCCCTCTGTTCCTCCCCGCTCTGCCCTGCAGCTCCCCGCCCCGCGCCGGCCCCCGAATCTTTAGGGACGAGCGGGGAGATACTCGGCTAAGGCACATTACTCGAGCGAGTAGTGCCTTAGCGAGTATACTCGCTCATCCCTAATCCTGGCCCCTCTTGAACTGTCTTTGGCTACATTCACATGAGCGTAAACCTCGCATTAGTTTTGTGCGTTGCGACACACGGGAATATGTACTCAATTCTTCTGAATGTATCATACACATGGGAGATTTTATCCTCACAGCGATGCTGCATGTCCTAATTTTTCATGTCCCTTGGAACACATCGCCCATTGTTTTCAATGAGACTGTGAAGCACATTGTATGTGTGCAATGTGATGTTTCCCATGGAAATCAAGGGGAAACACTTGCAGATCCTCTAATGCATGTGAACCAAACACTGGATGATCACAAAATCACAGAAGTGATACAAGGCATTTTTTCATGAAAGACCCCTGACATCTGCATGTAGAACGAATTTATTGGCCTGATATCGCGCTGGCCCATGTGAATGTAGCCTTAGTGAAATCACCATGAAAGCTTTAGTTTTCCTCAGGCAGAAGGTTTCCTAGTCTTACTGCTGCATGGAGGATGCCCTCCTCTTCACATGTACACACGGTAACACGATTGTTCGGCCCCCTACAGCAGGTATTTAATCATCCACACATTATGGAGATCTGCAGCCGACCAATAGGCATTTTTATTCTCACTTAAACAACACAATCAGCTGATGAAAGACTGTTTGTTCTTTTGCATGAACCCCGGACAGGTATGGCCACTGTCCCCACGTATGTGTTATGCCGAAATAATGCGGAGTTTCAGAATAAACAGACTTTGAAGACTGAGCTCTGAGTCACAGAGTTGGGTTGCATCGGCTTTTCCACGCCTGCAACGTTTCGACTGGCTCACCCAGTCTTTTTCAAGCCCATACAAGCCCCAGCACAAGCTGCGGCATATATAGTAAACATACACATAAAAGCACCAATCACCATCACCAACACAAATTAACATAAAAGAACAAGTGCCCTGGTAGGACGACTGACTTACACATCTGCCGTGGAGACCAATTGCCTCATCAATTCCAATTGATTAGTGGTTTACTCACCTGGAAGTACTCCGGTTTCAACTGCGCATGTGCGAGATTTGCATGGAAGGATCGCGGAATGTACAATACGTCACACCGCATTGATACCCCACATCTTGTCTATTCAAACTCATTGCGCAGGCGCGAGATCGCGCGGAATCAGCGCGAGACACACGGCCTGTCACTCACTTCAATCATACCACAGGACCGGTTCACCTGCGCATGCGCCGACCCGTCATCGCGAGAACCCCGACCAACACTCGCATAGAGCATATCAAAACATAATTGAAATGAGCCCCTTGACCTATTATGGCCCAGCCTCGGACCGCTCTCATATTCACTCCTCCTTCCCAGAACCTACACCCCAGCCTGCTCCCAGAAGACAAAGGTCTGAGCCATTAGAGCCACATGGAAATAATATCCAATGTCAAAAAAAACCAAAAAAAAAACAAAGCTGTTGAGAGTCAATAATTTATGTAATTGACACCTCACAGTGCAAAATCTTCAAGAACAGCTTAATACAGCAAAAAATAACAGTGGAAGCGCGTCTTAAGGACTGATGAGCTATATTTTGACATCTGTGGTACATCACACAGGGCTTTTCTATACCATTGAGTAGTGGAAACAATGGTTCCTGAGTATGTGACAACAACTGTCAAATGTGGAGGAGGAAGTGTGATGGTGTGGGGCTGTTTTGCTGGATCCAGAGCTGGCAACTTGCTCAGTGTGACTGGCACGCTGGACAAAAAGGGCGACCACAGCATTGTGATATGCAATGCAATACCCCTCTGGTATTCTATAGAAGTCTTTGGGGAGTTCGCAAATGTGCATCCAATCCCTGCATAATTATGCATTATGCAATTTCATGGAAAAACAAACACACCTGGTACTAATTACGCTGCACAGATTTTTCGATCATGGCACTGGTGTGTCCCATACATGTGTGAAAAGTGCCTGTCAGTGCAAAAACAGCAGTAAAGTGTGCTAAAACGTGTGCAAAAAAGGCTGCGTCCCTTCACTCACAGAGACATGGTCACCAGGTGGCGTGTCATTAATTACCAGCTCACACATGCCTGCCCTTTTGATGAATGTGCCTTTGGCATTCTCACCAGCAAGTGAAGAGATTTCCGGTAAGAATAGTGCGGATCACGCAGGCCCTAATTACTGTACACACTGTGTTCGGTTTCAGCTGAGAACTAACAATGTGTGTGCAGTAATTAGGGCCTGCAAGCCCCTTTTGTGAGAAATGGTGGAGGGTGAGAGAGATGGCATGTATGTTGGCTCACCTTTATTCCCCACCGTGGGAGCTGTCCATGGTCCTGCTGAAGAGGTTGAGTGCAGAGAAGCTCTGTCTGCGCTGCTCTCAGAAGCTGGAGCGAGCAGCAAGATGGCAGGCGGTATGGAGTGAGGCTTGTGACTAGAAGTGCCACTGCCTGGAGAGACTGAGGATGGAGGCAGCAGAAGGCCTCCCTGCTGTACCTCCTGAGGTGTCGGTGAAGCAGACCTGGGGTGAGAGGGTCTGTCAGCTGTTTCCCCGATGTCGTGTTCTAGGGGTCATGAGGAGGAGTCAGCAGAGTGGAGCTGCATATGTCGGGTGGTAAGTCCTGCACTCCACTGCAGGAAACTATAAAGAACAAAATATTTTCAGTGTCCGGGTCTTTATGTGCTTTTTAAAAATATTTGATCCATTTAAAAGAGTTTTTCTGTGGGGGAAAAAAAGGTGCATTTTTTAACTGAATTTTTTAAAAATTTTATTTGACTCTACTTTTTAGTCCCTTAATTGTTCAATCGCAAGGATACTACACTGCATTACTTATAATCTGTATTCTACTAAGACAATGACAGCAGCCTATTAGACTCTGCCAGACAGCCAGTGTGCCTTAGACCTTCTCTGAGGGGCTCTCAGCTGCCCTGTTGTTCTGACCTGTTGGGGGTCTGTTGTGGACCCATGAGGGGACTAGAATTGTAATTAGCAATGTTCCTATATTATCGGATTACTGGGGGTGAGCCAGACCCTGAGATTGCTGTTCTCTGGAAACTCTTTGTTACTGTTAAGGATCTTAGGATCACGGGTCATATGTCATCACTTTACAAGAGGGGAAGACCCCTTTTATTTTTTTTGGACTGCAAGATTTCCAAACTAGAGTTCATAACAATTTCTATAGTGTTGTACTGTCACTTTAAGAAGATGATTAGTAATGTTATAATGACATATGGCTGAGCTGTCTGTGCATGTTTGGAGGTCTGGCTGATGCATGCTGATGGAAGTGCATTAACTCTGCAATACTACACCCTCCTGGAAAGACTTTTTAAAAATGTACCTATTTTTACTTTATTTTCTTTTGAAGTAGTTGTTTAATAATTGTCAAGTATATCAGCCCAGACACAAGAGCTCAATATTAGTGTAATAAATTAATAGCTCTGGTTATACTAGTTTGAAATTTTGATAGGGGGAATTTTCAAACTGGGTAGTAATCCAGGGTTAAATAGGGGTTTACAACATTGTATATGTTCTGAATTACGAGCAGTGGGCGCATTGAAGCCGCTGATCTGAGCTCCTATGAGTGACATCATCAAGGGCGAAGTGTGTGCGGCCACAGCCAGCATAGTGGGTTTTCGGGGAATGAATTTGGTCCTTTTAGCCATTTATGGTGCCCCTTATATTTCTTTTCTTCCCCCGGTATGTTTCCTCAGTACGCTGTACGTGTGTTTGCACTGATTGTTAGGCCTCATGTCCACTAGGATATTCAGGCCCGTGCGGATTCTCCATGCAGAATTCTGCAGCGGGTCCCTCCTCTACCCCAGACATAAGGCCTGTAAATTGATAATACTCACCTGTCTGGACACAGCAAGTTCCCGATCGTCGCGGCCAGATCTTCCTTCCTTTTGCCCAGCGGATGTGCTTGGCACGCCTGCAGTGTGCCGCGCACATGCGCCGTGCACTCCTTTTTTTTTTTAAATCCCTGCTTTCCCGCGGCCCTGCGGTACAGCAGAAATTAAGCTGTGGGTGTGCCCTGAATATGGACAGCTTTCAAAGCATTCAGTGGAAGCCTGCGGGAGCCGTCCGTGCAGGAAAACCGCATAAAATGGAGCATGCAGTGGGTGATTTCCCGCACGTGCGATCCGCGCGGCAGGAAAAAAAATGACATCCGCAGGTACTTGCCTACCTGCGGGTGTCCAATGCATCACTATGAGCGTGGATTATGCATGCGGGACACCTGCGCGGATTTCGTAAATATAATTAGCCAGTGGACATGAGGCCTTACAGTTTTGCAATTCCGTTTGGCTGCTATGCTGGTTTTGGCCACTAAATGTCACAGTAATTGCAGAGTCGGTCATGGGGACTATTTCCAGGCCGGACTAGAAACTTTTGGCCGGGTGTTCCTGGAAGACGCTGGCGTAAGTGTATACAGCTGCAGATTTTGTGGTTGCTGAATTTTGAGAACACCCATAATGATGTTAGTGATGATTATGCAGCCGGGCGCTTCTTCTGCACTGATTCTGAGTCATTGGGCACTAAATTATTTATTGTTTATTGCATTTTCTGCAATTCTTTGCACTGATATGGTATATCGTACACCAAGACTTCTGCACTTTACTATCATACTCTTGTGTATACTGATTGCTACATATTATGTATTACCATCTTTATGCTGCTGTAAGGTCCTCATTTATAATATAGCGGCCCTGGTTTGTTGTTTGTGCTTCTAATTGTTTTTATTCATGTTTTTCCTAGTTGGAGAATAATTATATTTTTATGGGTGTACACTCGAAATAATGATTAATCCGCATATTTTTAGTTAAAATAGAATTGTGATGTCAGGGCGCAGGGTTTGGAATGCACACGCACCACATGGGATACTGGTGCATTCCAACATACATGATGACGTTTTCATCCCTCTGAACCCGGAAGTGATGACGCTCGTGTAGGTGTAACGCGACCAGACATGTGAGTGGATCCTATCTGTTATGTGAGGGAATAACTAACAGGTTGCCTTCACAAAGACTCTAGCAGAAGTATAAAATACTCAGTAAATACATTTGTATACGGCACTACCTACCTACCTATCTATCTATCTATCTATCTATCTATCTATCTATCTATCTATCTATCTATCTATCTATCTATCTATCTATCTACCTATCTATCTAGACACAGTACTGTGCAAAAGTTTTAGGCAGGTGTAGAAAAAGCTGCTAAGTAAGTTCACTCTCACACATACTACCAGCAAAACATTGCAATTTTTCTTGCAGCACTTTGCCGAAATTTTACTTTAGTGTTCGGCCACAGGAACCACATCCGACAGCGTGTTTTATGCACCCAATCGTTGTGATGGGTGATGAGGTGTGCTAAACACGGAAAAATAGAGCAGACAGCGTTTAAAAATCACAGTGCTGGAAAACGCTGTGCAGCGCCGCAATCGGGCGCATGTTTGCTGGGCCCCATTGAAATCAGTGGGAGCATTATACCACGATTACCACTGTGTTTTGAACGCCGCGGTAAAGAACGGATGTGTGAGAGTAGCCCAACAATGCTTTCAGAAATAGAAGTGTCAATAGTTTATTTTTGGCAATTAAGATACAAAGTGAACAAATGTGAAATGCAAATCCAATCAATATTTGGTGTGATCGCCCTTTACCTTCAAAATAGCTTTGGCTCTAGGTATACTTACACTGTTTTTGAAGGAACTCAGCATGGAGGTTGTTCCAAACATCCAGACCAGGTCCGGATCAAGACCCAAATAGACATCGACGAGCTTGATAAAGACCTTTGTATGTATGCCGAAACGTCGCCAGTTTTTTACTATGGAGAAATAAAGCTATTGATTTTTAAATTCATCTGATGCTGCCTTGACCTCATATTATTCTTCATGTAATCCCAGACAGACTCAATGGTGTTGAGATCAGGGCTCTGTGGGGGCCATAGCATCACTTCAAAGACTCCTTGTTCTTCTTTACACTGAAGATAGTTATTAATGACATTAGTTGTATGCTTAGGGTCATTCTGCTGCAGAATAAACTTGGAGCCAATCAGAAGCCTCCCTGATGTTATTACATGATGGCTAAGTATCTGCATGTATTTCTTAGCATTGAGGACACCATTAATCCTGACTAAATCCCCAACAACATTTGCTGACATGCAGCCCCGAAACAGCAAGGAAACTCCACCATGCATCACTGCTGCCTGCAGACACTCATTGTCCTGTTCTCCACCATGCTTCACTGCTGCCTGCAGACGCTCATTGTCCCGCTCTCTACCATGCTTCACTGTTGCCTGAACTCATTGTACTGCTCTCCACCATGCTTCACTGTAGCCTGCACTCATTGTACTGCTCTCCACCATGCTTCACTGTTGCCTGCACTCATTGTACTGCTCTCCAGCATGCTTCACTGTTGCCTGCATACACTCACTATTGTACCGCTCTCCACAATACTTCACTGCAGGCTGCAGACACTCACTATTGTACCGCACTCCAACCCTTCAGTGAACAAACTGCCTTCTGTTACAGCCAAACATTTCACATTTTGACTCATCAGTCCAGAACACCTGCTACCATTTTTATATATTTTTATACATTTTTATATGGGATCTGACACGAATAATGTTTTTATGCTTTAACAGCCCTTGTTCCCTGGTCTGCCTAATGGACACAGGGAACCCCCGATTTTTGGCTGTTAACGCATAAAAACATAATACTTACCTTGTGTTCTGTTGTTGTTGTCATCAGGGGGTCATCTCCCGTCAGGCAGTTTTCTTCCTCCGACGAGCCAAGGACGGGCCGCCCCCCTCTGGGATCGCGTGTATGCGCAGTGAAGAGGTGCCCTCTGACTGGAGTCAGGACGGGCCGCCTCTCCACTACGCACGCACAGCATCTCGGAGTTCAGCCATGAAGGACGGGCCGCCCACAGCAAGCACTGCTTGTGACATGTTTGCTGTGGGCGGCCCGTCCGTTCACCTCAGAAGTGGTGGACGGAGCAGAGCAGAAAGCGGTCATTTTGACAGCTCCTGCTCTGCTTCTAGAGGCCACGGAAGAATATGCGGGATGGAGGGGACATGCCTGTCGATCGGTCCTGGCCAGGCAAGGTGAGTAAAACTTTTTTTTTTCATGTCAGAACCCCTTTAAGGGCAGCATCACACATGAGTATAGCATGTTGGCGAGCGCGACATCAGACTGATTCATGGCCCAATATCACACTCACCCGTATGAAGTTAGCCTTAAGGCTACTTAAAATCATCAAGCTAAAACCCAACATTAAAGGGACATCACCGCCAACATTTATTGATTTATTTAAACCAGATAGAGAAACATTTTCCATTTTTTAATTCTGTTTTAACTTTCTGGCAGTAGAATTTTTTATTCTGTTACCTTTACATGACTATGGGGGCGGCCATCCCTCCTGAGCTGCATGTAACAGCATTAGAGCATTAGCTTAAACCTAAGGCTGGATTCACACGAATGTATATCGGCTCGGTTTTCACGCCGAGCCGATATATGTCATCCTCATCTGCAGGAGGGGGAGGATGGAAGAGCCAGGAGCAGGAACTGAGCTCCCGCCCCCTCTCTGCCTCCTCTCTGCCCCTCTGCACTATTTGCAATGGGGAGAGGTGGGATGGGGGCGGGGCTAATTCTCAGACCTTAACCCCGCCCCCGTCCTGCCTCCTGAATCCAGCCTAAGGGTGACTACCCACTACAGTCTTTTTTTAACTGCGAAATTCGCAGCATTTTTTTTTCTGCAGGGGTCTATGGGACTTGCAATGTTAAAATCGCGATCGCGCAAAATCTCACGGTAATTTGCGATTTTGCGCAATCACGATTTTAACATTACAAGTCCCATAGACCCGTGCAGAAAAAAAAATGCTGCTAATTTCGCAGGGTAAAAAAACTGTAGTGGGTAGTCACCCTAAAGGGTAAAAGCCTTCTTACGTTTTACTGATGCTTACATTTCATGCAGAATGTGAAATATTGGCAAAGGTTCAATGTTTTCTTAACTGCACTAATAAACCTGATTGGAAGAGTTCTCTCATTAAAGCTGCCGGCATCCAGGACACTTTCCAATGTCTACGTGTAGTGCTGTAAAGGACAGACGTTGGCGGCTGCTATTCATTCCTTCATCTCACAATCTGCACAATGAAGATCATCATATTCTTTATGCTGGCTGGTGTGAGCCTGGCTCAAGGTATGCAAATGTAATATGTTAGATTATAACATACTGTTGAAATATAATTGACATATATGTATACTGAGCTGACTTGTTGATTTTCTTCTTTGCTATGTGTGGAAAAACATCATAGACGACGTTATTGATTGCGTGAAGAAGGCAGCTAAGGTAAGATTCTTGGAGTGAAAAGTCAGTAATTCCATATTGAGATCTAAACACGTATCTACAGTAATACATAATAATGTGTTTTACTTAAGGAAGATTAGTTTCTGTGCAGTATGACTATGTGCTGCTTACTGTGTAACTAGTGATGATTATTATGTTCTCTAGGTGGCCACAATGCTTTAGTCACATATTATCAAAATGACTCCTCTGATTTGTATATCACACAGAAATATGTTTATTAGATCTGATCATATATTTAGGAACATTATTATGTCTACACTGACTGCTAATTGTAATTGTCTTTCCTTCATTAGCAAAGTCCAAGTTTAGCTGGGAACATGAAGGAACTTGTGTACAAATATAAAAGAGGACCGGTAAGTCTATCAGATTGTTTCAACTACTAAAATGTAATGATATTTTGTGCTCTCAAAACCTAAAAAAAACAAATGGCTAAAATCTCTGTTCTTGTTGGTGTTCAGAGCCTTTGTGGGGTTCTCATCATCCTCTATGGTAGTTTTCATGAGAATAGTACAATCTGCAGCTATTCTTGTGGTGAAGAACCCCAGATTTCCCACAGAACCCCAAAGATTAGTAAATGGCTCCAGCACAGTTGTGGTGGCCGTTATACACAGGAGCCTCGATGCTAATGTGAACAGAGCCTAATAAAAGCCACATAAACAACTGGTTCCTATATTGTACTTCTGTTCCAATATACACTTAGGACTACTTTCACATCGCAGTATTTTGGTCAGAATGTTGCTTCAGTATTTGTAAGCCAAACCCATCGGTGAGTCCAAATCATGGAGGAGGTACAAGTGCTTCCATGTTACTTTTCTCTGTAGGGTCCATTCTTGGGTCACAAATACTGAAGCACAAAACTGCCATAATACTGCTGTGTGAAGGAGGCCGAAGACAGGATGCCTCCTTCGCTTCTAACCAGCAGATAAATCACAGAGGAACATACAGATCTTATGCATTTTATACAAGAGATTTTCTGCTCACACAACTCTGACAAGAATTGGTTTTCTATGAGAATGCCTAAAAAAATGTCTCACCTGCAGCATCCTGTGTGCTGAAAAAAACACCACACATCAAAAAATGCACAAAAAATAAGGAAAAAAGACACAAAAAAATCCTGTGTTTGTAATGTATTTCATGATTTTCTACTGACCCACAACTAATATGTTTTTCCATAGATTACAGATCAGGAGAAACAAAAAACTTATGACGAAACATTAGATAGCGTAATAGAGGCAATGGTAAGAAATATAAGTCTCTGCTTTTCTGTTTTCAAGTATAAATGTATGGCGCTCTTACACTAAGGACAAGGTATAGTCTTCGAGAGTTTAGGAACATATGTATATAAAAAGGTATGAACCCCCCACCATATGTGTGTGTGTGTTATATGTGACGTTATTCCTGCAGTCATATGTACAATGACATTGGATTACCTTGCTGTCTTATGACACTGACCGTGGTGAGGGCTGCTGTACTTTACCCTGAAGATATATTGGAAAACTGGAAATGAGTACAAAAACAAAATTTGGACAAATCCCTGTTTGTACATGTAATATATATGTAATATACAGAGTGATACGATCAGCGCTGAACTGCCTTCTCTCACAGATGAATAGCCCAATAAGGGCTTATTCAGACAGACGTATATCCGTCGGGTGTTCACGCCCGGCCAATATAGGCTGTCCCTCTCTGCAAGGGGAGGAGGTGGGCCGGGAGCTAATGCACTGAGATCCTGCCCCATCTCCGCCCCTCACCACTGTTTGCAATGGGAGGCGGTGGGACGGGGCAGAACTTAGTGTGAAAATTTGCTCAGGTATTTCTGCACATTAAAAAGTTGCACATAAACCGTGACTAGGTGTTGCATTGGATATCAATGGCTTCATTCAGACGAGCGTGTTTTTTTTCAGCGCAAATACGGTTTTAAATACGCCAATTAAGATCGTCAGTTAATCGTGGCAAAAAAACTCATTCATACAAATATACACTGCATACGGGCCAATGCATAAACGCACACGGTCGTGTAAAGGAGGCCTCATCTGATTGTGGTTCTGTTTTCCGATCGCTGCTTGCCATCGCTTCAACGTGTTTAAACATACATGCAGCAGCAGGCCCGTGTACACAGTTTTAAATATGCCAATTAAGATCGTCAGTCAATCGTAGCAAAAAACTAATTCATGCGAATATACACTGCATACGGGCGAATGCATAAATGCACACAGTCGTGTAAAGGAGGCCTCATCTGATTGTGGTTCTGTTAGTGGTAAGTGCATGCATCTGTGCAAACCCTGCTCAAATGAATGGAAGAGGCCATCTGCCGTGTGTGACTCTACAGTAACTCAGCTATATCAGTAATGGTGTCCATGACTTACCTGGGAATCTTCTCCATTTCTGTGATGTACTGGGCTTCTTATAATCTGGAGCCTGAATTGTATAAAATTGGGGAGATTTATTAACCAGAGATTTTTCATGACCCGGGTATAATAAATTCGTTCCCAGCTATAGCCTTCAACCTTTTTAAAACTCCACCAATCTCCCCTAAAATGCTCCAATAATGACATACACCAATTAATTTTGGATAATTTGGCCACAGCAGCCATTTTATTACAAACATAACTTTACATAAAAAAAACTACCTCCCTTCTCCGGCAGCTGTCATAGGCTCCCATAGGAGTCTATACCGCCACCGCCAGCATAAAAGCGCCCATCTGAAAGGCGCTATCTTGGCTGGCGGGGTGCTTTTATGCCTCGGGAACATGCCCATGTGAACTGATACGTTGTAAGCCAATGGATCAGGGGGCAACGTATATCAGCTGGGTGTGAAAGCGCGGCCAATATACTCCTGTGTGAATCCAGCCTAAGGCCACCTGCACACGGGCGAAAATCCCGCGGCGGGATTATCCGCGGGATTTCCGCAACTAAAAGTCTGCATAGGAGTGCATTACAATACGCACTCCTATGCAGACGGCCGCGGTTTGGCCGCGCGACAAACAAACCGCGGCATGTCCTATTTCTGTGCGGGGCTCGCAGAGCCTCGCACAGAAACGTCACTCACCCGGCCGCCGGCTCCGGTCTCCGGGTTGCCAGGCGCGGGTGAGTACGCGCTCCTCCCTGCAGGCGCTGGGGTCGGGTCCCGCGGCGAGAATTCTCGCCGCCGGATCCGACCTGCCCGTCTGCAGGCAGCCTTAGTCTTAAAAGTTGTATTAATTTTTTTTTTTTTACATTTTTAAGCTCCAAATGAAACTTGAACTTGTGATGACTTGACTGCTTCTGCTACATTCTGAAATACTGTAGTATATAGTAATTTGAAATGTTGCCTATTAAGCAGAATTTAATAGGCATTCATACATGGCAGCTCTGAGAACCTTTACTAGGTTTTGGCTGCCATGCTAACCTATCAGCATCCCACAATTGCATTCCAGGGTTGGGGGGAGTGGGCAGATGGGAGGGGGGGGGGGGGCTCTCCCCTGACTGGCTGTTTAGAGACAATGGTCCATTTTGACTGTGGCATCAAAGCAGTTAACTGCCACAATCCAGCGGTGGCTGTCAGCTGATAACTGATGTGTATGGGGCAGACTCTGCTCCCAAATCTGCTTCACCCACCCTTCGTGACCGTGATGTATATTTACCTTGTATATTTATATGATGCGTATCAAGTAATTTAACTAAATGCGCCAAAGTTCAAGCAGAATTTGCACAAAAAAACTGGGGTATATGCCTTGTGCTGGATTTTTTTTGCGTGTTTTGGCCTCTTTTTGTGTCTTACTGTACATTTCTACAAGGTATATACAAAAGGGGTGTGGCTTAGAGAAACTGCCAAAATTTTGTCAACCAAGAAATTGTGGGTACTGCTGCATCTTGTCTCCATCAGAACTATGGGTGGAGTCATAGGTTTGTCCTGGTGGAGTTATAGGGAACACCCACAGCTGCTGATTGGCTACCTTCACTGTGGCCGTGCCGGTCTACCATTTCTGATTCTGGCCCCGCTGTCATTCTTCACCCGTCGGCCTGCCATCTCTGCATCAGAGCCCAATGTCACTTTCCACGCTGTTCTACCGTGATCTCACCTCCCCAACACTTTTCCTTCAACCCTCCCGAGTCTGGTGCTGTCAGTCACCCCCCGTTCCCCCGCCTCCCTCTCATCTCCGCTGGAATCAGTGGTCCTCTACTCTTCTGCCGCTAAAGCTAGCACCCCTGTCACATGGGTGGATGGATGGAAGCTCTGCTGCTGAAGCCGGGACCAAAATAACCTGCATGGAGGTAAGCGTCGGATCAGCTCTGATCTCGTCCCTGCTGTCACTCTTCCCTCCAGACTCCCATCTGCATGGCAATCTCTCTTCCCATCCCCCTGCTGCTGTCTTTGCTGAAGCCAGACCCACTCTTTGTCTCCCCATCCCCCACCGGGTGTCAAGTGCTGTCTTCACCCGGCATCAAGGTAGGCAGTCCTTCCCCTGAAGCTGTCCTGGCTCTGTGTGTCCCCGTCCACCGCTGGGTGTCAGGTGCTGTCTTAAGACACCGTGAAGGTAGCCAATCGGCAGCTGTGTGCATTCCGTATACCTTCACCCATACTTGTGGTGGAAACAAGATGCACCAGTACCGAAATTGTGTACAAAAGAGAGAAGTGTCTAAGATGTCCAGCAAGATGCAACAAAAGGGCCTTTAGTCTCCCATCCCTCCAGCTTGTTGCAGCAGCTTGTTCCTCCCGGCTCACATTATGATATATTATACAGACTATATTAATAACTAAAATGTTTAGATTCTGGTCCGCTAATAAAGGTCTCTCTTCTATTTCCTTAACAGAGTGGTACTAGTTGCCCTGCTAAGGACATATTTGGCACAGATTCATATGTAAGTGACTGCAGATAAGAACGGTATAAGCTTGGGGACCTTTCAGACGGGATGGAATTACACCGCAGGATGCTGCCAAATCCTCAGGAATAACCTCAATGGGGTCTTTGGTGCGCAAATGTGCACAAAAATAGAGCATGCTGTGTTTTTCCATGCGTGTGGAAACGCGGGTAATGAGAATGAACCCAATTAAATCAATGGGCTCTATTCTCTGTGTATTGCATGCTCAGACTTTGCACGTGCAAACAAGTTTGTGTGAGTCCGCCCTTCACTATGTGAAAGCTGTTACTATCTACATCAGTGATAACATCAATATATCCAGCAGTTGCAGTTCATCAGCAGGTGAAAATTTCTTCCTCAGCTGCTCTCCACTGAGTTTCTCCACAGCTCTGGTTTGGGAGCCCGGTAGTCTCCTGATTATACACTTCAGCTTCATCACTTGTGCAATATACTGCAATTCTTCTTTATTGCAGTGTATTGTACTTTTCCATGTTAGCCTTTTATTATGGCAAGGCTAGTGATGGCCTAATAGGCTTAAAGGGTTATTTCAGTCTTTTTAAACTGATGACCTATCATCTGGATAGGTCATCAGTAGTTGATTGACAGGGGTCCGCTGCTCAGGACCCCCATCCATCAGCTAATCTTCTGGCCTGCTGGACTCTGCAGTGAGCCAAGCGTCATCATCAA
The DNA here is from genome assembly GCF_035609145.1 of Eleutherodactylus coqui. NCBI lineage: Eukaryota > Metazoa > Chordata > Amphibia > Anura > Eleutherodactylidae > Eleutherodactylus > Eleutherodactylus coqui. The sequence goes on along the minus strand of NC_089839.1, from coordinate 271,176,814 downwards.
TGGTCAGAGGAAACAGTAGTAGCGATGGCTTCACTCCCATTGAAATCAATGGGAGCACCACGCTGCCCTCACTCTTCCTGCTCAGGGTAGGACATCCTAACCATAAGAAGAGCAGGAAGCAGAGCACTGCTCCCATTGATTGTAATGGGGCCTTGCAGACATGCGCTTGTAAGTGGCGCTTTCTAGCACTGCAATTTTGGACTGCTGTCTGCTCTATTTTACAGCGATTAATGTACCTCATTACCCATCACAATGATGGGGTGCATTAAAAACCACTATCGGACATAGTAACCTGCGTCCAAAAACAGCGGTAAACTTGTGGCAAAATGACAAGATTCAAATCGTGGCATTTTGCTGACCCTGCGTGTGAAAGTGGCCTTAGTGTGCATATCTTCAGACATGTACTAAGAATTGGTGAGGCTCCAAGCATTGTACACTAGAAGGAATTCAGTCTGTATTTGTAATTAAAGGGAACCTGTCAGGTCCTATAGCCCCATAACCTAAGGCAATGGTCTCACAGGACAGGGGTCCGGGGTCCAGGGATGGGACTCACATACTCACCTGCCTCAGTTTCCTCTGTGTTGGCCCATAAAGCCAGTACTCTCTCCATTGAGTGTACCCTCCACTTAATTGCCTGTGTATGCACCCACTGACCTCTAGTTATGGGCAGTATGCCGGCACACATGCACTAAAGTGCAAGAACCACTTCATGGCTCGGGCGCTGGCGTTACGGGCGGTCAATGAGGTAACAGAGAATCTAAACCCACAGAAAGCATTCCACACTCTATATTATTAATCTGAAACTCTGCATTTCATCTTGTATGCAGTCATGAAAGCCTTTATGTTTATGTTACTCTTTTTCTTTGTATCCTATTACAGGATGAGGCTTTAGCAAAAACTGGAAAAGAAGCAAAAGTGTTAGGTGACGAATTTTTCCTGAACAATATTGTAAGTTTTTTGCTGGACGAGCTGTAGTTTTTACTGGTGCTATTTACTGTACCATATAATGTACTAAAAAACCTTTAAGAAAATTGTAAGTGGAGTAAAATGAAAAAAAAAACGACACTCCGCCATCTTTCAGTGCGTCTTGTTTCTACGGCGCACAAACTGCAGCAAAAATGACATGATAACTTTATTCTGTGGGTCAGTACGATTGCTACGATACCAAGCTTGTAGAGTTTGTTTTTTTTACTATGCTCCTTTTTTTTTTTCAAAGACATTTAATTTTTCCGTCGATGTAGTTAAGCGATGGCTCATTTTTTGCGGGATGTCCTGAAGTTTCTGTTAGTACTGATTTGGAATACATACGACGTTTCGATCGCTTTTTATTGCGTTTTTTTCTGGGAGACAGGGTGACTGAAAAAGTAAATAATGGCTACTTTGATAGATCAGACTTTTATGGACACGGTGATACCAAATATGTATTTTTATTTTTTTATTTAGATTTTTTAATTATAGATATGGCAAAAGGGGGGGGGGATTAAACTTTTATTACTTTTTTTACAACTTAAAAAACTTTATTGATCTTTTTTTTTTAACTTTAAATTCTTTACACTTTACATGGGGGACTACAATATGCGATGCTTTGATCGCTCCTGCAGTATGATGTAATGCTATAGCATTATGTCATACTGCACTCTGACAGGCAGCCTATCAAGCCACCCCATGGGGATGGCTTGATAGGTAGTCTCTCAAGGTAGCCCTGGGGCCTTTCAGAAAGCCCCCGGCTGCCATGTCACCTGCACGGCTCCCCCAATCTCACAGCGGGGGGGGCATGCGGGACCCCCGAACGATTGAAATGCCGATGTCAGAACTGACAGCGGCATATTGCCCGCGGGTGTCAGCTGTAATAGACAGCTGACGCTCGCGCTGTATGAAGAGAAGTCTTCATACATACTCCGACGCTCCAGGATGTAAATGTACATCCTGGAGCGGGAAGAGGTTAATTCTATGGGGAACCTTTAGAGCTCATTCCCACGGGCGCATTTAGTTTCGGTTTGTGAATACACAGACTATTCACAGAAGAAACTGTTGCGTTTTGCTTTTTTATGCACTCGTGAGTACTGTGTGTTCTCACATGCGCAAAAAAATGCAATAATCTCCATTTATTTCCAGCGTAAATATGCTAGGAGTACGCATTTACCATTTATATTCCTGAGTGTATCCGCGGCCCGGTGACTTTAACGGCCAAAATAGGATATGCTGCGTTTTTTTACACGCTCGTAAATATGTCCTTGAAAAACGCAGGTCTGAATGTCCAAATGTAAATCAGTAGGGACTAAGTGCTTCGTATTACGCAGGTAAAAGATATGCCTGAAATACAGAGGATATTTACATCTGTGTTAATAGTTTAGTATAACCTTCAGTAAAGGCCCATTTAGACACAACGATTATCGCACAAAAATCGCTCAAAGCCGTCTTTTGAGCGATAATCGTTGTGTGTAACTGCGCTGACATCGTACAGTTTTCGTTAAGCCGTCGGTCATCATTGTGTTTCAGCATGCTAATGAGCCTTATCAGGGATCCACAGCGGGATACAGCTGATACTATTGTTTCAGCTGTATCTCGCTCCCTGATGACAGGCTGGGTATGAAGAACGCAGCTGTCCAGCTCTGTTCTCCATAACCCGCATGGAGCGCTCGGCTGTATAACAGATTTTCCACTCACAGGGGACAATCGCAGCATGTTCTATTGATCGGGGAAAATCAAACAGACGGCTTCCATTGCAGTCAATATAAGTCGTCCGTCCCTCGATACTCTGCACTGTGAGTACAGTGGAAGTATCATAGGAATCTGCGTCACAACTTAGCGCAGGCACGTCACGTCCCGCACTGTGCTGGCGCGCCGGTTTGCTAACCAAGGCTTCCGCCACGGATCCCGAGAGGTGAGTATGGCGTCTCTGGTGGGTACCAGGTCTGATTCTGCTGCGATATATCGTAGTCAGAATCTGACCCGGCCGTAGGCATGAGCCCATAGTCCGTCTTTGCAACCTTTTTATTCTTTTTTCCAACATTTCTTAAAATCCTTCCAATACGATAACAACCTGCATGTAATAACAGTTTTATTAGGGTTGTCAGCCATTTCTTTGGTAGCAGGCTGTAAAGTTACTTTTTATGCTATGAGTTTATTTGTCAGAGCAAATTGCTCATCATGAAATATAGTTTATATGAAAGAGGCCAAGAAAGAAGGAAGGAAGCTAGAAGAAGAAAGAAAGAGAGGGCAGGAGGAAAGGGCCTAAACAAATGTGTATATATATATTTATGGGTTCGGGAAGTGGGTGGATGTGCTTGCGTCAGTTGGGAGGCATATTGAGGAGATTCTGGAAGGTCCTGCTCAGTGCGTTGTTCTCACTCTAAACCGGACCTTTTTATGCAGGAAAAAAACTGATAAAAATTGCATGTGAAAATTGAAAAAATGCATTAAAAATGCATGAAATTGAACCCATTTTTCAGAACTGTTAATAAACGCCCGTATGCATGCAGCCTGAGGAGCGGGCCGCTGAGTTTGAAACCCCTCTTCACAAGGATTGTTATGATCTGTTTTAAACAAGATGCAATAAAGACTTTTGTTCTTACCCCAACCGGGAGCAGTGAGAGGTCATCTTGGTTTCCTGACAAGCACTCATGGCAGCGAAGCGCGTCACCGGCTCGCATTCTCCAACTTCCCTGAAGGTCTCCATACATCTAAGTATAGTTCTTAATAATACCAGAAAAAATGATCAGCGTCACCAGATATCATTATTTATGTAAATGTTCCCTATCGGTCATTATATGGAATGTACATTATATATTCATGCTTGTTACTGAGAGAAACTGCAATCATAACGTTCAAAAATAACCATCTTGGGTTTTGTGTTCCTGCAGGATGAGCTATTCTCATCTAGATTTCGGATATACGCAGGAAGTCTCTGGGTAAGGACACAACTACATGGTGAAGCTTTGTGTTTTTCTGATATTATAGATGTTCTTTGACTTTGTAGACAGAAGAGGTTGAGGTTTTATCTCCTTTGTAAAGGCAGTAATATAGAGTTCACTAGACTGGATTTCCTCTCCTGCTAGAAGCAACAGCATCAGATCACTGAATGGATACAATGATGCAAGAAACAAAAAATAAAAAAAAGTTTTACAATAAGCACAACCCCATCAGGGACTTGTTGCCATATAAAAGTGCAGGAAATGTGTTTTTTTTATTTCTTATCTAATTACAGTTTTTTAGTAATAATTACAGGTTTTCCAGGTTCTTTATCTTTGTTAAAACTGCTCTCCATACGGATGAATAATAAACTATCCTATACTCCTTCATCCCAGATCTCTGGGAGCCTTCAATAAGCCAAGTCTGCCGTGGCAACCCATCTTCAGCGATCATGGTGTTGTTGGGGGGCGATGGAGTGACAGAAGGAGCCCCTTATGACTTAGATGCTGCAAGCCACATTGACCGCGGCATAGAAGTGGTTGGCAGTCACAATCAGAGCCAGCTATTGTGGGCCGGTGTAAGCTGTTGAGCACAGCCCACTCCATCACGCTTGAGCTGGAGCCACAATGTACATTTACATTATGTCGGTCATGAAGGATTTACAGTCACTGATTCATTGGAGGGATTGAGAATTGACAAGAAATTCCCAGCTATGAGGAAGGGTTGTGCCAAAACTGATGCTTATCACCTCTCCACAGCCTCCATTCACAGTAAACAGGAGAAGTTCATACTTGAGTAACTGCTTGTTAACACGGCCCGAAAGTCATTGGTCCAAGTCACTAAAAAACAAGTGACTGACAAGTGAGCGATTTCTTGCTCAGTGCCATGTTGGCGGCTGCGTGTACACAGGGCGATTATTACCCAAATTCTTTATTTCCGCAGATAATTTAGGTAATAATTGCCCCATGTAAAGTTACCTTTAGGCCTCAGTCACACGGGCGATCTTTCGCGCGATTTGCGCATGCGCATGCGATTTTTATAGAACCATTGCTTTGCAATGGTATCGGACACATGGGCGCTTTTTATGCGCTTGTCTGATAAATTATAGGACACAAGTAGAGATGAGCGAACGTACTCGTCCGAGCTTGATACTCGTTCGAGTATTAGCGTGTTCGAGATGCTCGTTACTCGTAACGAGCACCACGCGATGTTCGGGTTACTTTCACTTTCATCTCTGAGACGTTAGCGCGCTTTTCTGGCTAATTGAAAGACAGTGAAGGCATTACAACTTCCCCCTGCGACGTTCAAGTCCTATACCACCCCTCTGCAGTGAGTGGCTGGCGAGATCAGGTGTCACCCGAGTATAAAAATCGGCCCCTCCCGCGGCTCGCCTCAGATGCGTTGTGACATAGCTGAGGGACAGTGCTATCGTGTTGGAGCTGCTGTAGGGAGAGTGTTAGGAGTTAGTGTAGGCTTCAAGTACCCCAACGGTCCTTCTTAGGGCCACATCTAACCGTGTGCAGTAGTGTGGAGGCTGCTTTTTTGGTATATCAGCCGTGCAGAGCATTGCGCCCTGCAGTAATACTACAGGGACAGAATTATGGAGGCAGGAACAGAAGACATATATTATTGACTGAATATACGCAGTTGGCCTTTTCAAAAAAATATTGGGCAAAAAATCTATTTGGCCTGCCTGTCACTGTGCTCAGTGTTCTGGGTCCGTGTGTGCTGGGGGTAGTAGTTCTACAAATAAATACGCAGCCAGCTAAGTGTTACAGCAGGCGTGCGCCAAATTATTTCCTGGCTCAGAAATCACCGCTCTGTTGCAGTTAATAACAGTGCGACACTCTGCAGTTCTGTCACACACTCCAGGGACAGAATTGTGTAGGCAGGGCCAGAAGACATATATTATTGACTGAATATACGCAGTGGTCCTTTTTTGCCCAATATTTTTTTGAAAATCTATTTGGCCTGCCTGTCACTGTGCTCAGTGTTCTGGGTCCGTGTGTGCTAGGGGTAGTAGTTCTACAAATAAATACGCAGCCAGCTAAGTGTTACAGCAGGCGTGCGCCAAATTATTTCCTGGCGTTCCGTAAGCGAAGTCAGCCTCCAACCACAGGCCAATAAGCGGCACATTTAATTACAGCCTTCTGTTTCTGCATTACTGGTAATACAGCATGCTGAGGGGTAGGGGTAGGCCTAGAGGACGTGGGCGCGGCCGAGGACGCGGAGGCCCTAGTCCGGGTGTGGGCACAGGCCGAGCTCCTGATCCAGGTGTATCGCAGCCGACTGCTGCGGGATTAGGAGAGAGGCACGTTTCTGGCGTCCCAACATTCATAGCACATTTAATGGGTCCACGCGGTAGACCTTTATTAGAAAATGAGCAGTGTGAGCAGGTCCTGTCGTGGATGGCAGAAAGTGCTTCCAGCAACCTATCGTCCACCCACAGTTCTACGCCGTCCACTGTTGCAACTCAGAATCCTCTGGCTGCTGCTCCTCATTCCTCCCAGCCTCCTCACTCCATGAAAATGAGACATTCTGAGGAGCGGGCAGACTCCCAGGAACTGTTCTCGGGCCCCTGCTCAGATTGGGCAGCAGTGGTTCCTCTCCCACCAGAGGAGTTCATCGTGACTGATGCCCAACCATTGGAAAGTTCCCGGGGTCCGGCCTTTTTGCAGCCTAGCATATAATTTTTTGCGGACTACAGTGTGCATTACATAACCGCTGTCAGCCTCCAACTGCAGTCCAATAATTGCCTAATTGTTTTCACCGCTCTGTGTATCCTGTAAACTTTATGCACAGTGTGCGGCGACAGCCCCCGATAGAGGAAAAGACATATACACGCTATACAGGCGGTTTGTTTTTTCCAAATAATTTGAAAAAAGCTCCTCCTTAGGGCTAACTGTGACTGTGTGCATTTTACTGTGTGGCCTTTTGGAGTTGTAGTGGCTCACTATTACCTAGCTAGGCCTTTTTGATGAGGCTGGGTACTTCCGGCAACTGTCTCAAGACCTTTCAGTGGGTGAGGAGGCCGATGACGATGAGACACAGTTGTCTATCAGTGAGGTAGTAGTAAGGGCATTAAGTCCGAGGGAGGAGCGCACTGAGGATTCTGAGGAAGAGCAGCAGGACAATGAGGTGACTGACCCCATCTGGTTTGCTACGCCTACTGAGGACAGGTCTTCAGAGGGGGAGGCAAGGGCAGCAGCAGGGCAGGTTGCAAGAGGCAGTGCGGTGGCCAGGGGTAGAGGCAGGGCCAGACCGAATAATCCACCAACTGTTTCCCAAAGCGCCCCCTCGCGCCATGCCACCCTGCAGAGGCCGAGGTGCTCAAAGGTCTGGCAGTTTTTCACTGAGAGTGCAGACGACCGACGAACAGTGGTGTGCAACCTTTGTCGCGCCAAGATCAGCCGGGGAGCCACCACCACCAGCATGCGCAGACATATGATGGCCAAGCACCCCACAATGTGGGACGAAGGCCGTTCACCGCCTCCGGTTTGCACCGCTGCCTCTCCCCCTGTGCCCCAACCTGCCACTGAGATCCAACCCCGCTCTGAGGACACAGGCACTACCGTCTCCTGGCCTGCACCCACACCCTCACCTCCGCTGTCCTCAGCCCCATCCACCAATGTCTCTCAGCGCACCGTCCAGCCGTCGTGGCAGCACAGCGGTGGGCAAGCGTCAGCAGGCCGTGCTGAAACTACTCAGCTTAGGAGATAAGAGGCACACGGCCCACGAACTGCTGCAGGGTCTGACAGAGCAGACCGACCGCTGGCTTGCGCCACTGAGCCTCCAACCGGGCATGGTCGTGTGTGACAACGGCCGTAACCTGGTGGTGGCTCGGCAGCTCGGCAGCCTCACGCACGTGCCATGCTTGGCCCACGTCTTTAATTTGGTGGTTCAGCGCTTTCTGAAAAGCTACCCACGCTTGTCAGACCTGCTCGGAAAGGTGCGCCGCCTCTGCACACATTTCCGCAAGTCCCACACGGACGCTGCCACCCTGCGCACCCTGCAACATCGGTTTAATCTGCCAGTGCACCGACTGCTGTGCGACGTGCCCACACGGTGGAACTCTACGCTCCACATGTTGGCCAGGCTCTATGAGCAGCGTAGAGCTATAGTGGAATACCAAATCCAACATGGGTGGCGCAGTGGGAGTCAGCCTCCTCAATTATTTTCAGAAGAGTGGGCCTGGTTGGCAGACATCTGCCAGGTCCTTGGAAAGTTTGAGGAGTCTACCCAGGTGGTGAGCGGCGATGCTGCAATCATTAGCGTCACCATTCCTCTGCTATGCCTCTTGAGAAGTTCCCTGCAAAGCATAAAGGCAGACGCTTTGCGCTCGGAAACAGAGCCGGGGGAAGACAGTATGTCGCTGGATAGTCAGAGCACCCTCCTGTCTATATCTCAGCGCGGTGAGGAGGAGGAGGAGGAGGAAGATGAGGAGGAGGGGGAAGAGACAGCTTGGCCCACTGGTGAGGGTACACATGCTGCTGGCCTGTCATCCTTTCACCGTGTATGGCCTGAGGAGGAGGAGGAGGAGGATCCTGAAAGTGATCTTCCTAGTGAGGACAGTCATGTGTTGCGTACAGGTACCCTGGCACACATGGCTGACTTCATGTTAGGATGCCTTTCTCGTGACCCTCGCGTTACACGCATTCTGGCCACTACGGATTACTGGGTGTACACACTGCTCGACCCACGGTATAAGGACAACCTTTCCACTCTCATACCCGAAGAGGAAAGGGGTTCGAGAGTGTTGCTATACCACAGGACCCTGGCGGACAAACTGATGGTAAAATTTCCATACGACAGCGCTAGTGGGCGAAGGCGCAGTTCCGAGGGCCAGGTAGCAGGGGAGGCGCGGAGATCAGGCAGCATGTACAGCACAGGCAGGACAACACTCTTTAAGGCCCTTGACTGCTTTATGGCTCCCCAGCAAGACTGTGTCACCGCTCCCCAGTCACGGCTGAGTCGGCGGGAGCACTGTAAAAGGATGGTGAGGGAGTACGTACCCGATCGCACGACCGTCCTCCGTGACGCCTCTGCCCCCTACAACTACTGAGTGTCGAAGCTGGACACGTGGCCTGAACTCGCACTGTATGCCCTGGAGGTGCTTGCTTGTCCTGCGGCTAGCGTCTTGTCAGAGAGGGTGTTTAGTGCGGCTGGGGAAATCATCACAGATAAGCGTACCCGCCTGTCAACCGACAGTGCCGACAGGCTAACACTCATCAAAATGAACAAAGCCTGGATTTCCCAAGACTTCTCTTCTCCACCAGCGGACAGCAGCGATACCTAAGCAATACGTAGGCTGCACCCGCGGATGGAAGCATCGTTGTGTATCCCCATCAAAAACGGGGACCTTTTCACTTCATCAATCTGTGTATAATATTCCTCCTCCTCCTCCTGCTCCTCCTCCTGAAACCTCACATAGTCACGCCGAACGGGCAATTTTTCTTAGGCCCACAAGGCTCAGTCATATAATTTTTCTAAACAATTTTTATACGTTTCAATGCTCATTAAAGCGTTGAAACTTTCACCTCAACCAATTTTTATTTTAACTGGGCTGCCTCCTGGCCTAGTTACCAATTAAGCCACATTAACCAAAGCGATTAATGGGTTTCACCTGCCCTCTTGGTTGGACATGGGCAATTTTCCTGATGTACATTAGTACTGTTGATACAGCAATTTTTGTGGGCCCTCGCCTACAGTGTAATCAAATTAATTTTTAGCCCACCTGCATTACAGCTGACGTTACATCAGCTGTGTTGGGCACTGCAATGGGATATTTTTATGTACCGCCGGTGGCTTCCTGGCACCCACCCATGCTGTGGGTCCACAGGGAGTTGTAAATGCATCTGTTTCCACTTCTAAAGAACCCCAGTCTGACTGGGCATGCAGTGTGGGCCGAAGCCCACCTGCATTAAACATGACATTATTACCTCGGCTGTGATGGGCAATGCAATGGGATATTTTTATGTACCGCCAGTGGCTTCCTGGCACCCACCCATGCTGTGGGTCCACAGGGAGTTGTAAATGCATCTGTATCCACTTCTAAAGAACCCCAGTCTGACTGGGGCATGCAGTGTGGGCCGAAGCCCACCTGCATTAAACATGACATTACTACCTCAGCTGTGATGGGCAATGCAATGGGATATTGTTATGTACCGCCGGTGGCTTCCTGGCACCCACCCATGCTGTGGGTCCACAGGGAGTTGTAAATGCATCTGTGTCCACTTCTAAAGAACCCCAGTCTGACTGGGGCATGCAGTGTGGGCCGAAGCCCACCTGCATTAAACATGACATTATTACCTCAGCTGTGATGGGCAATGCAATGGGATATTGTTATGTACCGCCGGTGGGTTCCAGGGAGCCACCCATGCTGTGGGTCCACAGGGAGTTGTAAATGCATCTAGGTCCACTTCTAAAGAACCCCAGTCTGACTGGGGCATGCAGTGTGGGCCGAAGCCCACCTGCATTTCATCTGACGTTAGCTCTGCTGTCCAGGGCACTGCAATGGGATACATTTATGTACAGCGGGTGGGTTCCAGGGAGCCACCCATGCCGTGGGTGCACACGAAATTCCCATTGCGGAGTTGTACCTGCCTGTGACTATTTATAAAAAACCGTGGTCTGACTGGGGCATGCAGACACCTTGACAGAATGAATAGTGTGTGGCACATAGGTTCCCCATTGCTATGCCCACGTGTGCAGCTCCAGATGGAGGTGGCACAGGATTGGATTTCTCATTGCTTCTGTACAGCATTGTGGACTATCGCCCCGCCCCTTTTAAAGAACGTCGCTGCCTAGCCGTGCCAATCCTCTGCAGTGTGTGTCTGCGGTTCCTCTGGCAGACGCACTTATAAATAGACATGAGTGTGGCGTGGCATGAGGGCAGCTGAAGGCTGCGCAGGGACAATTTGGTGTGCGCTGTGGGGGGGGGGGGGGGGTTGGGCAGCATGTAACCCAGGAGAAGTGGCAGTGGAGTGTCATGCAGGCAGTGATTGTGCTTTGTTGGAGGTAGTGTGGTGCTTAGCTAAGGTATCCATTGCTAATGAGGGCTTTTCAGAAGTAAAAGTTGTTGGGGGGGGGGCACTCTTGCCGCTATTGTGGCTTAATAGTGGGACCTGTGAACTTGAGATGCAGCTCAACATGTAGCCCCTCGCCTGCCCTATCCGTTGCTGTGTCGTTCCCATCACTTTCTTGAATTGCCCAGATTTTCACAAATGAAAACCTTAGCGAGCATCGGCGATATACAGAAATGCTCGGGTCGCCCATTGACTTCAATGGGGTTCGTTACTCGAAACGAACCCTCGAGCATCGCGAAAAGTTCGTCTCGAGTAACGAGCACCCGAGCATTTTGGTGCTCGCTCATCTCTAGACACAAGAAATCGTAGATCGCGCCTATCTGCGATCTGCGATTCCTTGTGTTCTCTATATGCGCTCAAAGGGGCCGGCGGCAGCAGCGCCGACCCCATTGAGAACATATACTACACAAATCATTCTCCTCTGTTACAGCTGTGGCAGAGAAGAATGATGTTTGCCCATTCAATTCAATGGAGCCGGCAATACAGCTGGCTCCATTGAAAGCAATGGGCTGCCGGCGAGCGCGGGATGAATTTTCGGGAAGGGCTTAAAAATCTAAGCTCTTCCCTGAAAATCATCCAAAAATGTGTAAAAATAAAAAATATATATATACTCACCTTGTCCCTGCAGCCAGAGTTCAGCCGCGGCCGGCCGGCAGTTCTCCTGAACTGCTCTGAGTAGTATTCAGCAGGCGGGGATTTAAAATCCCCGCCTGCTGAATGGGTTGCCTCTGATTGGTCACAGCCCTCACCAATCAGAGGCAGCTCTCACTCACCCATTCATGAATTCCTGAATGGGTGAGTGAGTGCTGCCTTTGATTCGCTCAGCGCAGGGACCAATCAGGAGCAGCTCTAAGCTGTCATTTAATAGCTGAGAGCTGCCCCTGATTGGTCCCTGCGCTGAGCCAGAGGCAGCACTCACTAACCCATTCATGAATTCATGAATGGGTGAGTGAGAGTGTTACGTGTGCTGCTGGGATCTGTGGTACTATGTACCCCTAGCAGCACTCTCAGGGTTAATTGAGCTGGCTGGGTGTGGTACTTCCTGCTAGCCAATCTTCTGGATCTGTGCTCACATATAACCCTGCTCCTTGTCAGTCTCTGTGTGGGTTCCCTAGGGTGAGTACTCATGTTGGTTCTGTGTCCTGTAACTTGTTATCAGTCTTGTTCTGCTTGTCCCACTCTGATCTGTGTTTGCAAGTAAGTCTATTGTGTGGCTCTACTTCCCCAAGATTGTCTGGACACCTGTCGTCCTAGTCTGCAGTACATGCACCCCCTGCACACGTAACAGAGAGCTGCCTCTGATTGGTGAGGGCTGTGACCAATCAGAGGCAGCTCATTCAGCAGGCAGGGATTTTAAATCCCCGCCTGCTGAATACTACTCAGAGCAGTTCAGGAGAACTGCCGGTTGGCCACGGCTGAACTCCGTCTGCAGGGACAAGGTGAGTATATATATTTTTTTTATTTTTACACATTTTTGGATGATTTTCAGGGAACGGCATATATTTTTAAGCCCTTCCCGAAAATTCATGCCGCGCTCGCCGGCAGCCCATTGCTTTCAATGGAGCCGGCTGTATTACTGGCTCCATTGAATTCAATGGGCTGGACAGCGCTCCTGTGCTCGGGCCTGTTTCAAAGGAAACGCGGCTTGGAGCAGATTTTTCCGGCGATTTTTTTCAGCCCCGGTCACACGATTTGCGGATGCACATCCGTTGTGCGATCCGCAAACCGCGCAAAAAACGCCCATCTGACCGAGGCCTCAGAATGCAGCATGGCCGATCTTTTCCTCCACCAGGAGGCAATCTGTTGCCAGACATCTCTAATGGCATATCCATATTAATATTTTACCTAAAGGGGCTGCCAAGATATAAAGTTTTCTCTAAACCACAGAGAGGGGAAAAGCTTTATGCTTGGTCGGGTCTGACCATTACAACCGCTGCTGATTGGGAAAAAGGGGGTCCCGAAAGTCCCTGCATGAATAGGTCGGAGGTCGTTCATGAACATATAATATATAAGATTTTATACACTTGCTTTTCTCTATTGGCCAAATCTATCCATAAAACTGATCTAATAGGCAAATATCAGAGCGCAGCTGTCAATGTATTCCCTTACATGTAAGCTAATGTTCAGCCAATGTAACCGGCGCCTGAATGGCTATTTGTCCGTAGAACAAATGTAACACAAACTATCTGCCGACTCGGTTTTCCTGCCCTGAAATGTTCCTGTAGAGAATGTACCGCAGTATAAATGCCTCATGTAGTTCAGCTGTGGGACAAGTTACTAGTATTTACTCTTCATCATCTTTCAGTCACTTTGAGCAAATATTTAGTTCAGTCAGTTTTTCATTTCTATAATATGTCTTATTTTTATTCAGATAATTGGGGTTGAGGAAGAGGACTCGGAATAAGCCAAGAACGATTCTGAGCGATCAAAGAAACGGGGTAAATGGTGATAAAATGTGATTTAACACTAAAATAACCCTCAATGTGTCAGAAGAAAGTTCTTTCTGTAACAATTGTAAGGCCTCGTGTTCACGGACGTTTCAGAAAAAATGCTGCGTTTTTCCCCTGCAGCGTTTTACCAGTGCTTGGAAATACCCGGTCTGCCGGCAGAGACCGCGTACGGCTGCGAGTGCCGTGTGCATGCTGGGTATCCCACACACAGTTGCACAGTTTGACTCTTTTTTTTTTAATTGCCTGCTCTGTCTCATATCGGGGTTGTGTCTGAAAACGCCGCCCCTACACAGTCTACTGCATAGGGTCAGCATTGTATACACTGCCTATACAAATGTATAGGGCTCACGCTGCATGGTACGCAGAGAAATAGAGCATGGTGCCATCTATTTCTCCTGCGCATCAGCCTGCAGTGTCCACACACACATGTATAGCGATGAATGAAAGTCCATTCACTTTCATTGACTCCATTCATCGCATATCACGCGGCAGAAAGAGTCCGCTAAAGTACGCCAATTCACGCACAAAAAAGCATTGTTCATTCCACAGAAAGGTGGCTCTCAGTCTAGTACAAATACACATGCGCTCCTGTGGAGGGAGCCTTAACGAAACACTAAACTAAGGGTGTATTTACATGAGCGCTGGCAAACCCGCAAGTGTGATGCGTTTTGCAAGAAAAACTTGAAAAATTGCAGGTTATTCCAATAGTAAAAAAAGAAAATCGCATAAACTTGCACGTAGATGTGAGTACAGTGCAATAGTTTGTTGCTCCCATGGCGAGGAATGGGCGATTTATGAAGAAAGGCGCTTAAAAATAGGACATATTGCAGTTTCTATCTTGCAGCATGGCTCCGAAAGAAAAGTCACATATGTTAATAGACCCGTTTATTATAATGGATTCTCACAATGCTCAGAAATCATGCGAGTAATCCGTCCATGTAAATGTAGCCTTAGGAATGAATGATACAAGTACTAATACCCACCCTTATTTATATAACACCTGCTTATTATGCAGTACTAGATATTGGGTTCTGCCCCCATTGGGACTCACAATCTATATTCACCTACCTGTATGTTTTTGGAGGGGGGCAGGAAATTTGAGGAAACCCATGCAAACACAGAGTGAACATAAACTCCGTGCAGATGTTGTCGTTGGTAGGGTTTGAGCCCAGGACCCCAGTGCTGCAAGATAACAGTGCTAACCCCTGAGCCACCATGCTGACCACAAATCATTTAAAAAGGAGAAAACAGTGCATCTACAGTGTTTGTCCGTCTGCATGATTTTCAACATCTTCTGAAATAAATAGTGTTTAGTCAGTAAAAACCTTGCTGATTACACAGATGTTAAGGTGGGCATACATATTAGGTAAATGTTGTCTGAATCTGCTGATTTCACCAGGATCAGCCAACTACTGATATGTATTAGAGGCATCGGTCTCTCCTATTGGTAGATGGCAAAAAGAATGATTGGGTATGTTGAATGTCAGCATGCCCGATCCTTTATCCCCACAGGAGGTAAAGCACCTGCAGAGGGGCCTGGCAGTGACATTTCCCTTTCTCCCTATTGAACACACATACAGGTTCAGGGCTCAGTCAGACGAGCGAAGATCTGTGCGTTTTTGCGCTTGGAAAAAAAACGTAATACGTGTGCAGGAAAAAATCCGCATGACCACGTCCATTGCCACCCATGTGTTCTATCTTTGGTAGGTGCAGATTTTCGCCTGCACATGCGATGCGTTTTTTTCCGCGCGAAAAATTGCGCGTATACGCCACCTGCAGACAGCTGCAGAATTCTCGCACCGAGATGCAGACCCATGCCCCTGCAGAGGCCTGCGGCTCACCCGCTCCTGGCGTCCTTTGTCTCTGCTGTGCGCCGACTGCTGGCCAGCCGGCACATGCGCAGAGCGGAGCCGGACCATCACTACAGACATTTCAAATAGAACATGCTGCAATTTGTTTTCCGTGTGTGTTTTCACGCGGACAAATCGCGGCTGTGTGCATAGGATTGCGTTTTGTAATACAATCCTACGCAGGCTGGCACAGGTGGACATTCTGCGGGAAATCCGGCTGCAGACTTTCTGCCCGTGTGCAGGGGGTCATATCCGCTCATCTGACTGAGCCCTAAAGCCAAACCAAGTGTCCCTGTGTACGGGGGAATTGGGAAGGATGGCGGTCATACAAGCAGACACAAGTCTGATCTTTGATTTGCCAGAAGGAGGGAAGGGAAGATCACCTGAGACATATAGAAGAAGGCTTTACATACTTCTCACAGTTTTGAGTACATGATGGGATTGTATAGGATGAAAGTGGAGAAGGATCTAATTGAGGAATGGCTGGGATTTTTATTTTACTTTGTACATTTAGTGTTTCTTGATGAACCTTGTTTTTTACTCGGAGGAGTAACATTGTAAAAGTAATACATTTGTTGTGTCCATTGAGGATTACTCCCATCATCTGCATATAAGTATTACAAGTTCTGCCCCCAAACACTTTATTTTGGGCTTACGGTCAGTCAGACGCTCCAGGCAATGACCGTGTAAGGATTATGGGCTTGCATCAACATTGTTTGTTCTGCGAGCAAAAAATAAATAGAACTTGTCTGTTTTAATAATTTATATGTGAAATCTGTGTATTATGGTAAATCTACGTCTGATTCACCATTTTCTTATCTGTTTTCTTCTAGGATTGGACACAAATAGTAGAGTAGAAAGCATGCAAGAAAAAAGAAAAAAAAAACATATAATTAAATTTGTGATTTTCCTGCTGATTAACAGACCTGTTTCTTATAACTCCTGTATCTCATCCAATCAATAAATCATTCCTGAATCTAAGTATCCGTGTTCTGTTTATAAGCCGGTACTGACAGTGTGAGACTGAGGGTCCTTGGTGGCACCAGAGGAATGACTGAGGGTCCATCCTCCTTCTATACATACATGTTCAGGGCCTCTAAAAGGCATTGTGAGGGTCTTAAAAGGCATTGTACCTGGATGGATACTACCTATTAGTATGTATTGTAAAGCGCTATTAACCCCTTAAGGACTAGGGTGTTTCAGCACACTCTTAGGGATTTTACCCATGTGGTGGTTTTAAGGCCCTAGTCTTTTCTTCAGCTGCCAAAATTATTTTTGCAGTTTTTTTTTTCTTTTTTAAATGTAGAGCTATTTTTAAATATTTTTTACACAGATTTTTCATTCCTTTTTTGTTTTATTATGGTTAATAAAACAATTTCTATTTTTTTAAATTAAGGCCAAATGCCCCGGATGGATTTGCTGCAGAATTCCCGGTCAGACACCCACCGTGAATTCTGCAGCAATAGCCATCCATAGACATGCTATGTAAAACGATTCTCCCCTGCCGACGAGCGGAAATCAACTGCGATTTTCCGCTTGTAGGGATGGATCGCAGCATGTTCTATTCAGTGCGGAAAATCATACAGACTGCTTCCATTGCAGTCAATGGAAGCCATCCATCCCACGATACGTCTGCTGTGAGCACAGTGGAAGTACCGCGAGAATCCGCATCACAGCCCGGCGTCAGGGCATCATACACCGCAAGCCGTCAAGTCAGAAAACCGCACAGAAACGGAGCAAGCTGCGTTTTTTTGGCAGTGAGCGGAAATCACAGTTGATTTCCATTTGCTTGCAGGAAGCGGCAGTTCTCCATAAGAGGCTATGGACAGTATTTGCTGCGGAACCCAGGGGCAGCCGCTGGTCCTGGATTCTGCAAATCAAATCCGCCCGTGTGCAGGAACCCTTACAGCAGCCTCCTGGCCATTCACACAATGGACAGGCGGGGACTCATTGACTTGTATGGCAGTGGCGTAGGAAGGGGGATGCTATCACTGAAGATGGAGGGAGGGGGGGCAGCTCAGCAGTGGTGCTCAGCTGGCGCCCACTAGTGCCCCAGTCATATGACCAAAGACAACAAAGCTCTGCACTGTATATGGGACGCACGTCCCGGCTAGGACGGTGTGGGGCTGCTGTAGGCAGAGAAAGGGAAGAAAGTGCAGAGAAGGAGGCACTGAGAGTGGGGGAAAAGGAACGCCGAGAGCGGCCGACACCGCAGAGGGGGGCAGCCAGCCATTTATGGTGTATGTATGCTCCGTGACACATGCTCTCTCAAAAGACCGGAGCTGCCACTGAGCTGGCAACACGCTGCTGGCATCCTGCTCAGGAGACACGTCCTCCCCGCTGCCTGTCATAGGCTTCTATCGCCCGGACGTCAAGAAGACTCTGGGAGGTGAAGGATCACTACCAGGACCTGCTGCCTGTGGGCTCGGGAGTCTATGGCACCGCGTGGTGAGTGCTGTTACCTGCACACCTGCGGTGGAGTTGTGTCGGCTGCTAGTGGAGTGTCACTTGGGGCTGGAACACTGGTATCCCTGGGGGCTGGAACACTGGTGTCACTGGGGGCTGGAACACTGGGGTCACTGCATGCAGACCTGTCCCTGCTGGGACATAATGCACCTTTTGATCTCCATTAACTCCTATATAGAGAACGTTACTGTAAGTGAACTGACTGCGACAATCAATAGTCTCTCCAGATTCATTTGCCACCAAATTTTCTGACGAGTGACCGTCCGGACAAGTGACACCAGCAAACTAACTTCCAGATGAGTTCTATCAGTTCTGTATGGTTGGGTTCACACTTTGCCGTAGCGCGTATAACAGCCAAACCATATGTATTTTCTTGCTTCTGCTTTGTAAGCCCATTCACACCTGCTTTGGGGTTCCGTTAGGTTTTTTAATCTTTGTTCCATTTTGGAGCAGAGAAGGGGAATTAAGATGGGAAATAGACGGATCCATTTTTTCCTTTTCTCCATTGATTTCAATGGGTTTTCAAAAAACCAGGAAGCAAACAGAAAGCTTCTCCCCTTCTGTTTTTTTAGCTGAACAAATAGCGCAGTAGACAGCAATAAAAAAAAAAATGAAAGCGGAAAGGAAGCAAACGGACATCTTACCATTAGCTTTCTTGTTTGTTAAAAACTAGAGATGAGCGAACACCAAAATGTTCGGGTGTTCGTTATTCGGAACGAACTTCCCGTGATGCTCGAGGGTTCGTTTCGAACAACGAACCCCATTGAAGTCAATGGGCGACCAGAACATTTTTGTATTTCGCCGATGCTCGCTAAGGTTTTCATGTGTGAAAATCTGGGCAATTCAGGAAAGTGATGGGAATGACACAGTGACGGATAGGGCAGGCGAGGGGCTACATGGTGGGCTGCATCTCAAGTTCACAGGTCCCACTATTAAGCCACAATAGCGGCAAGAGTGCCCCCCCCCCCACTGTCAGCATAAAGATCGTCCTCCTCTGGCACAGCTGTAACAGCTGTAGCAGAGAAGAACGATGTTTGCCCATTGAATTCAATGGAGCGGCAATACAGCATGTTCCACTGAATGCAATGGGCTGCCGGCGATCGCAGGATGAATGGTCGGAAAGGGGTTAAATATATAACCCCTTTCCTGCAATTCATCCAGAAATGTGTTACACTAAAAATATATACCGGCGTATAAGGCGACGGGGCGTATAAGACGACCCCCCAACTGTCACCTTATACGCCGGTAATACAGTGGAGAAAAGAATAAAAATCATTACTTACGTTTTTAGATGATCTGCGGCGCTCCTGCAGGCTGTCACTCCCTCCTAATCCACGGCAGACAAGCTTTCTCTATGAAAGGCTTTAAATCCCTGCCTCCAGAAAGACACGTGCCTTCAGCCAATCACAGCCAATGACAATGATGTCATTGAATGGCTGTGATTGGCTGTGTTTCTGGAGGCGGGGATTTCAAGCCTTGAAATCCCCGCCTCCAGAAACACAGCCAATCACAGCCATTCAATGACATCATTGTCATTGGCTGTGATTGGCTGAAGGCACGTGTGCTTCTGGAGGCAGGGATTTAAAGTCTTTTGTGGAGAAAGCAATACTCTGCCGTGGACCAGGAGGGAGTGACAGCCTGCAGGAGCGCCGCAGATCATCTAAAAACGTAAGTAATGATTTTTATTCTTTTCTCCACTGTATTACCGGCGTATAAGGCTCAGTCATATAACTCTTGTAAACAATGTTTATACGTTTCAATGCTCATAAAAGCGTTGAAACTTGCACCTGAACCAATTTTTATTTTAACTGGGCTGCCTCCAGGCCTAGTTACAAATTAAGCCACATTAACCAAAGCGATTAATGGGTTTCACCTGCCCTCTTGGTTGGGCATGGGCAATTTTTCTGACGTACATTAGTACTGTTAGTACACCAATTTTTTTGGGCCCTCACCTACCGTGTAATCCAATTAATTTTTTGCCCACCTGCATTAAAGCTGACGTTACATCAGCTGTGCTGGGCACTGCAATGGGATATATTTAGGTACCGCCGGTGGCTTCCTGGCACTCACCCATGCTGTCGGTCCACATGGACATCCCATTAGGGAGATGTACGTGCCTGTGTAAAACTCGAGCCTGACTGGGGCATGCAGTTTGGGCCGAAGCCCACCTGTATTTAATCAGACGCCAGCTCTGCTGTCCAGGGCACTGCAATGGAATATATTTTTGTACCGCCAGTGGGTTCCAGGGAGCCACCCATGCTGTCGGTCCACACGGACCTCACATTAGGGAGTTGTACCTGCCTGTGTCTATGTATTAAAAACCCCGGTCTGACTGGGGCATGCAGTGTGGGCCAAAGCCCACCTGTATTTTTTCTGACGTTACCTCAGCTGTGCAGGGCACTGCAATGGGATATATTTATGTACCGCCGGTGGCTTCCTGGGACTCACCCATGCTGTCGGTCCACACCGAGTTGTAACTGCATGTGTCCACTTCTAAAGAACCCCAGTCTGACTGGGGCATGCAGTGTGGGCCGAAGCCCACTTGCATTAAACCTGACGTTAGCTTTGCTGTCCAGGGCACTGCAATGGGATATATTTATGTACCGGCGGTGGCTTCCTGGGACTCACCCATGCTGTCGGTCCACACGGAGTTGTAACTGCATGTGTCCACTTCTAAAGAACCCCAGTCGTACTGGGGCATGCAGTGTGGGCCGAAACCCACCTGCATTAAACATGACATTACCTCAGCTGTGCAGGGTAATGCAATGGGATATATTTATGTACCGCCAGTGGCTTCCTGGCACCCACCCATGCTGTCGGTCCACAGGGACTTCACAATAGGGAGTTGTACCTGCCTGTGTCTATGAATTAAAAACCCCGGTCAGGTTGGGGCATGCAGTGTGGGCCGAAGCCCACCTGCATTTAATCCTGCATTTAATGCTGTCCAGGGCACTGCAATGGGATACATTTATGTACAGCCGGTGGGTTCCAGGGAGCCACCCATGCTGTGGGTGCACACGGAATTCCCATTGCGGAGTTGTACCTGCCTGTGACTATTTATAAAAAACCGCGGTCTGACTGGGGCATGCAGACACCTTGACAGAATGAATAGTGTGTGGCACATAGGTTCCCCCTTGCTATGCCCATGTGTGCAGCTCCTGATGGAGGTGGCACAGGATTGGATTTCTCATTGCTTCTGTACAGCATTGTGGGCTATCGCCCCGCCCCTTTTAAAGAGGGTCGCTGCCTAGCCGTGCCAACCCTCTGCAGTGTGTGCCTGCGGTTCCTCCTCATGGCAGACGCACTTATAAATAGACGTGAGGGTGGTGTGGCATGAGGGCAGCTGAAGGCTGCGCAGGGACAATTTGGTGTGCGCTGTGGACACTGGGTCGTGCAGGGGGGGGGGGGGGGTTGGGCAGCATGTAACCCAGGAGAAGTGGTAGCGGAGTGTCATGCAGGCAGTGATTGTGCTTTGTTGGAGGCAGTGTGGTGCTTAGATAAGGTATGCATTGCTAATGAGGGTTTTTCAGAAGTAAAAATTGTTGGGAGGGGTGGGCCCACTCTTGCCGCTATTGTGGCTTAATAATAGGATCTGGGAACTTGAGATGTAGCCCAACATGTAGCCCCTCGCCTGCCCTATCAGTTTCTGTGTCGTTCACATCACTTTCTTGAATTGCCCAGATTTTCACAAATGGAAACCTTAGCGAGCATCGGCAATATACAAAAATGTTCGGGTCGCCCATTGACTTCAATGGGGTTCGTTATTCGAAACGAACCCTCGAGCATCGCAAAATTTTCGTCCCGAGTAACAAGCACCCGAGCATTTTGGTGCTCGCTCATCTCTACTTATAAAGCCATTCCCTGAAAAGCCATAGACGGGATGCGGCAGCAGGATTCTCCAACGCAGCTGTCATGTGTGACAGTTGCAGTGGAGAATTGAAGAATTCCCTTTGCTGCATCTGCCACAGATGTGGCAGATGTAGCAGCAAGGAATTCTTTTAACTAGCGGGGGTGAAGGAAACATCTGAAGCATGCCGCAGATGTGTTCATGCCCGCTGGGGTCACAGCAGTTGCGGAGGGGTAAGGTTTTTTTTTTGTTTTGCACTAAAATGTTTCTTTTTCAGGGAAAGGCTTATATGTAAAGCCCCTTCCTGAAAAAGAATGCAGGGGACCGGCAGAGCATTGTTTTCAATGGAGCAGCCGGCAGCAGCCACAGCTCCATTGAAAACAAGCATGCAGCTGTGTTCACGCGTGTTTTTGCTCGTACCTAGGTGCGGATGTATGTACGCACCTAAGTATGCACAAAAACACGCTCGTGTGAACCCACCCTTACTGTGGATTCTGATGCGGGATTGCTGGCAGGTTTTAACCATTTTCAATTTTGCATCAAAATCCGCAGGGAATAATAAATTTCCCCTTTTTTATTTGAGGTGCAAGAATGCATATATTCAAGCAAGCTGTTGCTGGTTACAGCTTTAATTATATCATTTATAGAAGGTATGGCAAGGAACAACAAACCAGAACTGCACACAATCATTGGCACTTCACTTCTGGTATGTCTGTTGCCTTCGGGCAAGATAAATAAAAATTGCAATTATTACTTCCTCCAATATAACTTCAGACACTGCGCTATTCTATATACTGTGTCACACAATTCCTGGCACAAACAGAATTTATCTCCTCCAAGTAAACACTCTTCTTGCACGCCATAAGTGTCACCCTGCTATACCAGTCATTCAGTGTACACTGTTTCCCACCCATCCAAACTAAACTAAGGTCTTAAGGCCCATTTGGACACAACGATTATTGCTCAAAATTTGCTAAAAAGCCATCTTTCGAGCTAAAATCGTTCTGTGTAACTGCACTGACACTGTGCAGTTTTCTTTATGCCATCGCTCATTGTTGTCTTTCAGGGCTCAGCCCCACGGGGGGCGATCCGCCCATGTTCCTGCATGATAAGACAGCGCACTGCAGGTGCAGACGACTCGCCGCATCGCAGGAAGAAAGAACACATGGCCGGCAATGGAGCCGGTCATGTGTTCTTTCTTTCGGCAGTGCGGCCGTCTTATCGTGCAGGAACACGGGCAGATCGGCATCCATGTGACTGAGCCCTCAGCGTTCTGCAAGACGACAATCAGCCTTATCAGGGATTCACAGCAGGATACAGCTGATACTATTGTTTCAGCTGTATCCCGCTCCCTGATGACAGGCTGGGTATGAAGAACAGAGCGGTCCAGCTGTGCAGAAAACATCTGGATGCAGAAGACAAGCAGGGACACCCCGCTTGTCTTCTGCATCCTCCGCTCTGAGCGCTCGGCTGTATAACATCCGGGCGCTCAGAGCGGGGAACAGCTGGATGCGGAAGACAAGTGGGGACACCCCACTTGTCTTCTGTATTCTCCGCTGGCAGCGTAAGGTGATAGCTCATCTTGAGCGATCATCTTGCGCTGTAAATGACACAACGATTATCGCTTAAAAGTCGCTTGAGCAACATCTTTTGAGTGATAATCGTTGTTTCTAAATGGGCCTTTAAGCAGAAGTAGCAGGAAATTGTCTTTCTGTTAATCTGGAGGTTTGAAAAAAAACAAAAACATGCAGTTTTTTTGACTACAGGATGAAAAATATTAGACAGAGGGGTCTATCTACTGCTCCATCACCTTGAGGCGCAAGAATGCATATATTCAAACCAGCTATTGCTGTTTACAGCTCTAATTATATAATTTACAGAAATCCTGGTAGCTATTATAATATGTAGCAAGGTGTTGGAATATTGTAAGGTAATTCATTGGAGTCTAGGTTTAGTAAAGCTATAGCTGGATTGGTTAGATTATTATTTATTTTTTCTGTGTTCAAATTTCTAATATGCTGGAGTTACATACTATAACCTCTTTGAAAGAAATTCTTTCAGAATCATCATAACAAGGTTACTTTTTTTAATTTATTAGTATGCTTTGTATCCATGTTGAAAATTTCAATAAAAAATGAATGTGCAAAATTCACAGGTAGCCTGCAGATTTTAGTGTGGTATTTACCCCGGTTTGCAGTGTATCCTGCGGCCTATTTATTCTATATGAAAGTTCCCTTAAAGGGAACCTGTCACTTCCCTACAGCACCATAAACTAACTCATGGTACAGTTAGGGCAGTTGACAGGGTGGTTCATACTCACCAACTTCCTGGTTCCCACGGTGCCCGCCACTAAACTCTGCTGGTCAAAAATCTAACCACGTATGTGCTCTGTCATGGATTTGTATAGGAGAGTGTGCGATCGGGACTCTGAACATAGTCAGATTGTCAGCCAGTGTGTGGATTTTACAGGCAGGCACCGTGGTAAGCAGGTGAGTATGAAAAATAAACAAGTTATGGTGCTTTATGTAGGAGACAGGTTCCCTTTAAGAACCAGTCATAACTAGTTTAAGCCGGTTCATTCTACCTCTAGTGAATCTTTGTTATGTCCTAAAGTAACCTCCATATAGTGAAATGAACACAATCTGGTATCATAGAAGCAATCAAGAATTTCAGATGGTGTCTTAGTTGGAATAAACAAACATAAAAAGAAAGTGTAAGAAAATGTTAAAATACATGCCGGGTGGAGTCGGTGCTCGGCTATCGCATGACTGCAAGGCATTTGCTCTAACACCCGGCATCCATAGTTTCTTTGGTCTCCGTGTGTTAGAGCAAGTGCCTGACTGTCAGTGTGATCGTGGATGGGTTGTTATGGCACTCAGAGGCTTGAATGTGGCCTCCTGGTCTGCCAACTACAGTGGCTTGTGAGGCTCAGCTTCTGGCTGACCTCATGGGCATTCTAATGTACTACTATAGTGAAGTATAGTAGTGTATCAGGACTTAAACATATAGAATTGATTTCATCCCATTATGTGGCTGTGATTATCATGAAACAAAACGAAACCATTGATTTCAATGTTTTCATCTTCACTAATGGAATTTTCACCCGTTAATAGTTTGGGTGAGAAAATATAGGACTGGCACTGTAGCATCTAACTGGCACTGAGTCTGAGCCGTGGGTGTAGTAGCAGTGCGGTATTGGAGAGTAGTCAGGGTCATCATCAGGTAGTAACATTTGCGGTACAAATGCATGAGGCAGAAAGCGTAGTCAGATGGAAGCCAGGAGTCATTATCAGGAAGTTTTGGTTGCAGTATAATGGATGAGGCAGAAAGTCTAGTTGGGGGTAGAGGTGGAGTCATCAGCAGGTAGTCACAGTTTGCCAGAAAGGAGTAGGTTAGGAGATGCAGCTTGATACAGGCAATGGAGCACAATAATCATGCACTGGTGCAGTGGCAGGGCAGGGCTTTTATAGGAAATCTAATCAAGAGCCGGACAGAGCTAGGACATGGGCTGAGTTAACAGGATCTGGGAACAAAGCAACAGGTATGCAAGGTAACTGTCCAAAGAGCTGATGGCTCAATAAGAAGGGTTACTGCTTGGAGTATAGTAGCCCCCCCCCCCTCTTCCATGGTGTCCAGAAGCCATCCTGGGGGCTGGTTTTCCCGGGTACCTATGGTGGAATTTCTCTGTGAGCCTTGGAGCATGTATATTTTCATCTGTTTCCCAAGAGTTCTCCTCTGGCCCTTATTCCTGCCACGGCACCAGATACTGAAGTCTTCTTCGGTGCCTTCAGGAGTCCAAGATTTTTTCTACAATGAAACAGTCATGCCCCTGAACCGTCACAGGAGAGGGAGGCAATTGCTGTCTACCCGGGAAGGTATTCTCCCGGAAAGGCTGTTGGGGAGCTTCAAGTGTAAAGCCGCCTAGTTGATCCTTACTGAAATTGGAAAGGGGCCAATGAATCATTGCCCAAGTTTGGGAGAGGATACATGGACCTTTAGATTCTTAATAAACAACCACATCTTCTCTCCAACCCGGAACATAGGGGCCGCTTGGCAGTGTCTGTGTGCCAATTGTTATAGACTTCCTGGGCATCCCGTAAGGCTACTTTTAATTCCTTTTGAATGTCTGCCAATGCTGCCAGTGTGTGCTTGACTGTCAGGACAGGAGTGTTAGCAGGAAAGCCAAGAATGAAAATGGGGTGCATCCTGTAGTTGGCAAAGAATGGGCTCTGGGTGATAGAACTATGTTAGGCATTATATGTGAATTCTGCTGTTGCTAAATAATCTACCCAATCATCCTGTAGATGGGAGATGAAGCAGCGGAGATACTGCTCCAGAATCTGGTTAGTTCCCTCATTCTGGCTATTAGACTGTGGATGAAAAGCAGAGTAGAGACTCCAAGTAGTCCCCAGGGGAGTGCAGAAAGGTCTCCAAAACTTTGAGGTGAATTGAATGCTCCTGTCCGAGACAATATCATCTGGAATTCCATGTAGTCAGAAAACTTCCCGGATCATCAACTCCGCAGTGTGCTCAGCGGTGGGAATCTTTTCAATGGGGATGAAGTGAGCCATCTTTGTAAGGCAGTCCACAACAACAAAGAGGGTAGTCATTCCTTTCAAGAGGGGAAGGTCCACTATAAAGTCAATCGAAATATATCCCCATATGGGATTGGCATAGGTTGTGGGAAATCTAGAGGATGAGCTCATGGCGAGGGAACATACCTTGCAAGAGGTGACATGTCTCTTCATGTCCTTCCTGCAGTTGGGCCACCAGAAGGAACAAATCAGGAGTTCCATCATTTTTGTGACTCCAAGGTGACCAGCTAACTTGGAATCGTGGACCAGTTTGAGGACTTTAAGGGCTCCTGTCCATGGACAATATTGCATTGTGTTATTCAGGGCAATAATCAGGCCGCAAGTAACGCAATGCACACTTTCCATAGCGTTGCTATGGAAAGCACAGCCGCCTGTGTTATTGGACCACACCGATACCGATCTGATGACCTCGTTGCCAGGTGCCAAATTGGTAGATATGGAAGCCCTTAGTGAAAAGATTTGCTAGCAATTATCTATCAATAGCATGAAATCACTCCATGTTATGTCAAGACTAGAGATGAGCGAGCACCAAAATGCTCGGGTGCTCGTTATTCGGGACGAACTTTTCGCGATGCTCGAGGGTTCGTTTCGAGTAACGAACCCCATTGAAGTCAATGGGCGACCCGAGCATTTTCTGTATTTCGCCGATGCTCGCTAAGGTTTCCTTGTGTGAAAATCTGGGCAATTCAAGAAAGTGATGGGAACGACACAGCAACGGATAGGGCAGGCGAGGGGCTACATGTTGGGCTGCATCTCAAGTTCACAGGTCCCACTATTAAGCCACAATAGCGGCAAGAGTGGGCCCCCCCCCCCCTCCCAAAAACTTTTACTTCTGAAAAGCCCTCATTAGCATGGCATACCTTAGCTAAGCACCACACTACCTCCAACAAAGCACAATCACTGCCTGCATGACACTCCACTGCCACTTCTCCTGGGTTACATGCTGCCCTCCCCCCCTCCCCCCCACAGCGCACACCAAAGTGTCCCTGCGCAGCCTTCAGCTGCCCTCATGCCACACCAACCTCATGTCTATTTAGAAGTGCGTCTGCCATGAGGAGGAACCGCAGGCACACACTGCAGAGGGTTGGCACGGCTAGGCAGCGACCCTCTTTAAAAGGGGCGGGGCGATAGCCCACAATGCTGTACAGAAGCAATGAGAAATAGAATCCTGTGCCACCGCCATCAGGAGCTGCACACGTGGGCATAGCAATGGGGAACCTATGTGCCACACACTATTCATTCTGTCAAGGTGTCTGCATGCCCCAGTCAGACCGCGGTTTTTAATTCATAGACACAGGCAGGTACAACTCCCTATTGTGAAGTCCCTGTCGACCCACAGCATGGGTGGCTCCCTGGAACCCACCGGCGGTACATAAAAATATCCCATTGCATTGCCCAACACAGCTGAGGTAGTAATGTCGTGCTTAATGCAGGTGGGCTTCAGCCAACACTGCATGCCCCAGTCTGAGTGGGGTTCTTTACAAGTGGAAACAGATGCATTTATAATTCCCTGTGGACCCACAGCATGGGTGGGTGCCAGGAAGCCACCAGCGGTACATAGAAATATCCCATTGCATTGCCCAACACAGCTGAGGTAGTAATGTCGTGCTTAATGCAGGTGGGCTTCGGCCCACACTGCATGCCCCAGTCAGACTGGGGTTCTTTACAAGTGGACACATGTAGTAAAAACTCTGTGTGCACCTACAGCATGGGTGGCTCCCTGGAACCCACCGGCGGTACATAGAAATATCCCATTGCATTGCCCAACACAGCTGAGGTAGTAATGTCGTGCTTAATGTAGGTGGGCTTCGGCCCACACTGCATGCCCCAGTCAGACTGGGGTTCTTTACAAGTGGACACATGTAGTAAAAACTCTGTGTGCACCTACAGCATGGGTGGCTCCCTGGAACCCACCGGCGGTACATAGAAATATCCCATTGCATTGCCCAACACAGCTGAGGTAGTAATGTCGTGCTTAATGCAGGTGGGCTAAAAATTTATTTGATTACACTGTAGGCGAGGGCCCACAAAAATTGCTGTATCAACAGTACTAATGTACCTGAAAAAAATTGGCCATGGCCAACCAACAGGGCAGGTGAAACCCATTAATCGCTTTGGTTAATGTAATGTGGCTTAAGTGGTAACTAGGCCTGGAGGCAGCCCAGTTTAACGAAAAATTGGTTCAAGTTAAAGTTCCAACGCTTTTCAGAGCATTGAAACATCTAAAAATTGTTTAGAAAAATTATGAGTGAGCCTTGTGGCCCTAAGAAAAATTGCCCGTTCAGCGTGATTACGTGAGGTTTCAGGAGGAGGAGCAGGAGGAGGAGGAGGAGGAATATTAGACACAGATTGATGAAGCAGAAATGTCCCCGTTTTGGATGGTGAGAGAGAACGTAGCTTCCATCCGCGGGTGCAGCCTACGTATTGCTTACGTATCGCTGCTGTCCGCTGGTGGAGAAGAGAAGTCTGGGGAAATCCAGGCTTTGTTCATCTTGATGAGTGCAAGCCTGTCGGCACTGTCGGTTGACAGGCGGGTACGCTTATCTGTGATGATTCCCCCAGCCGCACTAAACACCCTCTCCGACAAGACGCTAGCCGCAGGACAAGCAAGCACCTCCAGGGCATACAGCGCTAGTTCAGGCCACGTGTCCAGCTTTGACACCCAGTAGTTGTAGGTGGCAGAGGCGTCACCGAGGATGGTCGTGCGATCGGCTACGTACTCCCTCACCATCCTTTTACAGTGCTCCCGCCGACTCAGCCTTGACTGGGGAGCGGTGACACAGTCTTGCTGGGGAGCCATAAAGCTGGCCAGGCCCTTAAAGACTGTTGCACTGTCTGGGCTGTACATGCTGCTCGATCTACGCACCTCCCCTGCTACATGGCCCTCGGAACTGCGCCTTCTGCCACTAGCGGTGTCAGATGTGAATTTTACCATCAGCTTGTCCGCCAGGGTCCTGTGGTATAGCAACACTCTCGAACCCCTTTCCTCTTCGGGAATGAGACTGGGAAGGTTCTCCTTATAGCGTGGGTCGAGCAGTGTGTACACCCAGTAATCCGTAGTGTCCAGAATGCGTTGAATGCGAGGGTCACGAGAAAGGCATCCTAACATGAAGTCAGCCATGTGTGCCAGGGTACCTGTACGCAACACATGGCTGTCCGCACTAGGAAGATCACTTTCAGGATCCTCCTCCTCCTCCTCAGGCCATACACGCTGAAATGATGACAGGCAACCAGCATGGGTACCGTCAGCAGTGGGCCAAGCTGTCTCTTCCCCCTCCTCCTCATCCTCCTCATCCTCCTCCTCCTCCTCCTGAACGCGCTGAGATATAGACAGGAGGGTGCTCTGACTATCCAGCGACATATTGTCTTCCCCCGGCTCTGTTTCCGAGCGCAAAGCGGCTGCCTTTATGGTTTGCAGGGAACTTCTCAAGATGCATAGCAGAGGAATGGTGACGCTAATGATTGCAGCAGCGCCGCTCACCACCTGGGTAGACTGATCAAAGTTTCGAAGGACCTGGCAGATGTCTGCCAACCAGGCCCACTCTTCTGAAAAGAATTGAGGAGGCTGACTCCCACTGCGCCGCCCAGGTTGGAGTTGGTATTCCACTATAGCTCTACGCTGCTCATAGAGCCTAGCCAACATGTGGAGCGTAGAGTTCCACCGTGTGGGCACGTCGCACAGCAGTCGGTGCACTGGCAGATTAAACCGATGTTGCAGGGTGCGCAGGGTGGCAGCGTCCGTGTGGGACTTGCGGAAATGTGCGCAGAGCCGGCGCACCTTTACGAGCAGGTCTGACAAGCGTGGGTAGCTTTTCAGAAAGCGCTGAACCACCAAATTAAAGACGTGGGCCAGGCATGGCACGTGCGTGAGGCTGCCGAGCTGCAGAGCCGCCACCAGGTTACGGCCGTTGTCACACACGACCATGCCCGGTTGGAGGCTCAGCGGCGCAAGCCAACGGTCGGTCTGCTCTGTCAGACCCTGCAGCAGTTCGTGGGCCGTGTGCCTCCTATCTCCTAAGCTGAGTAGTTTCAGCACGGCCTGCTGACGCTTGCCCACCGCTGTGCTGCCACGCCGCGCGACACCGACTGCTGGCGACGTCCTGCTGCTGCTGACACATCTAGATTGCGGACAGAGGTTGAGGAGGAGGAGGAGGAGGGTGGTTTAGTGGACGAGGCATACACCGCCGCAGATACCACCACCGAGCTGGGGCCCGCAATTCTGGGGGTGGGTAGGACGTGAGCGGTCCCGGGCTCTGACTCTGTCCCAGCCTCCACTAAATTCACCCAATGTGCCGTCAGGGAGATGTAGTGGCCCTGCCCGCCTGTGCTTGTCCACGTGTCCGTAGTTAAGTGGACCTTGCCACTAACCGCATTGGTGAGGGCGCGTACAATGTTGCGGGAGACGTGGTCGTGCAGGGCTGGGACGGCACATCGGGAAAAGTTCCCAGCGACTGGGAACTGAGTAGCGCGGGGCCGCCGCCGCCATCATAGCTTTGAAGGACTCCGTTTCCACAACCCTATACGGCAGCATCTCAAGGCTGATAAATTTGGCTATGTGGACGGTTAACGATTGAGCGTGCGGGTGCGTGGCGGCGTACTTGCGCTTGCGCTCCAACACTTGCGCTAGCGACGGCTGGACTGTGCGGTGCGAGACATTGGTGGATGGGGCCGAGGACAGCGGAGGTGAAGGTGTGGGTGCAGGCCATGAGACGGTTGTGCCTGTGTCCTGAGAGGGAGGTTGTATCTCAGTGGCAGGTTGGGGCACAGGGGGAGAGGCAGCGGTGCAAACCGGAGGCGGTGAACGGCCTTCTTCCCACCTTGTGGGGTGCTTGGCCATCATATGTCTGCGCATGCTGGTGGTGGTGAGGCTGTTGGTGGTGGCTCCCCGGCTGATCTTGGCGCGACAAAGGTTGCACACCACTGTTCGTCGGTCGTCAGGCGTCTCTGTGAAAAACTGCCAGACCTTAGAGCACCTCGGCCTCTGCAGGGTTGCATGGCACGAGGGGGCGCTTTGGGAAACACTTGGTGGATTATTCGGTCTGGCCCTGCCTCTACCCCTGGCCACCGCACTGCCTCTTGCAACCTGCCCTGCTGATGCCCTTGCCTCCCCCTCTGAAGACCTGTCCTGAGTAGGCGTTGCACACCAGGTGGGGTCAGTCACCTCATCGTCCTGCTGCTCTTCCTCCGAATCTTCTGTGCGCTGCTCCCTCGGACTTACTGCCCTTACTACAACCTCACTGCAAGACAACTGTGTCTCATCGTCATCGTCCTCCTCACCCACAGAAACTTCTTGAGACAGTTGGCGTAAGTCCCCAGCCTCTTCCCCCGGGCCCCGGGAACTTTCGAATGGTTGGGCATCAGTGACGATAAACTCCTCTGGTGGGAGAGGAACCGCTGCTGCCCAATCTAAGCAGGGGCCCGAGAACAGTTCCTGGGAGTGTTCCCGCTCCTGAGCAGGTGTCATTGTAGTGGAGTGAGGAGGCTGGGAGGAAGGAGGAGCAGCAGACAGAGGATTCGGATTTGCAGTACTGGACGGCGCAGAACTGTGGGTGGATGATAGCTTGCTCGAAGCACTTTCTGCCATCCAGGACAGGACCTGCTCACACTGCTCATTTTCTAATAAAGGTCTCCCGCGTGGACCCAATAATTGGGCAATGAATGTGGGGACGCCAGAAACGTGCCTCTCTCCTAATCGCGCAGCAGTCGGCTGCGACACACCTGGATCAGGAGCTCGGCCTGTGCCCACACCCTCACTTGGCCCTCCGCGTCCTCGGCCACGTCCACGTCCACGTCCTCTAGGCTTACCCCTACCCCTCAGCATGCTGTATTACCAGTGATTTGATTTCCCAGGCAGGAAATAAATTGGCACAAGCCTGCAGGCCAAATATAATGTTTTCGCTTTTTTGCAAACGGAAAACCCCACTGCGTGTATTCAATGAACAAGAAGTTTAATCTCTGTGGTGTGGCCCTCAAAAAGTGTCACACAAGTATAGTGTAGCAGAGTTATTAACTCTAGCAGAGCAGGTATTTGCCAGTCAGGATACACAATGGCGCTAGGCTACAGTAAAACGTAGCTGGTTGCGTCAGATTTTTGTACGTTGTACACGCAGCACACACGTACACGCAGACCTTAGGACTGACACAGGCAGGCCAAATATAATTTTTTTCCTTTTTAGCTTAGGGAAGACCCCACTGCGTATATTCAATGAACAAGAAGTTTAATATCTGTGGTGTGGCCCTCAAAAAGTGTCACACAAGTATAGTGTAGCAGAGTTATTAACTCTAACAGAGCAGGTATTTGACAGTCAGGATACACAATGGCGCTAGGCTGCAGTAAAGCGTAGCTGGTTGCGTCAGATTTTTGTACGTTGTACACGCAGCACACACGTACACGCAGACCTTAGGACTGACACAGGCAGGCCAAATATAATTTTTTTCCTTTTTAGCAAAGGGAAGACCCCACTGCGTATATTCAATGAACAAGAAGTTTAATATCTGTGGTGTGGCCCTCAAAAAGTGTCACAGAAGTATAGTGTAGCAGAGTTATTAACTCTAGCAGAGCAGGTATTTGCCAGTCAGGATACACAATGGCGCTAGGCTGCAGTAAAGCGTAGCTGGTTGCGTCAGATTTTTGTACGTTGTACACGCAGCACACACGTACACGCAGACCTTAGGACTGACACAGGCAGGCCAAATATAATTTTTTTCCTTTTTAGCTTAGGGAAGACCCCACTGCGTATATTCAATGAACAAGAAGTTTAATATCTGTGGTGTGGCCCTCAAAAAGTGTCACACAAGTATAGTGTAGCAGAGTTATTAACTCTAGCAGAGCAGGTATTTGCCAGTCAGGATACACAATGGCGCTAGGCTGCAGTAAAGCATAGCTGGTTGCGTCAGATTTTTGTACGTTGTACACGCAGCACACACGTACACGCAGACCTTAGGACTGACACAGGCAGGCCAAATATATTTTTTTTTCCTTTTTAGCAAAGGGAAGACCCCAATGCGTGTATTCAATGAATAATAAATGTCTTCTGGCCCTGCCTACACAATTCTATCCCTGTAGTATTAATGCCGGGTGCAATGCTCTGCACAGCCGGTTTTGAGAAAGAAAAAAAAAATATGCAACACTGCTAACAGCAGCCTGGACAGTACTGCACACGGATAGAAGTGGCCCTAGAAAGGACCGTTGGGGTTCTTGAAGCCTACACTAACTCCTAACACTCTCCCTGCCTAACCCCCACTTCTGTCCCTATTGCTGGGCGCAATGCTCTGCAGATCCAATTTTGGACAAAAAAAAAAAAAATACTGTGCTAACACAGTACTGCACACTAGTAGATGTGGCCCTGAGAAGGGCCGTTGGGGTTCTTGAAGCCTACACTGACTCCTAACGCTCTCCCTACAGCAGCACCAGCAGCAGCACTTTCCCTCAGCTAAGTCACAAGGCATGTGTGGCGAGCCGCGGGAGGGGCCGACTTTTATACTCGGGTGACATCTGATCACCCCAGCCACTCACAGCAGGGGGGTGGTATAGGGCTTGAACGTCACAGGGGGAAGTTGTAATGCCTTCCCTGTCTTTCAATTGGCCAGAAAAGCGCGCTAACGTCTCAGAGAGGAAACTGAAAGTAACCGGAACACCGCGTGGTACTCGTTACGAGTAACGAGCATCCCGAACACCCTAATATTCGCACGAATATCAAGCTCGGACGAGTACGTTCGCTCATCTCTAGTCAAGACACTTCTCCATGAGAACTCAATGATTTCTACTTTATTATCAACATTACCAACTCTTATACAGAAAGAAGAAGGCGGATTCAAGAGTTACTTGGTACAAAGATTAGTGTTACATAGGTGACAAAGCTGATTGATCATAAGGCTTATTGACATCTACCAAATAGTCTCAAAGCTCTTAAGGCCCGTCTCAGACATAGAAATGACTTAAGTCAGGATATTGCTGTTGCATTATACACTATTTCTGCTATAGTTGTGTGTCTTCTCTGTTAACATAGCTTAGCCTTATTTAATTTGTCTGTTGACTTCTTATCTTAAAATCCTAGTTACCAGCACTACAAAGCATAGGTTTTAGTCTTCTATTTAAGGGTCAATGGTCCAATACAAGGTAAGAAACATACACTAATTGCATTCTGAAACTTAACACTTTATATTCCATGACACCTGTCCACAAGTGGAGAATCATACCGATTTTCCACTTGTGGGACTCAAATCGCAGCATGCTGCAATTTGCCGCGATTCTCCGTGGTGAGCCTATCTGTCAGATAGGCTCAGCGCAGAGAACTGTCAGTTCTCTTCCCTGCTCCCTGGCAGTGGAATATCGCTAGCGATATTCCACCTTGCCTATAGACAGGAGGTCTTAGTCAACCACTCTCGGGCACATATAGTTGGTGTTCTTCACTGCTAAGTGATGTGAAGCTCTCTTTCAAGAAAGGACTTTGAAGGTTGACTTAGGAAAGGGTCACTTTCGTAGCCTCCCTTAAGCTTTGCTAGGAGGTCCTCAGAATGCAGGATACCTAAAAAATTATTTGGGGACAGAATGGTGTGGTCTGTATTTGGCTTCTTTTCAGGCTCCGAAAATATCCTGGACAACGCATCTGCCTTGCCATTTCAGGAACTAGGGTGGTAGGACACAATAAAATTAAACCTAGACAAGAACAGGGCCCATCGTGCTTGTCTTGCAGATAACCTCTTGGCAGTACAGGGAAATTCTAAATTTTTATGATCAGTAAGAACAGTTACGGGATGATGGTCTCCTTTCAAGAGGTGCCTCCATTCAGTGAAAGCCATCTTAATGGCCAGAAGATCTTTGTTCCCGACATCATAGTTTTTATCTGCGGGTGATAGGGTGTAGGACAGAAATGCACACGGATGTAATTGCATCTTATTTCTGACTCATTGTGATAGGATAGGTCCCATTGTGGAGTCGGAGGTGGCCACCTCCACAACAAAAGGCAACCCTGGTTTTGCATGGATCAGCACTGGTGCTGAAGTAAACAGAGCCCTTAGTTTCTCAAAGCAACTCAGAAACGCTATCTTTTCTCCCTAGGGAGAGCACCTGACTTTGGCTTGAAAGAATGCTGCCTTCCAATGGGTGAACTGTAGAGGTTTTATACCATCTCCCTTATTTCCAAAGCAACTTGCGCCTCTGGGGACCAGAAAAATGTGTGTGTTCTTTCTTTGTGAGGGAGGTGATAGGAGAGATGACTTTTGAGAAGTCTGTGATAAATCTTCTGTAGAAGTTCACAAAACCAATCAAGAGGTGTACTTCCTTCAGATTTCTTTGAATGGGCCAATCCAGGATGGCTTTAATCTTTCTGGGGTCAATACTTAAGCTGTCTAGAGAGATAATGTGTCCCAGGAATTGCATTTTGGTATGTCCTGCAATGTTCCTCCAAATTGTCCGAGAAGATGTTGTCGAGATATGCCACTACGAATTGATTCGACAGGTCTTAAAATACGACATTGATAAAGTGCTGGAAAGAAGTTCAAGAATTGCAGATTGTACTGGCCTGCAGAATTAATTTAACATATTATTTATAATGCACGGTGAAAACTGTTAAGAATTTTTAAAAAAACATGCCAGAATTACAGATTTTGTTAATCTTGCCTCTAGGAAAAAATTAAATAAAAAGCAATTAAAATGTTATATGTTCCAAAAAATTGGATTAATGAAGACTTAAGCTCACCCCGAAGAACAAGCACCTACAAAGCTTCTTCAATAGAAAAATAAAAATGTAATGGCTCTTGGAATGTGGCGACACAAAAACAAATTTAAAAAACATAGAAATTTATCCTACCGTTAATTCCCCTTCTTGAGTCATCATAACAGCATATGCATGGAGGTTGTTCCCTGGACTCCTGTAGGGACAGGAAGCGGAAGAGTATAAAAGTAATTCCCCCCCACACACCTAATCACCAGTATGTCCCAAATAACTACAGTAACTAGGTCCCTAACCAGAAAGTGTTCTTTACTGTACTCACACCTTCAACAGAAAATGAAACAAAACACGTTAATCTTAAGTGGGAAGGTTTGAAAACCATACAGGTAGGGAGGGAAAGCCCATATGCTGATGACTCAAGAAGGGGAATTAATGGTAGGATAAATTCCTATGTTCACCTTGTCATAATGACAGTATACACATGGAGGAATACCAGATCAAAAGGAAGGCTTAGGGCAGGACTATAGTCTGTAAAACCTTCCTTCCAAAAGCCGTATCTCGACAGGCCTCCAGATCTAGTCTAGGATGTTTAAGAAAAGGGTGGTTGTTAGACCACGTGGCAGCTCTGCAAATTTGATCGGTGGTGGAGTATGCTTTTTCTGCCTAGGAGCAAGTCATGGCTCTGGTGGAGTGGGCTTTCAGTTCTTCAGGGAGGAAGGAATGCCACGTCTGAGCCATCGGGCGATCCTGACCTTAGAAGCAGCCTTTCCACTGGCCGGCCCCTCCAAAATATTTGCACAAGAACTTTTACTTCTGAAAAGCCCTCATTAGCATGGCATACCTTTGCTAAGCACCACACTACCTCCAACAAAGCACAATCACTGCCTGCATGACACTCCACTGACACTTCTCCTGGGTTACATGCTGCCCAACCGCCCCCCCTCCCCCCCCACAGCGCACACCAAAGTGTCCCTGGGCAGCCTTCAGCTGCCCTCATGCCACACCACGCTCATGTCTATTTAGAAGTGCGTCTGCCATGACGAGGGACCGCAGGCACACACTGCAGAGGTTGGCACGGCTAGGCAGCGACCCTCTTTAAAAGTGGCGGAGCGATAGCCCACAATGCTGTACAGAAGCAATGAGAAATAGAATCCTGTGCCACCGCCATCAGGAGCTGCACACGTGGGCATAGCAATAGGGAACCTATGTGCCACACACTATTCATTCTGTCAAGGTGTCTGCATGCCCCAGTCAGACCGGGCTTTTTAATTCATAGACACAGGCAGGTACAACTCCCTATTGTGAAGTCCCTGTCGACCCACAGCATGGGTGGCTCCCTGGAACCCACCGGCGGTACACAGAAATATCCCATTGCATTGCCCAACACAGCTGAGGTAGTAATGTCGTGCTTAATGCAGGTGGGCTTCGGCCCACACTGCATGCCCCAGTCTGACTGGGGTTCTTTATAAGTGTACAGATGTAGTAAAAACTCCGTGTGCACCTACAGCATGGGTGGGTGCCAGGAAGCCACCGGCGGTACATAAAAATATCCCATTGCATTGCCCAACACAGCTGAGGTAGTAATGTCGTGCTTAATGCAGGTGGGTTTCGGCCCACACTGCATGCCCCAGTCAGACTGGGTTTCTTTATAAGTGGAAACAGATGCATTTATAATTCCCTGTGGACCCACAGCATGGGTGGGTGCCAGGAAGCCACCGGCGGTACATAGAAATATCCCATTGCATTGCCCAACACAGCTGAGGTAGTAATGTCGCGCTTAAGGCAGGTGGGCTAAAAATTAATTTGATTACACTGTAGGCGAGGGCCCACAAAAATTGCTGTATAAACAGTACTAATGTACATCAGAAAAATTGGCCATGGCCAGCCAAGAGGGCAGGTGAAACCCATTAATCGCTTTGGTTAATGTGGCTTAAGTGGTAACTAGGCCTGGAGGCAGCCCAGTGTAACGAAAAATTGGTTCAAGTTAAAGTTCCAACGCTTTTAAGCGCATTGAAACTTATAAAAATTGTTCAGAAAAATTATTTGAGTGAGCCTTGTGGCCCTAAGAAAAATTGCCCGTTCAGCGTGATTACGTGAGGTTTCAGGAGGAGGAGCAGGAGGAATATTAGACACAGATTGATGAAGCAGAAATGTCCCCGTTTTGGATGGTGAGAGAGAACGTAGCTTCCATCCGCGGGTGCAGCCTACGTATTGCTTACGTATCGCTGCTGTCCGCTGGTGGAGAACAGAAGTCTGGGGAAATCCAGCCTTTGTTCATCTTGATGAGTGTTAGCCTGTCATCACTGTCGGTTGACAGGCGGGTACGCTTATCTGTGATGATTCCCCCAGCCGCACTAAACACCCTCTCCGACAAGACGCTAGCCGCAGGACAAGCAAGCACCTCCAGGGCATACAGCGCTAGTTCAGGCCACGTGTCCAGCTTCGACACCCAGTAGTTGTAGGGGGCAGAGGCGTCACCAAGGATGGTCGTGCGATCGGCTACGTACTCCCTCACCATCCTTTTACAGTGCTCCCGCCGACTCAGCCTTGACTGGGGAGCGGTGACACAGTCTTGGTGGGGAGCCATAAAGCTGGCCAGGCCCTTAAAGACTGTTGCACTGCCTGGGATGCTGCTCGATCTCCGCACCTCCCCTGCTACATTGCCCTCGGTACTGCGCCTTCTGCCACTAGCGCTGTCGGCTGGGAATTTTACCATCAGCTTGTCCGCAAGGGTCCTGTGGTATAGCAACACTCTCGAACCCCTTTCCTCTTCGGGAATCAGAGTGGGCAGGTTCTCCTTATACCGTGGATCGAGCAGTGTGTACACCCAGTAATCCGTCGTGGCCAGAATGCGTGCAACGCGAGGGTCACGAGAAAGGCATCCTAACATGAAGTTAGCCATGTGTGCCAGGGTACCTGTACGCAACACATGGCTGTCTTCACTAGGAAGATCACTTTCAGGATCCTCCTCCTCCTCCTCCTCAGGCCATACACGCTGAAAGGATGACAGGCAATCAGCCGGTGTACCGTCAGCAGCGGGCCAAGCTGTCTCTTCCCCCTCCTCCTCATCCTCCTCATGCTCCTCCTCCTCCTCCTGTACGCGCTGAGAAATAGACAGGAGGGTGCCCTGACTATCCAGCGGCATACTGTCTTCCCCCGCCCTCGTTTCCGAGCGCAAAGCAGCTGCCTTTATGGTTTGCAGGGAATTTCTCAAGATGCATAGCAGAGGAATGGTGACGCTAATGATTGTAGCATCGCCGCTCACCACCTGGGTAGTCTCCTCAAAATTACCAAGGACATGGCAGATGTCTGCCAACCAGGCCCACTCTTCTGAAAGGAATTGAGGAGGCTGACTCCCACTGCGCCGCCCATGTTGGAGTTGGTATTCGACTATAGCTCTACGCTGTTCATAGAGCCTGGCCAACATGTGGAGCGTAGAGTTCCACCGTGTGGGCACGTCGCACAGCAGTCGGTGCACTGGCAGCTTAAAGTGATGTTGCAGGGTGCGCAGGGTGGCAGCGTCCGTGTGGGACTTGCGGAAATGTGCGCAGAGCCGGCGCGCCTTTACGAGCAGGTCTGACAAGCGTGGGTAGCTTTTCAGAAAGCGCTGAACCACCAAATTAAAGACGTGGGCCAGGCATGGCACGTGCGTGAGGCTGCCGAGCTGCAGAGCCGCCACCAGGTTACGGCCGTTGTCACACACGACCATGCCCGGTTGGAGGCTCAGCGGCGCAAGCCAGCGGTCGGTCTGCTGTGTCAGACCCTGCAGCAGTTCGTGGGCCGTGTGCCTCTTATCGCCTAAGCTGAGTAGTTTCAGCACGGCCTGCTGACGCTTGCCCACCGCTGTGCTGCCACACCGCGCGACACCGACTGCTGGCGACATGCTGCTGCTAACACATCTTGATTGCGAGACAGAGGAGGAGGAGGAGGAGGAGGAGGAGGAGGGTGCTTTAGTGGAGGAAGCATACACCTCCGCAGATACCACCACCGAGCTGGGGCCCGCAATTCTGGGGGTGGGTAGGACGTGAGCGGTCCCGGGCTCTGACTCTGTCCCAGCCTCCACTAAATTCACCCAATGTGCCGTCAGGGAGATGTAGTGGCCCTGCCCGCCTGTGCTTGTCCACGTGTCCGTAGTTAAGTGGACCGTGGCAGTAACCGCGTTGGTGAGGGCGCGTACAATGTTGCGGGAGACGTGGTCGTGCAGGGCTGGGACGGCACATCGGGAAAAGTAGTGGCGACTGGGAACTGAGTAGCGCGGGGCCGCCGCCTCCATGATACTTTTGAAGGACTCCGTTTCCACAACCCTATACGGCAGCATCTCAAGGCTGATGAATTTTGCTATGCGGACGGTTAACGTTTGAGCGTGCGGGTGCGTGGCGGCGTACTTGCGCTTGCGCTCCAACAGTTGCGCAAGCGACGGCTGGACGGTGCGCTGAACTACACTGCTGGATGGGGCCGAGGACAGCGGAGGTGAGGGTGTGGGTGCAGGCCAGGAGACGGTAGTGCCTGTGTCCTGAGAGGGGGGTTGCATCTCAGTGGCAGGTTGGGGCACAGGGGGAGAGGCTGGGGTGCAAACCGGAGGCGCTGAACGGCCTTCGTTCCACCTTGTGGGGTGCTTGGCCATCATATGTCTGCGCATGGTGGTGGTGGTGAGGC
Source organism: Eleutherodactylus coqui (assembly GCF_035609145.1). Taxonomy (NCBI): domain Eukaryota; kingdom Metazoa; phylum Chordata; class Amphibia; order Anura; family Eleutherodactylidae; genus Eleutherodactylus; species Eleutherodactylus coqui. The sequence continues at coordinate 271,136,279 of NC_089839.1, read as the reverse complement.
TGTTGGTGTTGGCTCCCCGGCTGAGCTTTGCGCGACAAAGGATGCACACCACTGTTCGTCGGTCGTCAGGCGTCTCTGTGAAAAACTGCCAGACCTTAGAGCACCTCGGCCTCTGCAGGGTGGCATGGCGCGAGGGGGCGCTTTGGGAAACAGTTGGTGGATTATTCGGTCTGGCCCTGCCTCTACCCCTGGCCACCGCACTGCCTCTTGCAACCTGCCCTGCTGATGCCCTTGACTCCCCCTCTGAAGACCTGTCCTCCTGAGTAAGCGTTGCACACCAGGTCGGGTCAGTCACCTCATCGTCCTGCTGCTCTTCCTCCGAATCCTCTGTGCACTGCTCCCTCGGACTTACTGCCCTTACTACTACCTCACTGCAAGACAACTGTGTCTGATCGTCATCATCCTCTTCACCCACAGAAAGTTGTTGAGACAGTTGGCGGAAGTCCCCAGCCTCTTCCCCCGGACCTCGGGAACTTTCGAATGGTTGGGCATCAGTGACGATAAACTCCTCTGGTGGGAGAGGAACCGCTGCTGCCCAATCTAAGCAGGGGCCCGGGAACAGTTCCTGGGAGTGTTCCCGCTCCTGAGCATGTGTCATTGTAGTGGAGTGAGGAGGCTGGGAGGAAGGAGGAGCAGCAGACAGAGGATTCGGATTTGCAGCAGTGGACGGCGCAGAACTGCGGGTTGACGATAGGTTGCTCGAAGCACTTTCTGCCATCCAGGACAGGACCTGCTCACACTGCTCATTTTCTAATAACCGTCTCCCGCGTGGACCCATTAATTGGGCGATGAATGTGGGGACGCCAGAAACGTGCCTCTCTCCTAATCGCGCAGCAGTCGGCTGCGACACACCTGGATCAGGAGCTCGGCCTGTGCCCACACCCTGACTTGGCCCTCCGCGTCCTCGGCCGCGTCCACGTCCTCTAGGCCTACCCCTACCCCTCAGCATGCTGTATTACCAGTGATTTGATTTCACAGGCAGCTAATAAATTGGCGCAAGACTGCAGGCCAAATATAATTTTTTCCCTTTTTTGAAAACGAAAGGCCCCACTGCCTCTAGTGAATGTATAATCTAAGTTTAATAACTGTGCTGTTTTCCTGCTAATGTGTCACAGAACGTGAGGGTAGCAGAGTTATTAACTCTGGCAGAGCAGGTATTTTTTTTCCCAATTAAGGAAAGCAAATGGCGAAGCCAGCAGTAAACCGTAGCTGGGTGCGTCTGATTTTTAAAGGTTGCACACGCAGCCGACACGTGTCCACCACCCTTAGGACGGACAGAGGCAGGACAAATAGTTTTTTTTTCAGTTTTTTTCCACCAAAAGACAGCACTGCGTATATTCAATGAACATGAGAAGTTTAATAACTGTGCTGTGGCCCTGCTAATGTGGCAAAGAACGTGAGGGTAGCAGAGTTATTAACTGTGGCAGAGCAGGTATTTTTTTTCCCAATTAAGGAAAGCAAATGGCGAAGCCAGCAGTAAACCGTAGCTGGGTGCGTCTGATTTTTAAAGGTTGCACACGCAGCCGACACGTGTCCACCACCCTTAGGACGGACAGAGGCAGGTCAAATAGAAATATTTTCCGTTTTTTTCCACCAAAAGGCAGCACTGCGTATATTCAATGAATAATAACTGTGTTGTGGCCCTGCCTACACAATTCTTTCCCTGCAGTATCAATGGAGGGTGCAATGCTCTGCAGAGGCGATTTTAAGAAGTAAAAAAAAATGCAGCACAGCTAACAGCAGCCTGGACAGTACTGCACACGGTTAAATATGGCCCTAGAAAGGACCGTTGAGGTTCTTGAAGGCTACACTCACTCCTAACACTCTCCCTGCCTATGCAGCATTTCTGTCCCTAATGCCGGGTGCAACGCTCTGCAGAGGCGATTTTGAGAAAAAAAAATTGCCACTGCTAACAGCAGCCAACACACAGCTATCAGTGGCCCTAATAAGGACCTTTGGGGGGTCTTGAAGCCTACACTAACTACCAATTCTTTCCCTACAGCAGCTCCGGTACAAACAGCACTGTCCCTCATCTAACTCACACGGCATCTGAGGCGAGCCGCGGGAGGGGCCGACTTTTATATTCGGCGGACACCTGATCTTCCCAGCCACTCACTGCAGGGGGGTGGTATAGGGCTTGAACGTCACAGGGGGAAGTTGTAATGCCTTCCCTGTCTTTCAATTGGCCAGAAAAGCGCACTAACGTCTCAGGGAAGGAAGTGAAAGTAACCCGAACACCGCATGGTGTTGGTTACGAATAACGAACATCACGAACACCCTAATATTCGCACGAATATCAAGCTCGGAAGAACACGTTCGCTCATCTCTAGTACCCATCTTTCCCAGGTTAAGATTAAACCACCTGGTATTAGCATTACCACCAATCTGAAAGCTTGGTCACCTGGACATTTGTAGATGGGTCAATATGATTTAATTAAATTATATAGCATACTTCTGATAGCATATGTATCATGAGTGCTGTTGCCACCTTTTGGCTTCTTCTTCTCCTGTCCTATAGGAGTCTAGGAAACAACCTCTATACGTATGCTGTCATGATGACAAGGGGGAAAAAATGGCAAAAAAAAAAAAAAACTTTTATAAACTTGGCATCACCGGAATCGTACTGAACCAGAGAGTAATGTTATCACATGAATGGGAGAGAAAATTAAAATTGGTTAGTAATTAAGGTGCAAACAGGCTTTGTCTCTAAAGGGTTAACCTGCATGGAAAATGCCTTACAATTAAAAAACAAACAAAAAACCAGAATTGCTGTTTTTGTATTTTCCTTCTCCCAAATACAAAAAAAACCTATTAAACAGGTCCTTAATTAAGAGATTAAAAATGTTTGGGTTTGATTACTGTCCCACTGAATCAGGGGCGGACAAATCGCATATAGTATATATGGTCAATGTATGGGGTGATATTGGTCTTTGTATAATGCTTTTTTCCTGCAACAGTATGGCGGTATGCTGTCACTGTGTGGTGGTAATATGTGAACACGGTCAGGCGGTATGATTTTCTGTTATATAGTATTATTTGTAATGCTGATTTTGGTATAGTGGGTTTTGTTTAGTGATAGCGGTCCCAGTGATTGTTTGGATAGTTGCGTCACAAGAAATCATGTGACCATAGCAGCCAATGAGAGGCTGCAGTGTCACATTCCTGAACTCCTATCATCATGGCGCTCAGGATAGGAGCGCCGATGCCGGGAGAACGAGAGGTGACACTGTATCCTCTCATTTACTTCTTGGTTACTGGACAACCCCTTCTTAGGGCTACATCTGACCGTGTGCATTATAGTTGTGGCTTGCTGGGAGTAGTAGTGCATCAATTTTTGTATTACGCATCTAGGCCTGTTCCTAGCCTTTCAGTAATAGCGTTCTCAGCCTGCAGTGCCGTACAACCAGCTCTCACCGTGAAACTGCACTCTAACATTTCGTAGCCTACTGCAAACGACTTCAGTTATACCGTTCTGTGTCTGCAGTGCATTAGACAGAGGTCTCACCGCTAAACAGTACTGTAATATTTCCTGGGCCACTGCAAAGTATTTCAGCTCTGCCGCTGTGCAGAGCGTCTCACAATACCCTTTCCTTGGTGGGGTTGAAATAGCCACAGTTACCAGCACTATCCACTGGCTTTAGAGTCTTCTCCCACTCCATACAGCCTCTATTATGTACAAGTCTCTGCGAGCGGTAAGTCCACTGCTGGAAGGGGAACACTCTCCAAGACATTTGCCAGCTTTATGGCTCCCCAGCAAGACTGTGTCACCACTGCCCAGTCAAGGCTGAGTCGGAGGGAGCACTGTAAAAACATGGTGAGGGAGTACGTAGCCAATCGTATCACCGTCTTCCGTGATGCCTCTGCTCCATACAACTATTGGGTGTCAAAGCTGGACACGTGGCACGAACTTGCGCTGTACACCCTGAAGGTGCAGGCCTGCCCTGCCACTAGTGTCTTGTCAGAGAGGGTGTGTAGTGCAGCTGGGGTAATCGTCATGGATAAGCGTACCCGCTTGTCAACTGCCAGTGCCGACATGCTTACACTCATAAAGATGAACAAAGGCTGGATTTCCCCAGACTTCTCTTCTCCACCTGTGGAAAGCAGTGGAACCTAATAATTCTTTTCACTGCAAAAGGAGAAAAATGCATCCTCTATCACCACAAAAAAGGGGGAATTAGCTTTGTCAATCACTCTCGGATAATATTACTCCTCCTCCTCCTCCTAAAAAAATGTGATCGCCCTAAACTGCCAATTTTTCTGCGGCACAAAATTCTCTGTTTAAAAGTTTTTTACAATTTTTCAATGTTTCAAAAGTATTGATACTTTTGTCACAAATTTTCTTTTCACAGGGCTGCCTCCAGGCTCTGTTACAAATTAAGCAACAGCGAGCTGTATCTTTAAAAAATGTTTATAGGTTTCACCTGCCCTCCCGTTTGAGCAATTTTTCAGGGGTGCACTTGTACTCTTCACCTACACTCTTGGTAACCAAATTTTTTCAGGGGTTCGCTTATACTTTTGCTACACCAATGTTTCAGGGGTTCGCCTACACTCTTACTACAGAAATGTTACTGGGGTCCGCCTATGCAGTCTCTGCTGAATGGTTTGAGGGGTTTACCTATACTTTTGCTACAAAAATGTTACTGGGGTCCGCCTATACTCTTGGTACACCAATATTTCAGGGGTTCGCCTACATTCTTACTACAGAAATGTTACAGGGGTCTGCCTATACCTTTTCTACTGAGTGGTTGGAGGGGTTTGCGTATACTCTTGCTACGGAAATGTTACTGGGGTCTACCTATACTTTTGCTACAGAAATGTTACTGGGGTCTGCCTATACATTTTGCTACAGAAATGTTACTGGGGTCCGCCTATGCAGTTTCTACTGAATGGTTTGGGGGGTTCACCACTACTTTTGCTACAAAAATGTTACTTGGGTCCGCCTATACTCTTGGTACACCAATGTTTCAGGGGTTCGCCTACACTCTTGCTACGGAAATGTTACTGGGGTCTGCTATACTTTTGCTACAGAAATGTTACTGGTGTCCGCCTATGCAGTTTCAACTGAATCGTTTGAGGGGTTCACCTATACTTTTGCTACGGAAATGTTACTGGGGTCAACCTATTCTCTTGCTACAGAAATGTTACAGGGGTCTGCCTATACTTTTGCTACTGAAATGTCACTGGGGTCCGCCTATGCAGTTTCTACTGAATGGTTGGAGGGGTTCGCCTATACTTTTTCTACAGAAATGTTACTGGCGTCCGCCTATACTCTTGCTATAAAAAATATTACAGGAGTCCGCCTATACTCTTGCTACATAAATGTTACTGGGGTCTGCCTATACTTTTGCTACAGAAATGTTACTGGGGTCCGCCTATGCAGTTTCAACTGAATGGTTTGAGGGGTTCGCCTATACTTTTGCTACGGAAATGTTACTGGGATCCACCTATACTCTTGGTACACCAATGTTTCAGGGGTTTGCCTACACTCTTGCTACAGAAATGTTACAGGGGTCTGCCTATACTTTTGCTACTGAAATGTTACTGGGGTCCGCCTATGCAGTTTCTACTGAATAGTTTGAGGGGTTCGCCTATACTTTTGCTACAGAAATGTTACTGGGGTGCGCCTATATTCTTGCTATAAAAATGTTATAGGTGTCCGCCTATACTCTTGCTACAGAAATGTTACTGGGGTCTGCCTATACTTTTGCTACAGAAATGTTACTGGGGTCCGCCTATGCAGTTTCAACTGAATGGTTTGAGGGGTTCGCCTATACTTTTGCTATGGAAATGTTACTGGGGTCCACCTATACTCTTGCTACAGAAATGTTAATGGGGTCTGTCTATACTTTTACTACAGAAATGTTACTGGGATCCGCCTATGCAGTTTCTACTGAATGGTTTGAGGAGCACACCTATACTTTTGCTACAGAAATGTTACTTGGGTCCGCCTATACTCTTGGTACTTCAGGGGTTCGCCTACACTCTTGCTACGGAAATGTTACTGGGGTCTGCCTATACTTTTGCTACTGAAATGTTACTGGGGTCTGCCTATGCAGTTTTTACTGAATGGTTTGAAGGGTTCGCCTATACTTTTGTTACAGAAATGTTACTGGGGTCCACCTATACTCTTGCTATCAAAAATGTTACAGGGGTCTGCCTAGACTCTTGCTACAGAAATGTTACAGGGGTCTGCCTATACTTTTACTACTGAAATGTTACTGGGGTCCGCCTATGCAGTTTCTACTAAATGGTTTGAGGGGTTCACCTATACTTTTGCTACAGAAATGTTACTGGGGTCCGCATATACTCTTGCTATAAAAAATCTTACAGGGGTCCGCCTATACACTTGCTACAGAAATGTTACTAGGGTCTGCCTATACTTTTGCTACAGAAAAGTTACTGGGGTCTGCCTATACTCTTGCTATAAAAAATGTTACAGGGGTCCGCCTATACTCTTCCTACAAAAATGTTACTGGGGTCCGCCTATGCAGTTTCAACTGAATGGTTTGAGGAAAAATGTTACTGGAGTCCTCCTATTCTCTTGCTACAGAAATATTACAGGGGTTCGCCTATACTTTTGCTGCAGAAATATAACTGGGGTCCGCCTATACTTTTGCTACAGAAATGTTACTGGGGTCTGCCTATACTTTTCTACCGAATGGTTTGAGGGGTTCGCCTATACTCTTGCTACGGAAATGCTACTGGAGTCTGCCTATACTTTTGCTACTGAAATTTTACTGGGGTCTGCCTATGGAGTTTCAACTGAATGGTTTGAGGGGTTCACCTATACTTTTGCTACGGAAATATTACTGGGTCAGTCTATACTCTTGCTACAGAAATGTTTCTGGGGTCTGCCTATTCTGTTGGTGCACAAAGACTTCCCATCGTGGTGTTTTACCTATCTGGCACAAATACACTGACTGACTTGTGCAGAAATGTGGGCCAAGGCCGAGGTCCTTGGTGGGTTAAACTGCCATGTTTGGGCACTTTGATTTCTTCCTGTGTAATACTAACTATGTGGACCCTAAACTGAAAAATATAAAATATAACTTTTATTAAGAAAATGACTAAAAAGAAGAACATACGCACATAAATATAGATCCAAGAAAACCCATGGAACCAATCAAAAGTATTAATACCACTGTCCGTAAACAGAGATAGACCAATCAGTCTGAGTGTAGTTATAACTCAGCCATTTAGTGTACTCGGTCTATATAGAAAATCTGACCAAGTCATCAAAGTCATTCTAATCAAGAAATGACAAATGACGTAAGTCCGACATTTAGATTTTAAGAACGTAACCCAGCCTCCACTGAATGGTCAGGTTGGTGGTATATGTGTCGTTCAAATCGAGGAATAGTATATGCCGGACCACCAAAATTTATAAGCGTAACCCAACGCGTTTCTCCCACTACGTGGGTTCATCAGGGGTTTCAATATGCAAAAGATGATAATCTACTGGTTT